>NC_141877.1:24622826-24924347 GCF_056163025.1 Triticum urartu | reverse complement strand
TAATGAGAGAGAACTAAATAAGTCATGTGGTGTTTTCTTCAATATGCAACTCCGTGGCATATTGAGCTCCACTTAATTTGTAGTGTTGTTTGTTGCACGTTGCCATGCCATGCTTCATTAAACCGGACATGCATCATACTTGGTTGTGCATCATGCCATGTTTAGGTGATGGTTGTTTACTATGTTGTGTGCTTCTTTCCGGTGTTGCTTCTTCGGGTTGGTTCCGATAACATCGCGTTTGTGAGAACCCGTTCGACTACGTCTGTTTGTCTTCTTCATGGACTCGTTCTTCTTCCTTGCGGGATTTCAGGCAAGATGACCATACCCTCGAAATCACTTCTATCTTTGCTTGCTAGTTGCTCGCTCTTTTGCTATGCCTATGTTGTGATACCTACCACTTGCTTATCATGCCTCCCATATTGTTAAGCCAAGCCTCTAACCCACCTTGTCCTAGCAAACCATTGTTTGGCTATGTTACTGCTTTGCTCAGCCCCTCTTATAGCATTGTTAGTTGCAGGTGAAGATTGGAGTTTGTTCCTTGTTTGGAACATGGATTGGAGTTTTTGCTCAGCCCCTTTTATTTAACTAATGCATCTATATACTTGGTAAAGGGTGGAAGGCTCGGCCTTATGCCTGGTGTTTTGTTCCACTCTTGCCGCCCTAGTTTCCGTCATATCGGTGTTATGTTCCCGGATTTTGCGTTCCTTACACGGTTGGGTTATAATGGGAACCCCTTGACAGTTCACTTTGAATAAAACTCCTCCAGCAAGGCCCAACCTTGGTTTTACCTTTTGCCTCACCACCACCTACTTTTCCCTTGGGAGTCGCACTCCCGAGGGTCATTTTATTTTAAACCCCCCCCCCCCCGGGCCAGTGCTCCTCTGAGTGTTGGTCAGAACCGAGTAGACTGCGGGGCCACCTCGGGGCAACTTGAGGGTTGGTTTTACTCGTAGGATGTCTCATCTGAGTGTGCCCTGAGAACGAGATATGTGTAGCTCCTATCGGGATTTGTCGGCACATTCGGGCGGCTTTGCTGGACTTGTTTTACCATTGTCGAGGATGTCTTGTAACCGGGATGCCGAGTCTGATCGGATTGTCTTGGGAGAAGGAATATCCTTCGTTGACCGTGAGAGCTTGTGATGGGCTAAGTTGGGACACCCCTACAGGGATTTGAACTTTCGAAAGTCGTGCCCGCGGTTATGGGCAGATGGGAATTTGTTAATGTCCGGTTGTAGAAAACTTAAACCCTAACTTACTTAAAATGCACCAACCGCGTGTGTAACCGTGATGGTCTCTTCTCAGCGGAGTCCGGGAAGTGAACATGGTGTTGGAGTTATGTTTGATGTAGGCTGTCCTAGGATCACTTCTTGATCATAGTTTATCGATTGTGCCTTTGCTTTCTCTTCTCGCTCTCTTTTGCGTATGTTAGCCACCAAATATGCTAGTCGCTTGCTGCAGCTCCACCTCATACCTTTTACCATTCCTATAAGCTTAAATAGTCTTGATCGCGAGGGTGTGAGATTGCTGAGTCCCCGTGACTCACAGATACTTCCAAAACCAGCTTGCAGGTGCCGTTGAACCGTGCAGGTGACGCAACCAAGCTCAAGGAGGAGCTCGATGGAGTTCGTGTTTCATTTTGTTGTTCCGTTTCCAGTTGATCAGCAGTGGAGCCCAGTTGGGACGATCGGGGATCTGTGTAGCTTTTGGGGTAGTCTTCTTTTATTTTGGTTCCTTAGTCGGACCTTGATTGTATCTGGATCAATGTAATGTTTTATTCATGTATTGTGTGAAGTGGCGAGTGTAAGCCAACTATGTATCTCTTTCCTTTATGTATTACATGGGTTGTTGTGAAGATTACCTCACTTGCGACATTGCTTTAAATGTGGTTATGCCTCTAAGTCGTGCTTCGACACGCGGGAGATATAGCCGCATCGAGGGCGTTACAAGTTGGTAATCAGAGCCTTCCCCAACCTTAGGAGCCCCCTGCTTGATCGAATCATTGGCGTTGTTGAGTCTAGAAAAATGTTTTTGAGTCTTTTAGGATTATATATATCGGAGAGTAGGATTCTTTTTACTCCTCAGTCCCTTCGTCGCTCTGGTGAAGCATCCTGACGTAGAGTTTTGACTCTGCTCTTCTCAAATTTCACTAAAAAAAATTTAGGATCACGCGGGTATTTTGGAATCGTTCCGATGGTTTTGTGACGAGAACATTGTTCTTGGTGCCTCCTGGCATTTAGGGGTTGTGGCAGTGTCCCGGGGAGTTGAGCTCCGAGGTGTTGTCGTCACAATTTTATCGTTGCAGTTTTGGAATACCTGAGTTTCGCCGACATCGAAAATCTCTCTTATGTAGTTGTTGGTGAGATAACCTCGACGACACCCAGTACTGGGGCAGGAGTTCGGGAGTATTGCCATAACTTGTATAACGGATGCTTTTCGAAGGTTGAGGTAAACAATTTCCGAAGGTTTCTTGGTTATGTGTTGAAGAATGGATACAACTCGATGTAGGATTTGCTAGTTTTGGGCGAGATATTATGCTTCCCCTGTATCCCCAACACCTGATTGCATAACTGGAAAGTTTCGGGAGTTTATAAGTGCGAATTCAAGTAGCTCTTAGGATATCTTTCTGACAGATGTATGATATGAAATTGGGGTTCGACGTCTAGTGGTCCGCCTATCCACGGTTGGTTTTACAGTGGTCTCGTTGTGTCTTAAAGAGTCCTTGGCTATGCTGACTCGGGGACGCTTCGTATGTCATGTGCACTGCCTTATACATGATGGTGTTGTACGATCGAGCCCGTGTAGGCCCCACCACGAAAACTTCGGACGAAATCTCTATCATATGTTTGTTCCGGCTTCTTCTGCAAGCT
Organism: Triticum urartu; assembly: GCF_056163025.1. Taxonomy (NCBI): domain Eukaryota; kingdom Viridiplantae; phylum Streptophyta; class Magnoliopsida; order Poales; family Poaceae; genus Triticum; species Triticum urartu. The sequence goes on along the minus strand of NC_141877.1, from coordinate 24,921,480 downwards.
AATATTTGTTTTGTTTCAGTTGTGGTATTCGAGTTGCTTCGAAGTCAAATGTTGATTCCATACCTTTCCTAAATGGTGTTCTCATACTCTTATGCGGATACTAATCCTTCTCGATCATCGAGTTTGTCATGTCAATCCTTCTCAACTGGTGTGATTCTCTTCGAGTTGATCCTATCATTTGTCTCATCTGTAAGATCAACTCCAAGTCTTCTCAACAGTGTTTGTTTCATTTGTCCCAAGCTGTCTTTGTTTTTCCCGCCCACCCACCCTTTTTCTTCAAGGACTCAGATTTCTCAATCAAGAATCATCTTACTGATGAGAAGTCTCTCCATTCTTTTCCGTCAATGTTGTTACCCGGTGTTGCTCATGAAGATTCTAACGGAGCTTCTAGTTCATCATTCTCCACTCTTTTCTTCTTCGGTGGTTTCAAGTCAAGCTTTGTTGATCATATCCTTTTTCCTCGTTTCAAATGCGACTCTCATACCGGTGCACCTCATAATAGGTCACTTCTCACTATTCAAGTGTTCCGGAGTGCTGGAGATATCTCAGAAGATTCATGTTTCCACTTTGCATTCGTTCAAGGTTTTTCGAGGATGTTCTCTCATTCAAGCCTTTTAATTCAACCGGTGCATTCTCTCTTTTAAATCGTTCTACGGTGTTTCTTTTGAGTGGGCCCTAACCCATAGGTCTTTCCCTAGGATCTTACCTGACTCTTCTTATTTTCCCGGAGCTATCCTCAAATTTCTTTTCGAAGTTTGACGTAAGAATGATTTATCATCAGTCAAATGCCTTTCTCCAAGATCGGTTAAATTCTTTTCATCGTTGGCTCAATCTCTTTGCTTTAGATTCTTCCGGAGTGCCTCTACAATTATTGGTGGTGTTTCTCGTCGTCATTCTCAGATTTTGTAGACCGAAGAAGAGTTTTTCCTCCATATCTTACTCCATTTTCTCGAAGATTTGTGATTCTAGCTTGTTGCCATCCTCTCATAATTATTTTTGATTGTGGGAATTCGTTTCACCCATCTGAAGCAATTCAAGAGTCTTCTCAGGTTGTTATCCGGAGTCCATCAATTCAGGTTTATTCATTCTCAACTTTCAGCTCTCATTCTCTAAATCTTACCGGTGCATCATTCAAATATTCTCTAATCTGCTCGTGATCTCTTCATTTCAGTTGTATCTAAATCCCCTCAAGTATCACCATTCGTTCTCTAATTCTTACGGGTGATTCATCCCTTTACTTCGTTCATTTTCAATTCTTATGGTGGTTCGTTCAAGATCTCTTCCTTGGTTATCATATCAATTCATCCGTTGCTTCAATCCTACCGGTGGTTCGTTGAAGACCTTTTCTCAAGTTGGCGTTATATCTATCTTAATCCTTTTTCAACAAGAATAAGTAGTATGCTAAATCTGTTGCCTGTCATCAACCTAAATTGGTGAAGGATACGCATAACATAATTCTTATTCTTGCTTTATCCAAATGATGGATTCGTTCCTCCAGAGTTTGTGCGCAATGACTAATTCTCGTTGTCAATTGTTCATCTTCCCGGAGTTCCAAGCTCTCATCATCACGGAGATCCATCTAAATCATTACAAGGTTTCACCTTGTGTTTTCAAAAAAAATTTCGTTATCCTTTTGTTTACCAGAGTTCTTCATGGAGGCGCTACATGATGGTTCATAAAGGATTTAATTCCTTCTCGAAGTGTTCATCAAGATTCTTTTCAGAGAAGCTCAAACGTTCTTCATCTCGCATTATGAATTGCAATTCTTTCGTCCGTATCATTGGAGGTGGTATTATGTCATTCTTGATAATTTGAGTTCGGGTTTCATGATTCACATGTTGTTAAGAATGAGATATTTTAAATCCATCAACCTCTTCGTTGGAGTTATCTTGGGTTATATTTCACCTAAAGTCTTCCCTAAGGATTGTTGCTATTTATGGTGCTTATAAATGACCCAAGTTCTTCATTTATCCTCCCGGTGAAATAAGTTTCTCGTCTCCTTGTTGATATCAATCCAATCTTGTTTTCGTTAGTGGCAGAATTTTACCTTAAGTTTTGAGATGTTTTCCATAAGCCCACTACAAGCTTATTCTTTTCGTTGTGGTTTTCCAGCAACTCCGTGATAACCTTCTTGGAAGGGTGCTTTCCAAGCTCTTTTGGTGGCAGAAGTTGGCATTTTCTTCTACATTCTTTTATCTCAATTATCTATATTCTATTCTTTCTCCCTGAGGTCTAGTGATGTTGCTCTTTTCACTCCTCATCTTGGTTTGTCAAGACCATATTCTTTCCTTTGCTAACCATTTTCCAACCGGAGTGTCATGTTTTCATTCAAGTATCATCTCATCTTATCAAGTTCTTATTCAATTCCTTTTCTTTTCAATCGGAGTGTTGCCCGAAGTTGTTCTTCCTTGTTCCTCTTTTCTAACGGAGTGCTTTCAACTTCGTCATCTCCATTGTATTCTTTTCTCGAAATGGCTTAACCTTTTCAAGGCTCTTTGGTTTCACTCACTGGTCAAAGAAGCAACTTAGTTTTACCTCTTCTCTTTCTCTTCCGTTTTCCCTCTGGTGCCATTCTAGATCTCGGGACGAGATCCTCTCGTAGTGGTGGAGTGTTGTGATGCCCCGAGACCGATGTGTCAGGTGTCTTCCAGTTATCCGCTATTGTTGCCATGTCATTCACTTGCGTGTTGCATCTTGTCATGTCATCATGTGCATTGCGTCATCATGTTTTCAAAACTTGCATCCGTCCCGGTCTCCTCGTTCTTTCCGTTGTCCGTTCTGAGCCCAGACACACTTGCATGCGCCCGCGGCACCTCCGAAATATTATTTTATATGTGGCCGGAAAATGTTCTCGGGATGGGTTGAAAGTTGGCATGCGGTGTTGTTAGGTTGTCAGTAGGCCGCCTGCCAAATTTCATTGCATTCGGAGTCCGTTTGATGCCCCAACGGATGACTATAGCGGCATTATAGCCGGTCTAACGTCGGACGTTTTCGGTCTTCGGAAACAGTCGCCAGGCCTCTCTCTCAGCTCGAGCCCTTCTGCACAGCCCACAAGTTCCAACTGACCCCTCGCGTGTGTGTCCGAAACTTCCCCGGACCCGACCCGGACAGTTGTCACCGTTGGGTCCGGATCATCCCCAAACATCTACAAAATATCACCGTTTTATTATTTGGACTCCCTAGCCTATTCTTTCTGAACCATCCGATTTTGATCGGATGATCCAAACTCCCTCTTTCCCTTATATTTATAGCCCAACCTCACCTAATCTAGTCCAACCCTAGATTTTAGGCAGTCTGTCCCATCGCCGCCGCCACATTCCAAATCCTCCTCGGGTTCATCCCCGATCCAAAATTCCCTCCTCGAATTGCAAACCCAGCCAACCAGAGCCAGCACCCCACTCGATCCACCTAGCCGGTGCCTCCTCCTCCAAATCTGATCGGGAGAGGAGCTCCCGTTCTGAAGCTTCCTTGCGCCTGCAGTCCAGCGCGCCCGTGCCCAAGGCCTCCTCTGCCCGAGCATCACCTCTCTCTGTTCCCGTTACTGCCGGCTACGAGCCGCAGCTCGCCGGGCACCCAAACGTCATTGTCGACCACCTCCAGCAGGACCTCCCCCCAATGCGCCCAAGCTCCTCCCCTGCCCCGAGCCGCATCTGCAGTTCTCCTCCTCGAGCAGTGCATCCCCGAGCGAGGAGCGCTCAATCTGCTCGTGCTAGAGCACCTCCATGGAGACAAGGAGCTCCTGCATCTTGCCTCCGCCGCCTTCATCGAACCTCGCCGCCGGAACCTCCATCCTCGACGCCCTCACCACCATCTCCGGTGAGCCTCGTCACTCATCCTCTCTCATTCTCTATCTCTCCCGTGTCTCTCTCTGCTCTCTCTGAACCTTTCTTTTTTTTCCTTCGACAGGAGCATCCATGGCCTCGACCTCCCTCGCCCCGCATAAGATGCGCCGCCCCGCTGCTCTGAGGCCAAGACCCGCTCGCTGCTCCCGCTTCCGTTGACCGCGCTCTGATCTGCTAGAGCTCGACCTCCTCCGTCAGCCTCGCCATGCGCCAAGTCCATCGCCGCCTGAACCTCCCTGCTTCGCCAAGTCCCCTGTCGCGGCCTCTGTTTCGTTTGCATTGAGCGAGCGAGGGAAGCGCTCGCGTTGACCAGCCTTGCCTCGCTGAACCTTGCCACCGTCTGTCCTCGACTGCTGCACCTCTCCTTCCCCCAGTTCCTCTCTCGGTCACCGCACGACCTGCACCGTTCCTGAGTCTTCCCCCTGCATCTTTCCATGTCTCACATCTCCCTCTCTTTTTCCTTGAACCAGCAGCGCCATGGATGGCCACCGAAGGAGCCCGCCCCGGCCTCCAAACCCACGCTTGCCGAAGCCACTTCCTCGCCGACCCACTACTGCCCCGCCTGCGCCGCTTATCTGTTTCGTTCAAGCAGGACGACGAACGCACGCAGCCACCGCTCGCGTTTACTGCGCCCCCTTCCACCTCCTCATCGATCCAGCCAGTCCAGGAGGCCTGCTAGCCCTGCCTCCCACCGACTGGGCCAGGCCCAGGGTGAGCAGCCCCCAAGCGCCCCCTGCTCTTGTTTTTTTTCTTTTTCCTCCTGTTGGGCCAGCCAATTCTGCCCGCGTATGTTTTTTCTAGCGTCTGTGATTTGTCTATTATTCCAGAGAGCGCCAGTTTTACAGTGTAGCCCCTAAACTTCATGCATATAATAACTCAACAACTATGCATCTTTTGTTAAAACATTATATATGTAAAATGCTTAGAATTTCATCTAGTTTAGTAATATCTAACTTTCAATCATGTTTAAAATGTTTAAACTGCTGTTTGTTTAAATTTGCTTAAATAACTTGTAAAAATGATTTAATTCATAACTTAATAACCGTAGCTCGGTTTTAAATAACCTTTATATGTAAATGGGAATTTTGCCTAGTTTAACATGGTGTACTTGCTTTTCATGTTTAACAACTCTAAAATATGGTTTAGGGCAGAACAGTACCAAACCTAATATATGCATATGAGGTTTTTCTGGAAATGTTGTTTTGTTGTTCCGGCCTCATTTAAACTTGCCTAGATAGGTAGTTATCATTTGCTTCACCCCTTGCCATGCTAACCAACATTTAATATTGTTGAGTACCTAACGAGAGAGAACTAAATAAGTCATGTGGTGTTTTCTTCAATATGCAACTCCGTGGCATATTGAGCTCCACTTAATTTGTAGTGTTGTTTGTTGCACGTTGCCATGCCATGCTTCATTAAACCGGACATGCATCATACTTGGTTGTGCATCATGCCATGTTTAGGTGATGGTTGTTTACTATGTTGTGTGCTTCTTTCCGGTGTTGCTTCTTCGGGTTGGTTCCAATAACATCGCGTTTGTGAGGACCCATTCAACTACGTCCATTTGTCTTCTTCATGGACTCGTTCTTCTTCCTTGCGGGATTTCAGGCAAGATGATCATACCCTCGAAATCACTTCTATCTTTGCTTGCTAGTTGCTCGCTCTTTTGCTATGCCTATGTTGCGATACCTATCACTTGCTTATCATGCCTCCCATATTGTTAAGCCAAGCCTCTAACCCACCTTGTCCTAGCAAACCGTTGTTTGACTATGTTACCGCTTTGCTCAGCCCCTCTTATAGCGTTGTTAGTTGCAGGTGAAGATTGGAGTTTGTTCCTTGTTTGGAACATGGATTTTTTGTTGGGATATCACAATATCTTTTATTTAACTAATGCATCTATATACTTGGTAAAGGGTGGAAGGCTCGGCCTTATGCCTGGTGTTTTGTTCCACTCTTGCCGCCCTAGTTTCCGTCATATCGGTGTTATGTTCCCGGATTTTGCGTTCCTTACACGGTTGGGTTATAATGGGAACCCCTTGACAGTTCGCTTTGAATAAAACTCCTCCAGCAAGGCCCAACCTTGGTTTTACCTTTTGCCTCACCACCACCTACTTTTCCCTTGGGAGTCACGCTCCCGAGGGTCATCTTATTTTAATCCCCCCCAGGTCGGTGCTCCTCTGAGTGTTGGTCCGAACCGAGTAGACTGCGGGGCGACCTCGGGGCAACTTGAGGGTTGCTTTTACTCGTAGGATGTCTCATCTGAGTGTGCCTTGAGAACGAGATATGTGCAGCTCCTATCGGGATTTGGCGGCACATTCGGGCGGCTTTGCTGGACTTGTTTTACCATTGTCGAGGATGTCTTGTAACCGGGATGCCGAGTCTGATCGGATTGTCTTGGGAGAAGGAATATCCTTCGTTGACCGTGAGAGCTTGTGATGGGCTAAGTTGGGACACCCCTACAGGGATTTGAACTTTTGAAAGCCGTGCCCGCGGTTATGGGCAGATGGGAATTTGTTAATGTCCGGTTGTAGAAAATTTAAACCCTAACTTACTTAAAATGCGCCAACCGCGTGTGTAATCGTGATGGTCTCTTCTCGGTGGAGTCCGGAAAGTGAACACGGTGTTGGAGTTATGTTTGACGTAGGTTGTCCTAGGATCACTTCTTGATCATAGTTTATCGACCGTGCCTTTGCTTTCTCTTCTCGCTCTCTTTTGCGTATGTTAGCCACCAAATATGCTAGTCGCTTGCTGCAGCTCCACCTCATACCTTTTACCATTCCTATAAGCTTAAATAGTCTTGATCGCGAGGGTGTGAGATTGCTGAGTCCCCGTGACTCATAGATACTTCCAAAACCAGCTTGCAGGTGTCGTTGAACCGTGCAGGTGACGCAACCAAGCTCAAGGAGGAGCTCGATGGAGTTCGTGTTTCGTTTTGTTGTTCCGTTTCCAGTTGATCAGCAGTGGAGCCCAGTTGGGACGATCGGGGATCTGTGTAGCTTTTGGGGTAGTCTTCTTTTATTTTTGTTCCGTAGTCGGACCTTGATTGTATCTGGATCAATGTAATGTTTTATTCATGTATTGTGTGAAGTGGCGAGTGTAAGCCAACTATGTATCTCTTTCCTTTATGTATTACATGAGTTGTTGTGAAGATTACCTCACTTGCGACATTGCTTTCCATGCGGTCATGCCTCTAAGTCGTGCTTCAACACGTGGGAGATATAGCCGCATCAACGGCGTTACATTCACGCAGCGGATGCGCTCGGGGGATGCCGGCTCCAGCTTCACGCGGCCCCCGATGTGGAGGCCACGGTTGCGCGGCGGGGACACCGACTCGCCCTTCACCTGCTAGAGTGGGGATGTAGGCTCCCATTTAACGCGGACCCGCGGAGGGGACGGTGGCTCGTCCTTCACGCGCGCCGGCGATGGTGGAGCCGGACCCGGTCTCCCCACTCTAGCAGGTTAAGGGCGAGCCGGTGATCTTCATCTAATAGACGGATCCGCTAGAGCAGCCTCTAATAGGAGACCGGGCCGCTGCTGCGGCTGGTCCTCCTCGTCACCGGAGGAGCCTGAAGCCGTTGATGTGGATGGTCCAAGTGAGCGAGGGCGGCGACGCCATGATTCTCCTGGCGACGATCTACCACTGTGGCCGCTAGTCGACGCCGAGAACCAGGCCTTCGGCATCCCCGCTAGGCTTGGAGAGGCGGAAGGGCTTAGAGAGGAGGAAGGGCTCGGCGAGGGGGAGGAGGACGCTCGGCATGATGCGGTTCTGGTCGGCGCCGGAGCGTGGCATAGATAGGTGCACCCAGGTCAGGCGGAGAGACGGTCAACCCGCTTCAATGCGGCGCAGCAACCGAAGTTGGTTTCTAACGACATGACGTCCACATTACCCTCATACAGTGCAGTTAACGGACGTTTTCAGCGTTGTTGTCTTCTATTTTCGCACGTGGGCGATTTGCCGCGTTAAAACACAATCAAAATTTTGCTCAGTGATTTTTGTCAATGTCAAATTTTCAGTTTGATTCAAAGTGTCATGTTTTGTAAAATGTTGGTTTTCCACGAGTTGTAACATGAAAGTGGTGGTTCTGCGCATTTTACTCAACTGACACGAGTCCTTATTTGCTTGGTAGAAAATGAAATTTTAGATAATACTCCTAATGAGGTGATAGTTAAGCTTCCTGTGAAGTATTGACGTGGGATGAAATGGAAGGAGGTAATTTGCGGAGGCAATGTGATCAAGCTTTTTTTTTATCTGTCAATGGTTACATTGTCTCTATATTTAAGCATGTTTTTTTTTCCTGCGGCTTGAAGGCTAGAAACCAGGGACGTGCCAAAAAAAGGAAAATATATTGATACTGCCTTAAGTGGTTACTTTACTTTTACTTTGACAATGAACTTTTCATAATTATAAGTGTGATGATAGTATCTTATGAGGAAATATACGACTTTGCTTCGTACACACTATATGTATACTTTTTTTGGCATGATAATACGTGGCTCGTTTATATCAAAAGATCATAATATAAGCCACACATACACCGACTTGGTAAAACTGAACAAATAGCAGAACACTAGCCTTTACACAAAGAAACAACGGTCAAAAAGTAAAATTACAAACAAGACCGAAGAAACCTCTGAACTTGACACCAACGTTCGTCACTTGCCTCTGGCACCACCACAACAGTCACCAAAGGAAAAAATGACGGATCACCTCCATCCCGAGCTCGACGCGGCTCCATCGCTGATATGCAGCTTTGCGGACCTCCAAGTTGGCTTGCCAAAGGCGAAACCATTACCGTTGAACGAATCAGACCGGGGCAACACCCCGGACACGCCATCAAACTCCAGATCTGGCACCCCCACATGACCAAGACGTCGGAGGAGGAAACCATACATGTCATCCACGTACCACAAATCCAGCACACGATCCACCATCTTTTAGATGCCACTGATGCAGACCACAATCTGCATCCGCTCCTGGACTACCTCCCAAGCTTCGCGCCGACGCTGGAGCAAACATCGTCATTATGGTGGAGTTTGAGGACACAGGTCCACCACGAGGATCCTGCCGCCGTCACATTATCCTTGCTTTAACAGACTGGATTCCAAATCCATCCCCAACCATAATACTAATCGTCTCATTGGAGTAGGATCTGAAGAAATTTTATTCAATGCCGCCACTGCCGCCGTCGAAGCAAAGGCGATGAATAGCCTAAAAACTAAGCAACTTTGGTTTAAAACTATCCACACGCGTGGATCCGACGAGGATCCTGCCGCCGTCACATCATCCTTACTTGAATAGACTGGGTTCCAAATCCATCCCCAACCATAATACTAATCGCCTCATCGGAGTAGGATCTGAAAAAAAAAAATTCAATGCCGCCATTGCCGCCGTCGAAGCAAAGGCGATGAATAGCCTAAAAACTAAACAACTTTGGTTTAAAACTACGTGGATCCGGCGACCCCCCCCCCCCCCCTCACCACCGACGACCGGGCGTTGGCGGAGGGGAGCCGCCGGAGGACAGCGGCGGAGGAACTCCCTGGCGGCACAAGCGAGATCGCCTCTTTCTTCGATAGGAAGAAAAGAACGATACGTGACTTTCCCACTATATGTATACTTGTGTGGTTGGTTTTCTAAATGATCTAGTCATTAGTACATATAGATGTCTCGAAAAAAAAGGTTTACATCTTTGCCCCCTCTAGTATTTCATCCTGGCTCCGCCCGTGTCGAGGATGGCAAGTTTAGCTAACATGCACGGCATTTTCCTAGCAAAAAGATCCACTGAGAACGGATTTGCCACCGTCTAGAAGGAAGCAGAACAATAGTATGTTACAAGTTACTACCACCAGTCCCTTTGCATCTATCTATACCACGCAAAGCAAAAGAAGAATCAAAGAAGAAGGATAAAGAAAAAGCTGACAAAGTGCATCGGCAATGTGCAAGCAAGGAACCAGCATGGGCCATGCTTTGGGGAGAGAGAAAGCAAAGCAATGTACGTGCGATAGCTCTCAGCAGCAGAGAGCACCATTGCCCATTACACCCATCTATCTTTCTATCTGCCTTGGCATTCTCTGCTTTGCTACCGGCCCCGGCGTGAGTGAAATTATTTTCGATTTCGAGCAGGGGGGTCAGGTGACACATCTCTTCATCCGACATATCTCTATGCAAATGCACATATAGGCATACATATATATGAAGATGTTTCTGTTTTGGTTTTGTGTTGTGAGATCAGACAAACTTCTGTGTGGAGGGAGGGGAGCGATGGGTTAGATATATATGCCCAACCCTCACGGTTTCCTCCTTCTTCTTTTGATGCGGATGCTGCTGCTGCTGCTGCTGGTGATACAAGTTACTACACGTGGTCAAAATGGACGATTACCCAATACATCTGGTTAGTACCTCTCTTCATCCTAACCTCGTCTCAACACAGGAGTTGTTGTTTTACAACATACTAGTGCTTGTTGTTCAAAACTGAATAGAACTGATTTATAATCTGCTACCTCCTACATATTTGTTTCTTTTTTTTTCTTTCCAAGCTACACAGAACACACACTCTAGCGACCCACGATATATTATTGGATTGTGTGCACCTGCCAGATCACCCAAAAGCTCAAGCTCACGGGGAGAACACAGGCAATGCACTTATACTTCAACGGATGCGAAACAAGGATCCACAAACTAGTCATTTAGTGCTTATTATCTAATGAAAAAGTTATCTTGTGTACCTATATAGGTTATTTTCGTTGGTCCTATATTTAAACTTCCGGATCGGATGCTTTACTTGACTGGCCTTATACATTAATATTGCATCATTCATCGCCCGCGTTTAGTCAAGTCAAAAGTTGTAGCTATTGAAACTATCTTACCCATATATGTACCACAAAGTCATATCTAACAACTTCTCATTACTACAGCTGATACACGGTTTTGAGGACGCCCCCAGAAAGCTGATTGATCATCTCTCAGAGTCATATGATAATCAGGCAGCTAAATCATTCTTCTTGGCTGGCTGGTGCGGCGAAGGTGTAGGAGCCTCTGCTGTTCTTAAGGCCACAGCCAAACTCCTGAAATCGAGAAGAAGTGACCCTGACACAAGAAAGCATTTTGGCAAAATTATCCATGTAGACTGCTCTCTATGGAAAAGTAGAAGATCCTTGCAGAGGGCAATCGTGGAGGAGTTAAATCTTGGCCATTTACTGCCCATGTTTGATAAGGAGGATGAGGATGATGATTTTAGAGGGATAAAGATCGGCTCTAGACTAGAGATACCACGCATCGGAAGTGAGATCAACGCTTCTCTAAGAAATGAAAGATTTCTGATGATTTTTCATTATGGGGGAGAAGAAGTCATTGATCTAGCAGAGTGTGGCATTCCTAATCCTGAATTTGGGACATATGCTTTAGGGCAACTGTTATGGAGTGGTTATGGAAGATTTCAACTCTCAGAGAGAAAAGACAAGTTAAAGTTAAGTTCTGCATATTTCAAAGTAATTCGTTTATCTCATGTGGGCAACCTAAACGTGGATGGTATATTGCTTCATTCATTGCGGGAAGAAGCCGCTGAAGTGATTGGTTTCACCGGCTTGGATGACATCAACCCAACAATAGTTTTGGATTGCTTCTCGTACTCACTGTTCCTGACAGAGCAACTACGCGGAATGCCTAGAAGCATCTATGATATCGATGCACAGGCCGAGCTTAAGAAAAGATTCCAGAATCTGAAAATAAGAAAGCCAATACTCGGAAAACCTTTCAGTCTTGACTTTGCTTGGGATACGCATGTTTGCAACTACTGGATATGTGATGGGGTCCTTCAAGGGGACAGAGCCTACGAGATTGGCAGTGCATTGTATGAAGTGATACTTCGGATGTTGTGTTATCCATCTAACAGAACACAACTATTGACACGTTGTTTTGATCAACAAAGATTTAACCGCTGGATTTTAATCTCCTCCAACCAACTAGGGGCACAAGATATCTCAACTATTCCTGTCATTACATCATCATGTTCCCTAACATCGGGGGGAGATTCTCAACTACAACTACCAAATGACCTTTTTGTATTAGCCAGCAACCTCCACGTGCTAAAACTCTGCAAGTGCAGCTTTGATTTTGTATCCCCTCCTTTCCGATCTTGTCACAACCTAAGATTCCTTTGTCTTCACCATTGCACAAATACAAGGGAGGATCAAGGTGGAGGGCCATGTTTCCCAGATCTGTTGGTGCTTGACATACGCTTCACGGAGTTTGTCTTGCTGTCAAAGATGATAGATTTGATGACCAATCTTAGGGAGGTAAATACCAAGGGTGTCTCGTGGAGGTATGTAAGTCAAGCATGGGAAAAGCTACAGAACATTCACAAGCTCCGGGTAACCGAATCCTCAGATGTGATCATGATGGACACATGCTCTTCAGTAGATATGATGAATATGGAGCTCCTTGACTTGTCTGGTAACGTTCATTTGGCATCATTGCCAGAAATGACAACGGCACGGTACTTGAAGATGCTAGTTCTTGATGGTTGTTCCAGCTTGCAGCAGGTTGTATTCGGAAGAGCCCCTCCACTGCTCGAGAGTTTTAGCTTCGATGGTTATGGCCCAGCAGAGAAGTGGATACATCCCATACAATTGCCAGAAAAAGAATTGCGTCCCAAGTCCCGCAACGTCCCAGAAGCCAAGGTGAGAAGGATCTCCCTAGAGGGTTGTGCTCGATTGTGCAACATGTTCTTGCATGCATTGCCCAATCTTGAGGAGCTGGACCTTTCTAGCACAGCCATTAAAACACTTGACCTCGGTGCAATGGATGTTGCACGGCTCAAGAAGCTATTCATGTTGGGTTGTGAGCAACTCCGTAGCCTACTTTGGGATGGAAGAAACCCTTCACTGGAAGTTCTACATGTAGACACTCGTGGGAAGACGAGACCAATGATCCACTGTGGAGAACAGAGGCCCTCTGTCCTTGAGGCACACATGGCTTTTACAGATGGAAGGTTCATTTGGTCTGTCATAAAGGGACTCGATCGGTATGACCCCAAGGTGCACCTCCATATTTCTACTATGATCCAGAGCCAAGTCAACATCACCAAAAGTATTGAGGATATTGGCACTACCCTAGAGGGTTTGGTTCCCGTAGGGCCCTTCTTACCTTACGTAGATATTGTCATTAACAAGGACACTGTCACACCTTCTTCCTTGGTGTGGGACCACCGACGACTTTATCCTTTGAGTGTCCATATAGAGATTGGTGAAGGAAGCCACCATTTAGAGAGTATGAATGTCGATGCAAATTTCAGAAATTTCATAGAGTATAGAGTGAAATCATTGCATGTGCATGACAATATTTCAATCACAGCTAACCTTCCAGAGTCAAGAACATCATGGCTGCATTTAGAATGGTGTCATGTTGAGAGGTGCCCCAACCTTCACACTCTCTTCCCAAGTTGGGCTGGAAATGAAAGCTTTAGTAGAATAAGGGTATTTTCTGCATCTGATCTCCTGATGGCCTATTGCATCTGGGGTAGAGATATTACATTAGACTTCTACAGCTTTCGATACCTACAACACATATACTTGCACAACTGTCCTAGGCTGGTGTTTGTCCTCCCTATTTCCTACCCAATGCCAAACTTAGAGACCATTCAGATCGCATACTGCCAAAATCTCCAACATGTTTTCCCACTGGCCACCAATGAGCGCGCTCAAGAGATAGCATCTGGTGTCACATTAGAGAAGCTAAAGCACATCAGGCTATATCATCTCCACAGGCTAGAGCAGATATGCGGGGTCAAATCACTGGTCGCGCCGGTGCTGGAGACAATCACCCTCAAGGACTGTTGGGGCCTGAGACGGGTACCAACCGTGTCGCGCCAAGGCCCCAAGCTGGTGGTGGACTGCGAGAAGGATTGGTGGGATAGGCTCGAGTGGGACGGCCCCGAGGCCGACCATGAACCATCGCTTTTTGAGACGCGCCACTCGGCTTACTACAAGAAGACCCTCCCGAGGGTCTCCGTTCTGAGGTACAGTTTGCTCGGACATGGATTTTGTTCCGTGCATTGATAGATTGAGCAAGCAGGTGTCATTGTTTTTTTTATTTACTATCAGATTAATCAATGTTTTCTATTCACATTCTTCATTTCCTAGGTAATCTTGATGCAAAAAGAGGTCAAGCGGCTTACAATTGAGTTGTGATCTCACTCACAACTCTCTGGATTGTTTCCCCTAGTTTGTCGGTGTTTGGCTTTTAAGTGTGGTTTACATGCTCCATCTGCGGCATGGTGAGGGTGTTGCTACGTACTTTTGATGGAGGAATAAATGGTGTGCTTTCTTCACCAAGCTATGCATGGTGTGAGTATGCTTGACTGAATTGGATTGGATTGGATTGGTTTGGATTGGTGTGTGAAGCAAGTAGCACTGGATTGCTTGCTTGGTTCCTCTAGCTTGGTGTTTTGTTCACGATCAAGCTGGACGGCTTGTCTTGGTTTGTAATAAAAACAAAGAAATGTTATATTTGGTTATTTTTTTCCTCAAAAACAGCAGGATTTCTCCTGTTGCATAATATTTTTTTGGAATAATAATAATACGTCTAGATACATCCGTTTGAGCGTTAACTAATTCCGTACAGAGGAAGTACAAGCTAACCAAAGATCTAGCAAGAAAAGAAAAGAAAAGAAAGAATGGTGTGCAACAAAACCACTGAGCTAGTGAAATGCATCTACCCAACTTGGAAAACCACAGAATTTCTTCTTTTTTGCTCTATGGGCTAGCAGCTTGATTTCTTCTTAAAACTTCCTTCTGCAGCTATATAACTTCGGTTAAATTCCTTTAAAATTGAAATCATTCCTTGTCAAAATACCAAAAGCAAATAAAAAAATAACCACCTGAACAAAATACTTGATCCTATATATATGTACACATATGGATTACTGGTGAAACAAAAATGGTGGTTTTATGAACCTTTTTGCAGCAACTACGAGTTACTGGGAAAAATAACCGCACAGAACAAAAATATTTATCCTCTCATTCATGGAGCAACAACAAACCAATGAACACGCGGAGTATGAACAAAACAGTGAGAAGTTTGGACCAAAATTTATCCCGAAGCAGTTGTAACAAAACTAGTTTGCGGAAACATTGGTATTGCCTTGTCAATCTAGCTTCTACTACATTGGATACTTCTATCCAGATGATAATGAAATTCGGTGAACAATACCATCAAGACCAGTAGTATACTACATGCCACTCATGTATCTGCTACACTAGCTGCATATACTCTGTAAAACAAATGCTATAAAGTAGAGAAATTCGGAAATGCAGCAAGGAATTATGTGCTACGCTTCAGCTTCCCACTGAACACAAAACTATCATGGTATTCATGCCAACAATCAGAATGTACAATCCAGCAAACTATCACTATCGTTCGACTAAATCAACACAACTTCTCAACCTTTACCCCACTTTAACTCGCAATCTACACCAAAGCCAACGCACATCGCAGAACAACCTGCATACAGGCAGAAAGACGCTACTATGTGGGTACAACATACGGCTCCCTCTGATCCTCCTTCCACCAAGCTAGCAAGAGCGCAATGACCAGTATCACTAGAGCACATACAAGGAGAAAAAGTAGGGTGCCAGAGCAGTTTCTGCTCCCTTTCCTGACTCTTGTCATCTTCTCATTCTCAGCTCGACATTCTCCGCTTCGAGATTCGCCTGCACTATCAGAACGCTCACTGTTGGTTGGTGGTAGCTTCAGATCTTCTATCGAGGTATCATTGCTCTGTACATGACACTGGCTGTCATGCTGAACAGAATCACAGTAGCCGTTCCTTTCCTCAACTTCACCATTTGTACATTGTCCTGAACAGTGCCGTATCCGTCTCAGAGATGGGCTGTCGGGTAATCTGTGAGTATCTCTTTTTGATTCACTGCTAGAGCTATGAAACTGGAGCTGCTTCCTTGGGGTTGACTGCATCCAAACGTCTTCTGAGAAAGTTCCTCGCCTTGATATCTGAAACAAGTCCATGAAAGAAAAGAGAAAGAGCTGTAAATTTATTTGTACCAAAAAAGGTCAGGCTTCTGCAATTTCGTTCTTCAAACCACTAAGAAACAGTTCTTCAATGCATCAATGGAAATACCATAAGCAATCTACAAACATATATGTGGAGGATCTGTTTTGCATACGTGGAGGATATCTGTTTTGCGCATGAAGTTAGTAAGTTCCTTTCCTACCATACATCAAAAAGTTTGTTATTCCTATCATTTGAAAGATACCATTCCAGAACAGAGTACAAACGCTAACTCAGACACCATATCTTGACATGAGAAGCCCCAAAGTTACTATAATTGCTCGTACATATGATAAGGCAATCAAGTCATCAATCAATTAAGATGTACTGTATACCTGAGAGCATCGTTTAGTAGTTCGCGGTGTTAAACACATAGGGCATGGATCAGCAATCCTTGTTGATACATCTGAATACCTCCTCATTGACTTATCTAGCAGACCAGCAGAACCACATTGTGCTATCACACCGACACCATCACGATAATCAGATACAATAGTGCGAGGAAACTCATCACTGGACATTTGATGTTGTCTGTCAGAACCATTACTCAACAGTCGCCTCCTTACCCGTGCACTTACAGGTACACCTGAGTATTGACCCACTGAAGGCTGGGAATCATGGTCTCTGAACCGATTAACAGATTGTGTATCATCATACAGAGATTCATTTGAACCGCAGTTTCTTATTTCCGCATCATCCATAACAGAATGTGAATATGATCCCCGCCTCCTATGTCTTCCATCATGAATTTTTGCCAATGGACTAATTCTTTTGCCATGTCCACACTCTTCCTGCTTGTACAGTGTATTAGCAGTCTCAGCTGCCTGAAAAGCTGGAGTGCTGATCTCTGGCATGCAATGATCCCTCAGTTGCTCCATAGCTTGGATAATGCTACTGATCTCAGAAAATATGATGCTCAATTCCAAAGTCTTCATGATGGAGTGTATCATTTGAATGGATGATATGATCATCTGAGAATTGCTTGCTTTAGTACTCTTGTCCAATATACTTAAGCCTGATCTTATCAAAGACCGCCCGTAAGGCTCAAGTGTCAACCAATTCTGTTCTAATAGAGCAACCACTAAGCCTAAGTGTGAAATGGTCTGGCAGCGTACCTCCCCTAAGGCCCCTGAGACTTTTAAGCAGATGTCGTTAACTAACTCGTGAGATGCAAATTGCCAATTGTTGGACTGGATAAGTGCAGTGACGCAGAGAGCAGAACCAGAAGATACACACTCCTTCGTGCTCATCAAGCAACCAGAAAAGGGACTGCAGAGAGAGCTAATGATCCCACTTTTCTCTTCTTCTGTTCCCAGGGGATCAATGACATAGCGTGATAATGTGCGTATCACCTTGGAGCATCCAACACCATGCAAGGACCCTGTGGCTGAAGACATGATTCTAATGATGGCTGAAACGATCTGGCTGATATGTGGCACAATGTTGCAGCCATGGACTTCCGCAGCAGTCTCAAACACGCATAAGAGCTCCTCCTCAGAGTATGAGCATGGCTTGTCAGGGTCACAAAGGCGGGTGAGAAATGGTGGACGTGTGTTCGAGTTGAGTTCTTTCACATACTGCTTCCACCCTCTGAAGGCTTGCTTTTCGCTGACAGGATCTGCCACAGAGTCTTCCAATTCTGCATGGCGTCCCTCTCTTAAACTCCTCCCCATTGCATACACTGGATATGTTCAAGAAATAGAAGAAAAATCCATGAATACAAAATTAAAAAACCAGAGCCAGTTGTGGAAGTAGGTAAATAACCTTAGCTGATCAACAAAGGATGGTCTATCCAATCTGAAAGTACCAAATACAGCACCATTTATTGAAAATTGTTCACTTGATTTGCCACCACCCACATTCTACCAAAAAGCATATACAACGCAAAAGAGAGTACAGACTCCACAGTCCATAAAAGGAAATGCACAACTAACTACCAAACTGAAAACAGGATCCCTACATGTCCTTGTTAAATGTTCCTGACATAGCGCAGAAATGTAGAGCGATAAACCGACAAGATGCGCTCTTTTATTTCTAAACAAACTTCCGAGATAATGTTCAAGTAGATCATGAGAGGCATCCTATACATGAAAAATAAATCTCCATCATATTATTAACACCCCACAAAATTCAGAGAACACCTGTGTGAGTGCTACTGTAGATTATAGCAGCAAATTTGCAGCAACTACTGATACCCTTGTGTGGTACCTTCTTGTAAAATCCCCGATTCGTTAGTAGTAGGTACTACTTCCCAAAATAGAGAATCCCCAGTTTTGAACATGCTGCCCAGCAAATCCCCCATTTTTTTCAGTATGTACATACTTCCTAAAAAAGAAAATCCCTAGTTTTCAATCAAACCACCCGATGCAAGCCGGAGGTCTTGGGTCAAAAGACCCCGTGGTCTTCTTACTACTCTCCACCGGATGCCCGGATTTCCCGCACCTACGGTTCGAGAACAGGGGAAATTTTAATCACACGGAGCGACCAAATCTTCCCCCCAAAACATACCGCAATCCGCGCTAACAGTTGACTAGGGGATTACGGGGAGAGCCGAGCCCTACCGGCGGAAACTAGGTTCGAAATCGCGGAAGGAACACGCGGCTGTCCGCGGCGCGGCAGAGATTGGGGAGCAATCCAAGAAAGCTAGGGCTTGCTCACCAGCGAGGGGAATCCTCCCGAGTCCGGTGGAGGCGTGGAGGAGGAGGAGGGGAACGCCGACGAGGGAGGGCTCCCTCCGCTCGACGTGGCAGGCTTGCTCCGGCGGGGGACGGGGAGCAGTTGCGGGCGGGGGCGGCGGCGGCGGTGGGGGTTTCTTGTTTCTTTCCTTTTTTTCTCTTTCCGCTGACTTTGTGGGGAAACCGAAACGGACCGGCGGACGAAGAGGGGGAGCGGGAACCAAATTTTATTGGGTCCGACGGTTGGGTGTGGGTAGTGGTAAGTGGGCCTCGTTTCGGCCCAGCCCGTGCCAAGGGCACGTTGATAGATAGAACCTATGATTGTCTCAAAAAAAATTGTCTCAAAAAAAGTAAGCAACCCTAAACCCTTCTGCCTTTCCCAACTCCTCAATCAAGACCGTGCAACAATGTGTGATCACCTTTGAGTTAGTCTGGACCATAATCACGGGGATCGAGGAATAGGGAAAAGTTTTCAAAATCTTCATCGATAGGAGATACACGCTAACAGAAGGGGAAAATGTATACATGCATACAATTATACACATCTAAGAGTAATGCTAGACCTATGGAAGATAACCTATGGATTTAACGGATGGGCAAATGTGAGATGTATAATTGGGAAACAGGGATGGAGAGGCCCACCCAAATGAAAACCAGGGGGAGGAGGGGAGTAGAACATGTGTAACTCGTGTGTGGGTGTAGGATTATTGCACATGTAATGGCTACATAATTATACACATGTAATCTCTTAGAGATCTCTCCAGCAAAAATAATTCCTGAGGTCTAAACAATAACGAAAGAACCGGCTTATCAATATCAGGATCTATAAAAAAAACACGTCATCACGAAAATACTATTGAGATACGATACACAACAACGAAGATGACGGAGGCTCAGTGCCGACCACCACAACGTCTTCACCGACACCATCTCACCAGGACGATTGACTACACTACATCGGCGATGTCGTGTGCTAAAGATGAACATCGATGCCTTGTTCTCGGAACTGAATGAGCATGCGAGATGGGGCTAGCGATTCTAGACCACCTTGGTACTCTCATCTATGCTCCTGATAGGTGGTACGAATAGGAGGGCCAGCGCGCCGGCTCCTTCCACGATGGAAGGGCATCGGGGCCAGGCTTTTCTTATGCCGCCGCCGCAACCCTTCTCGCTGGAACTGTGCGGCGGGGGAGAGTACGGGGATGCGTTGTTCCTGCAGTCGAAGCAGCCCCTCCTCCCCGTTGTTGCCACTGAGTTCGTCCATCGATCTGGTGCTTTTTTTAGTTCGTTCGGTTCCTCAACTATACTTGTTGAATCCGTTCAGTGGAGTCGCTCCTCATTTTTGCTGCGTCTTGACTCTACCCAGATCCCCATGGCATACACTCCTTTTCTATGTGCAGGACTCTGTCCAAATCCTACATTTTTCGTTTTACATCTGATATGTTTTTGGAATCATGTGTTTGACATGGCATTTTTGTTTCATTTATCTGAAGATTGCCATGTGATGTACCAGTCCCAGGAGAATGCACAACAGATAATTGCTATGAGTAGTTTTCATGGCAAAATTTTGTAGGTACTTGCCACGGTAGAATCGCTATGAGTAGTTGCAATTGACATAATTGTTATGAGTAGTTTCCATGGCAAAATTTGGGAGTAGTTGCCATGGCATATTTGTGGAGTAGTTGCCATGAACAGAATTGGTATGACTTTTTGCTATGATTTTTGATATACCCTGGCGATTTGTTTGACAAAGCTGCCATGATAGTCTACTACTTTTTTTTGCCACGACAAATTGTATTCAGTGTTTGACAGATCACCTTTGGCCTTTGTCAATCCACTATCTTGTCTATTTTTGCCATGTTTTTTAGAGATATGTAAATTTGCCATGACAAATTATGTATAGTTCATACCAACTTTTTCATACATTTCTCATGAATTAGCGTCATTTTGTTTCATATACCATGGGAAACCACTATGAATTTAGATACCATTTCGCCATGGCAGATTATCATTAATTGACCTGGCAAATTTACAATCCTTTATAGTCATCATCTTAAAAAATGGCAACAAATTACTTTCTTTTGTGCGACCATGGCAACTTTATTTGCATTCATGGCAACAAAAATTATACAAAACATGAGAATCATAACTGCCATGATAATTTTTAACATGCATCTACCATGACAACTTTTTAACATCTCAAGTGGTTTTACCATGGCAACTTTTAGATTTCCATCTTCTACATGAGTTTTTTTAATATGAATTTTATTTGGGCATGGCAAAATTTACTATTTTAACCACGACAATGTTTACTTTCTGACCATGGCATTTTTTATTGCTTGCCCATGGCAAATTCATACTCCATGGCCAAAGTTGCCATGGCAAATTTACTGTTTTTAACAATGGCAAAGTTTAATCCAAGTTTAAACATGTGTACATCATAGGAAGCCATCTTTTGTTTTTACACATAATAGCTTTTCTATAGTTTTGTTTTGGCATGGTAAAGTTTTGTTGGTTATAGACACAAACATAAATGACCAAACTAGCGGGCAACTCTTTTTCCTTTCGTGTGTCCATGGCAAATCTATTACATAGATCATGGCAACTTTTTTGTTTAAACATCCCATGCCAAATTCTTTTTACTCATCTAGCTTGGCAACTTCACATATGCGACAGTTTCCATGATATACAGAGCCATTTTCCCCATGAATTTACTGTTTTTAAATAGTTTTTTCTTCATTTGCCATGGGTTAATTAGGTATTTTTTTAGTACCCATGACTTCTTTTCTATTTAGTTGCCATGATCTACAAAGATTTTTTTATACCTTTTTTTCAATTTGTGTTGTTTGCCATAGCCAATGGCAAATATATCACATGGACCATGACAAAATATATCACATGAATCATGGCAAAATTGTTTAGCAACCCATGGCAGAATCATACTTCATATAACATGGCACTTTTGTATATGCACCGATGCCATGATCTATGGAGCTACTTCTGCCATGCTTTTAACATATCATGGCAATTTTGTCCATTTTTTCATTTTATTAATGTTCTAAAAAGTATCACCAGATGGCTATTGGCAAATTATTTGTTGCCATGTTTTGCCATGGCAAATTATGATGACAAAGTGTCAAATTATAATGAAGAACGCCGTCAGAATTGCCATGACAAATTATTCTTTTTAAGAATAAGTTGCCATGGAAAATTATACTTTTTAGAATAATTTGCCATGGAATTTTTTTCCTTTCTAAAATTATAAAAAACACAAGAAAAAAGATGCCAAATTTACTTTCTGTTTTCCATGGCAATTTTACCTAAAACGCCCCGTCAAATTCTTTTTTTTAACCTTTTTTGGCAATGAAAAATTTCACTTCTATATTTGCCATGGCAATTATACCTTCTTTTACATAGAAAATTTACCTATAACGCATTGCAAATTCTTTTCACCCTTTTTTCCTACATTTTTTTACTTCTTAATTTGCCATGGCAATTTTTCCATTTATTTGTCATTGTAAAAATTCCTATATTTTGCCACGGCAATTTTTAACATTTCCATATGTCACTAGAATCCCAAGTTTACCTACATTTTCCCTTGTGATGATTTTTTTTATCCACAATGTTTGCCATGATTTTTATATAACAACATGCTTAGTTTTGTGATCTTATCCTCACATTTTTTGTACAAGTTTCCATGGTTCGCAAAAAAAATAAATTATTTTTCCATGTGGTAAGTGGAAACTTTATGATGACAAATATGTATCATGCCTCAATTTGTTTAAGAACAGGTTGATATATAACATGTCAAATACAAATTTAGTTATAATATGGCAAATCTACTATTGTACACGGTTTTTTTTTGCTTTCATAAGCCCCCACTATTATTGCAATTTTGTCCTTTTTTGTTGTTTTGATATTCGTGATGGCAATTTTTCAACAAGTTTTTGTCTATGTATTCCCTCTCTTCCTAATTATAAGTCTTTTTAGACATTTCAATTAGGACTACATACGGATGTATATAGACATACTTTAGAGTGTATATTCACTCATTTTGCTTCGTATGTAGTGCATATTGGAATCTCTAAAAAGACTTATATTTAGGAACGGAGGGGGTACATTTTTCCTACATGGCAATTTTAAATATGCATGTTTTCTTTTTGAAATGTAGTAAACCTTGGCAAATGTTTTGTATATAAGTTTGGCAATTGATTCTTTTTGTACAATTCACGGTACTACCTATGGTACATGTCAATTTTTTGTGATTTTTTTCTGTAGTGTAGGCAAAAAAAAGGTTTAAGTAATGACAATTTTCGTGTGAACCGTTGGAGGCCCATTGAAGCGGCCTATGTGTCGTACCGAACGTCAAGTAAAACAATGTTTTAAATAGCGGGCTATGGCATTTAGTGGCGACCCTTAAAAACAGCTATAGCTGGGCTATAGCGGAGCTATAGCGGCAAATTGTACATGAAATCATTTAGCGGCAGCACCCTCAAACAGCTATAGCGAAACTATAGCGGGGCTATAGCCGACTATTTAAAACTATGAGTAAAACCGAGGAAATCTTCCTAAAAAAAGTAAAACCGAGGAAAAAAAGTTCTCCAACTCCCCACCGTCGCCGCAGCCGCCGCCGCCACACTCGAGATCCCTGACCTCCGTCCGCTGCTGCCGCCTCATCCAGCCCTCCGCCGCCGCCACCTCCACCGCCGCATCTCGAAGTGTCCAGATGGCGCCAGCGGCTCCGTCGCCCCCCTTCCGCCGCCCGGGCCATAGCCAAATCGACCTGCCGCCGCGGGACCCTCTGCTCGCGGGATGCGCCGGCGGCGTTCGGCGGGCGGGATCCTCCTCCGCAATCCCCAGCCAGTCCGCTCGAGTCGACCGCCGCCGGTGAGTGCTTTTGCCTTCTCGTCGATCTCTGGTTTTAGAGTTTTTCAATTTATTCAGAGTTTTACTGAAAAAATTTCTACAGAGGACCTGTCTCTCCACCGGCGTCTGAGGCTACGCCGGCGGCATCGCCGGAGCTTCCGGAGGACATCCTGATGATGGTCCTCGCCACACTCGAGATCCCCGACCTCATGCGCGCCGGCTGCGTCTGCGCCTCGTGGCGCTCTGCGTACACCGCACTGCGCAGCCTCGACAAGCACAAGCAGGCCCAGACGCCGTGCCTGCTCTACACCTCTGAATCTGCTGGTGAGCATGTTGCGTGCCTCTACAGCCTCGTGGAGAAGAGGGTCTACAGGCTGACCCTCCCGGAGCCGCCTCTCCGCCACCGGTTCATCATCGGGTCCTCGTTGGGCTTCCTGGTCACCGTCGACGATAGATCAGAAATGCACCTCGTCAATCCTATTACTGGCCAGCAGATTGCTCTCCCTTCAGTGACCACCATTGAGTACGTGAAGCCCATCTTTGATGACACGGGTTCGGTCCACGAGTATGAATACCCAAGTCACTCTGCAAGACGGGCTTTCTTCACGCCGTCGATCATGCCTCGTTGTGAGCTGCGGGAATGCTTCCAGTTCAAGGCGTTTGTGTTCCATGACACATCGGCAGGAAGCTACATCGCGGTGCTCATCCACAGGCCATACACTCACCTATCCTTTGCAAGGGTTGGGGATGACAAGTGGACCTTGCTGGAACCACACTGTGACTACCAGGACTGCACCTACAAGGATGGGTTGCTGTATGCAGCGAGTACGACGGGAGAAATTCATGCCTTCGATCTTAGTGGTCCTGATGTTACAATGAAGATTATCAAGGGGGGAGACGAGGGCTTTGATCCCGATGCTGTACACATTGTTCAGGCTCCATGGGGTGGTCTGCTGCTTGTTTCAAGATTAAAGGAGTTTGATGATCCTGATGAAGACGTCGACCCTAAAATACCAGTTCCGAATACCAGGGAAATTAAATTACACAAAGTTGATGATGCTGCTGAGAGGCTTGTGGAAGTTGATTGCTTGCCTGAGCATGTGCTGTTTCTTGGGCTTAATGATTCACTTTGTCTCAGTGCCAAAGATTACCCTGCTCTCAAGGGGAATCATGCCTACTTTACTGACGATCAACAGTACAATCAGGCTCGTAAGAGTAGTCGTCGTGACATTGGAGTAGTTGGCTTTGGCAATTATAATAGCAAGGAGGACCTTGTGTCTCCTCAGCTTTGGTCCAACTGGCCTTCTCCCGTGTGGATTACACCCAGTCTTACTCTGATGAAACTGCTGCCAAATGACCGTTGGCTCAGTGGACCATTGTGTGGACTCCCAAAGATAGAAGAGGGCACCTTGAGGGGTCTCTTTGCCAACCTTGGGATCCCAATCAGCATTGGTCCAACTGGGATGCTCCAGTGTTTGAAGAAGTAGGTCACCTAGGCGCTCACCTACACGTGCTGGAGGGCGAGCTCGTTGCCTAGGCTCTAATTAAGCTGTAGAAGACCATGTGCAGCAGAATATGAAATGGTGGCATCGAAGGGCTGATGATTCAGGAGGCCCGCATGATGGCATCAGGCTGTCAAGTTATGATCTGTATCAAGTATTTTAAGTTTCATGAACTTGTCTCTTTGTTATGTGTGGGACTCTGAAACTTTATTATGTCTTATGTGTGATGTGTGCGTGCTTGTGTTTCTTTTATGACTTGTGAGAGCGGCCGGAGAAATAAGAACTTTGTTAATTGTTATGTTTGCTTTGTTGCGATTTGTCATTTGTGAACTTCTGATGATTACTGAAACGTTGTCAAGCTGCTGTTTTGACCAGCCGTGTTGCTGTTTGGAGCTGATGTGCAGCTGTTCTTACGAGTCTAGTCTTCTCTTACTGTTGTTCATTTATTCTGTTAGTCACCATCTCTGATGTATGTGACGGCGCTGCTGTATGCAAGACATCAAGAAGCCAATGAAAAGAAGTCAGTATTTTAGAGCAGGTATGAGTCTAATCTGCTGCTCTTTTTAGTTCCGTCGATGGATACTTAGCTGATATATTCTTCTTTGTATTTTATAAGCCATGCTCACATCAATTTCTTCTGATAGCTCCACTTGCAAGCTATTAGAAAACATAGTTGCATATGTGGTAAATCGACTAATTTGGGAATTCATTAATCCGTGGCTTGATAATTATATTGTTTTGTTGAAAGGCATACTTGTTGGTTCATTTTACTTTTTTTGATATATGCTAAACATATACCAGCTTTCTAATGGTCTGCACTACAGTAAACACATTAGTGTGTCCTTGAGTCCTAGCTTATTCATAGAAAGAAATGTTGTCATGTCTGATCTCGTGTCTGGCCACATGGGGAGATGGCGCGGCTCTTGCAGATGGTGTCATAGCGAGGTTGGGATGGACCAATCAGGTAGAGATGAAGAAAATCCGGCTTGAGGCAAAGCAAATTCGCGTGCTGCCGCGCAAAGAGGTGACCACAGGTGAGATGTCATGACTGGGAGGTGGTGCTCCCCATCCTCTTCCTTCTCCGTTTCTTGCTTGAGAAGTGATTATGTTTCCTTCTGTTATTTTGTGTGTAGGTACCGAAAATATTGTATGGAGCCATGGTTCAGCCGAACCCACGCTCAAAGCTGTACATCATCTGACACCATTTATGGAGATATGTGCATGGCGCCCATCAATAAGTTTGGCGGGAGAGATCAATTACTGTTTACCATGCTACAATTGCTAACAAAGCCTAGTACTTGCTGATGGCACAGGCTATAAAATATGAACCTAGGTCACCTGACAATGTTTATTCAACTCTGGTCTGCCCCACGTCTTGCCTTTGCACCAGCAGTACTAATATTTGTTTGAAATGAAACATATCCCTGTGTCAAATGAATTATGTTTTTTCTTCTAACGTTGCCTATTTGTTGTTTGAAAGGAACGGCATTGCTGTTTGCTATTCTTCTAAATTTGCCTAATTGACATCCCTGTGTAACAAAAGTTTTATCATGAGCTGTTCTGTTGAATAACGTGAAAAAACAGGTCCAACCAATTGCTATAGGTCTGGTATTGTTGTTTGCTATGTCTCCAATTTAATTGAAAGAATTCTTCAAAGAATTCTGTGATTATATACATTAGATTCTAAAACTGAACAATAAACTGCTCGTGGAAGAATATTCTCATGTAAAACAGTTGGTACTTTCTTTTGCGAATTAAAAAAAACAATTGGTAGTTCTGACATTATAAGAATCATATCCCTGACATGATAAGAACTACATTAATAATCCAGAGGATTTTAATTTTATTCTTTTAACAATAAGCTTACGAGTGCTGCTAGATGCGATGAAGAGTGTGAACAGAATATTTATTTTTTAATTCTCAGGCTTGGGCTGTGATCTGCAGTAAACATGGGGTCATGTGCCAACCCATCCTTTTCCTAAAAAGATGAGCCTAGGCAGGCCTACGGGCAAATTGACAAAGAGGAGAATTAAGCTAAACCGAGAATTTGAATGCTAACTATGCACAAATCCACATGAAGACCAGCACTCGATCGAACGGCACCGACCATGGGTTCGACAAGAGGACCTTCTTGTGTCAGTGACGTCTCCATTGAGTGAGGTATTTAATCTTCATTGGTGAGAGTGAGTTCCCCTCATACTATTATTTTCTAGGTTTGCACTGTATCACATTTGATCCTGAGAAATTTCATCTGCAAAACAGAATGCCTATGATGCTCCATTGTTGTACAAAGATTTGTGTTTCAAATGGTATTAGTTTGTAGTTTGTACATGATTTTGGCCTTTAAGGACAGAGTGAAATTCCAGACCTGTCCTTCGCTGATACAAATAGGTTCACACATTTTTTCCTTTTCGTGAACTCATTTGAGATATCAGTCTTGCAATTTCTGCAGCGGTTCAGAAAGGGATATTGAACAGATGGTGAAATCGAGCAAAGGAAATGGCTACTGAGATAGATCTCATGGCCTGCTCTTGTAGTGATTGCGGCGCTCTTGCTAGCTTGTTGCAAGGACGATCACAAGGAGTTGGTCTGCGATGTGCATCGGCTTGCTGCAATCATTGAATGGTGTAAATTGCGAGTTGTGTCAGTGAGGAGGTATTCTGTTGTGCCATCAAAGATTGCTGATCCATCATGCCCTATATATGTGTTTAACACCCTGAACTACCAATCGATGATCTCACTTGTGCAAGTTGGATCATTTCAGGCTGGTGGTTGTGGCCATGCTACCTGAAGGACTTCTGTTGTCGTGGTCGCTGCTCTCGGATGTTTCAAGCTCCTTCGGCGTGTGGTCATCGCTTTCATGCTTCGTTGTTGTCCTAACTTGTACTCTCTCCGTTTTGAGACACTTATTTTGGGACGGAGGGAGTACTTGCTAGGATTTTTAGTATTTTGTATAGGTCGTCAGTCGTGCCTGGACCCTTAGTTTCTTCAGTGTTGTTTAGGTTATATATATGGTTTTGGTCGTTGGGTCATGCCTACGCGGGAGGCATGCAGGGACGGACGGACGAGGGAGCTGGTGTGTTTTGTCATGTTGCCGACCCAAAAGCCAAGTGACACCACGGCTAGATAGTTTTTTTTCTATTTTGTATAGGGACACCACGGCTAGATAGATGGAGGGACGTTATGCAAATAATTTCTCCATTAGTGCTTTAAGAAAAGTAGGTAGGTTGGCTTGCTCGATAAGCAGGTTTTGGCTTGGGGTGAGTCGATTGATAGGTATGGATTGTTCATGATCGATTGTGGAGTGTGTGTTTGTGGTGTCCCTGTTCTTAATGCAATTGTATATCATTTGCTAGTATCCACACACACAAAACGTATTTACATGCTCATCCGTTAGCCCGTAGTAAAATATTTTTTAAAAAAGGTTTGTGTTTGCAATGCAGATGTTTATTTTTTTCTCTCTTTCCGGTAACTTTGTGAGAAACAGACCGGCCGACGAAGAGGGGGAGCTGGAACCAAAATTTATTGGGTCCGACTGGGTGGGTGTGGGTAGTGTTAAGTGGGCCTCGTTTCGGCCCAGCCCGTGATAAGAGCACGTTAGGTGTTGTTGTTTCGCCCGCTCAAAAAGAAAGAGGTGTTGTTTCGCAAAATGCTCTTGGCTCTGATTTTGAAAATTTCAAGATCTAGGTTTTTGACGTTTAAATAAATCTGAAAAAAGAACACATGTACGTAGGGATGTTTTCTGCCTCATTGTGAAGTTTAAATAATGCTCGGTGATACTTTTCATAATTAACATGATACTTCGGTTCAAAATATGATATTCTTCATAATTAACATGATCCTCCCTTCCAATTGATGATTCTCTTCATAATTAATGTAATCCTCCCATCCAATGCTCGATGATAATTTTCATAATTAATATGGTCCTCCCATTCAGAGAATGATACTCACCATAATTATCATGAAACCAAAAAACGTACTAAATCAAAGCAAATCACGGCGTACCATCACGACCGTAGACTCCCTTGTAGAGATATGCGTGTAAACTAAAAGAAATTGATATGATCTAGATCCACCTTATCTATATCCTCGTCATGCAACCCCAATTCTCTCATCATGGCTCCCGTCTAGCTGGCATATACCTTCTCTGAACCAAACTCCCGCTGATCCATTGCTTTTCTCCTCACCTGACGAATGATTCATCAGGCAACCAACCCTAAACCCTTTCCGCCTCCCCCAACTCATCAATCAAGACCGTGCAACATGTGTGATCGACTCTGAGTCAGCTCGAGCCATAATCACAGGGGATGGAGGAATAGGGAAAATATTTGAATGGTGGCAAATCACCGCCGATAGGAGATAAACCCTAACAGGAGGGGAAAAATTTATGCATGCATACAGTTATACACATTGATAACATACGGATTTAACGGCATGGAGTTTCACAAGGTAAGGTGTATTGTAATTTTTTATGCTATTTTTTGATAGCCGCGGCCGTGTTTAAAATGGCTAACACTTAGTGTAATTTTTTTCGTTTAGTATGGATGAGTATGGAGAAATTTATTGTTCTGTCGAGAAGTGGTGCATGTTGGTGAACAAATTTAACTCTAGGAAACGAAAGCGACTTTGTGGCACTAGATTGCAGAAAATTTTGTTGATTTCTAGTGTGGAAATGCAAAAGTGCTTTCTGAAATTTACTAGTAAAACATATGACTTGAGTAAAAGAATGTTCGTTTTGCGTCTGAAAATGGTGACATAACACTGCGCACTGATGATGTCTTTCACATATTTGGCCTAGAGAACAAGGGTAAAGATGTGATGAAAATACTAGGTAAAGTAGGGGAGGAGGCAAAGGAAATGGTGCCTTCTCGTTTTCTGGATTCGAGAAATGGTGAAATAGTGATAGACACCAGTTGATCGAAAACATTGTTAACAGTGGCACATATAACAGTGATCTTGTGCGTAGAACTGTAATGGTTCTCATTGACACAGTTATAGCACCGCGCTCCACCAAACATGTTCCTCATAGCTCTTACAAGTTGGTGGAGAATGTGGACACCATAAAAAGTCAATTAATTGAAACGCGTTCATGTTACACGTGTGCATTGAAGGCATCACAAAGACGGTTAAAGATGTCAAAAAATTCAAATGACCAGTGGGAAACCTTGCGCTCATTCAGGTAAATCGTAATTTTAATTTGTGTCTTTATAATTACATTTTTGTAGTTTTAAGATTGCTAATTCATTTAATAAATTATGATTTACCTAGATGAGCGCAGGATTTCCCACCAGCCATTTATTTTTTTTGACATCTCTAACTGTCTTTGTGACGCCATCAATGCGCACGCGTAACGTGAATGCGTTCCAATTGAATGACTTTATGACATCCACATCCTCCACCAACTTGTAAAAGATATGAGAAACATGTTTGGTGGAGTGCGGTGCTATAGCTATGCCAATGCGAACCAATACAGCTCTACACATAAAGTCATCGTCATACATGCCACTGTTAACAATGTTTTCGATCAACTAGTCTATCAATATTTCACCTTGTTCTTTAGTACAAATATGTGAAAGACATCATCAGTGCGCAATGTTATGTCAGACGCAAAACAAATCTTTTTTTTACTTAAGTCATATGTTTTACTAACAAATTTTAGCAATCACTTCCACATTTGCACACTAGGAATTAATAACATTTTCTGCAAGCTAGTGCCACCCAGCCGTTTTCATTTTCTAGAGTTCAATTTGTTCACCAACGTGCACCACTTCTCAGCAGAACAATAAATTTCTACATACCCGCCCATACTAAACGAAATATTTACACAAAGTGTTACTCCCTCCGTTCCGAATTACTTGTCTTGGATTTGTCTAGATACGGAGGTATCTAGCACTAAAATGAGTCTAGATACATCCGTATCTAGACAAATCCAAAACAAGTAATTCGGAACGGAGGGAGTACTATTTTAAACACGGCTGTGGCTAGAAAAATATAGCATAAATAATTACAAAAACAACACCTTACCTTCTGAAACTCCACGTCGTCGTGCGTGCCGCCGGTGTATGACACGTCGGCCTGGATTACTTGCATCAGCTCTCAATGAGGAATTGTAACCCACAACCGGCAGACATGATATGAAAGCAAGAAAAGTTCAAGCCACCCCTTGATCTTCTAGTTCTTAAGTATTGTCGCGTCCATAACAGGAGACACTGAGATTTCTGATTTCCACATGCTATTTAGTTTTAGTAAAATCTTTAAACTAAGTTTATTCTTCTCATCTATTAGGCGTCTAGTACTGCAAGATCCAAGTCATGTTTTCATATAGAAAATATGAATCTGGTTACCAAAATTTTAAGAAGAAACAAAAAAATCGAGGATTTAACTTAGGTCTCAGAAAGGAGATATGGATAATTCGCTATAAAAAATCGTCCCTCTATAATCAGTCAGATGATAAGATAGTGCACGTGATAATAGTGTTGACAATGATCCTAACCCTATCGATCGAGTAGGAGGCTCTTATTATGATCGATCGGATCGCCTCACATTCTCACAAGATCCTAGCTATATACTTACTTACATATCACAGGCTAACGGTGGCCTGTCGCGACTCGGCCCGGTGGGTGGGTCAACGAGCCTGGGGATTATTTGAGTTTGTAGACGGAAACAACAAATGAAACATGTTGATCGAACTTTATGGTTGTGAAGTTAGACTTATTTGACATTGTGTCTTAATGTTATGGCGCGGACGACAAATAATCCAAAGTTCCAAATAGATGCGAATCATTAAGGAAAAATTATCAAATCACATAATCCAAATCTCGGTTGTAATACCCTTGAATTTGAAAACACTAGCCATACAATCTAGGTAAAGAATTAGAGAACATTGAGATATGTAGATATGTTTCAGAGAAATTGGCGACCTTACCGAGAGCACACTATATTTCCTTCAATTATTTAGCGATCTGCAGCCGCGAGCGGACGACGCGCGGCTGATGAGTGGCGATTGCTCAGGGGCGAGGGGCGGCGGCGCGACGGGAGGAGGTGAGCAGGCACCAACCGAACTGGCGCCGAGTATGTGCAGCCCGTTGAGACGGCGGAAGCGACGGAGGAAGCCGGCGCGCCGGCGATCACGCGGCGCCACGGCGCGGATGAGGGTGACGGGCGTGCGGACGCGCAGGAGGATGAGGATGAGCTCCAGAAAGATCGTCGGGGATGCTGGTCGGCTGTTGTTCCGTGTCTACGCCCATGCAGCTGCCGGCATGCGCCGCCGCATGTCCCTAGGTTCCTCTCCCGTATTCGTCTCCTGTTTAGTTTTGTGTGCGCAATGGTAGCCCTAACCTAATCTTACTAGAAGAACGCCCGTGCGTTGCAACGGGGCCACGTTAACTTAAAGAGTTCAATATTACGATATTGGCGACCTTTTTTACCATCAAATCCTCACACACACACACTCCCTCCCTCTTCCTCACTCTCTCTCCCCCTCTCCCTCTCTCTCCCCCTCTCCCTCTCTCTAACACACACACATATCCATCTTATTGGGTACGGGACCATAATCCATCTATTTCACACACACACGCTAGTGCATAACAATATAGATTATGTGTATTATATTTGCCACCAAAACTGAGGGAATTAATTTCATGTAAATCGGCCAGCCACAGCTCCAAGAATACGTGAAGGAGGTGGCCCGGGTCAGCGTTGGCGCCGTCCGGCGCAGGTCACGGGCCCGCTTCCAAGTGCACGTGCAATGCACGTCTTCACAAATATTACAACCAGATGTGAGAAATCACATACTAACACGATGTTGCAATCAATTTGTAATTAAAGAAGCCAAAAGTCTTTTCTTAAACAAGAATTCCTTATGCTGGAGTTTAAACAAACCCCACAATAGCCCTACTTATCACCTAATTAAGCAGATGCATGACTTATGAAGCGGATAAGAAATCATGTTAACTTGGAACTAAAATTCCAACAAAAGAGTGAGGAATAAACCTTTTTATCATTGCTCTGAAGTCTGAACCCCCCCTATTTGTTAGTGAAATGTGAGTATGCTTGGAAGATAATAATTTCTTATGCAACATATGCTTTTACATCCGAAAGAGCTACAAAATATGTTGACCTACCTATGTGCACTTCCTAAATCAAGCGGATAAAATTATTTCTATCGGCAATATAAAATATTAAACATTACAAAGAAAGGGACAATGTCCACTAACCATGCAAATATTCTGACCATGGGATATTTAGGCTGGCGTATATTGGAAATCAAAGCTAAAAATGACTCGATGAGTTAGGGATACATCAATAAATATTGTAAAAAATGATAAAAACAAATCTGCAGCAACTCGCGACCCCACGAACTCGTATTCGCAATGAGCAAGTTAGTGAGGCCACCACGGTAGGCTAGCACCAAGGGACAAGGGCAACAACTGCCTTCCCATCCAACCTACTGATTCTGCTGGCGCTACTTTCATCCTAAGACCATGAGTACCGTTAGTGTGTTGCCACGTACGGAGAAACTATGAACTGAAATTTTCATCCAAATCATGAAAAATGTTAATGTTCCTCTCCTCTCCCATCCCTCGTGTGAACATACCCAATTCGTGGTTGGCTCGCTACATTCAGCGTAGCTCTGATGTGCACTGCCCTCGCTCTTGATTAGTTGCCACAGTGCCACGCATCTACGCCAACAAGCTGGGGAAACAAATGCAAATGTTACACCGAGTCAAAATCAACCATCCCACAATCGTAACAATAGAAAAGATAATAACCAAAATTTAACAGAAGAACTATTGCTTGGCTCCCAGATCCATCTCGATAGCCCTTGATCTGGCTGCTGAGCTTCTCCTAGCCGCCTCAACATCACGTCATTACCAAACATGTAGTGGATGCCTAGTGGGACAAGGATTAAGAAATAACATGAGGTGAAAAATGCGATGGCTGTCAATTCCATAAGACGATCCAAGTAATTTGACAAAACAGATCGGGAGCATCTTGTATAATCTCAAAAAAGCAACTAAAAATATGAGAAATGAAGTGATGAAAATCAGCCCCTGCTCTCATTTATGCTCGCTTTTGTAATGGGAGGCAAGGAATGGGGATACCGGGAGAAGAAAGGATCACATGGACGGCAAGCCTCCACCACCGGCAAGTGGGGTTGCTTCACATCCAACCTCCACGGCCGCCGCCTCCATGGGGATGAACTCCCATGTTCACAACCGGGCTCCCAATCGGCCGCTGCCTCGCCGACCTTGACAACGAAGTAGTCCCTCCCTTCGATCCCATTCGCAACGGAGGCAACACCCATCCCAGCGGACGGGTCCGCGGTGAGATCCCTACTGGATTGTGGTCGCGCCTCCCCAAACCTCACCGCGGGACACATGAGAGGGCGCTGTTGCCATGGTCAGGCTTGGATGGGGAAAGGAGGCGACATAGCAGCAACGGCGCCTTCGCCGGGATTGGTGGCGACGGCGGCGGCGAGCGAGCGGGAGGACGGCGGCGGCGAGAGAGTAGAAGGGTGGTGGCGGCAGTCCATCGGCCGCCGTGATGTGAGAGGAGGATGGGGATGGGGCCGCGATCTGGACGTATGGAGCGGTCGAGAGGAGGGGAAGCAGGCGGCTGGGTTTTTTCCATCATGCGGGGTTTGGGGGAGGTCAAACGAGAGGGTTTTTTTCGTGCGGGAGGCAGAGCAACGAGGGCGGATGTAGGGAGACGGGACGCGGTCGGTTGGCAGGAAAAGGAAAGCTACGCAAAATCACATCAATATAAGAAAATATCCCATCAATACTTGATTGATTGCGATTTATTTTTTATATGGTAACTAATCTGATCATCAAAGCTTGATTGATTGTGATTTATTTTTTATATGGTAACTAATCTGATGGGTTTATGTGGGTGGTGAAGCGAAAAGGAAAGCTACGCATTTTTTAGTTAGTAGAGATGATTGATGATAAGAAAAGGAAAATCACATCAATATAAGGAAATATCCCATCAATACTTGATTGATTGCGATTTATTTTTTATACGGTAACTAATCCGATCATCAATACTTGATTGATTACGATTTATTTTTTATATGGTAACTAATCTGATGGGTTTATGTGGGTGGTGAAGCGAAAAGGAAAGCTACGCATTTTTTAGGCAGTAGAGACTATTGATGATAAAAAAGGGGAAATCAAATCAATATAAGGAAATATCCCATCAATACTTGATTGATTGCGATTTATTTTTTATATGGTAACTAATCTGATCATCAATACTTGATTGATTGCGATTTTTTTATGGTAACTAATCTGATGGGTTTATGTGGGTGGTGAAGCGAAAAGACAGGTGGGAGGGAGACGAAATAAAACCAGCGAAATAAAACCAACGAAAGTGGTGAGGCGAAATAAAAACCAGCGAAAAATAACCGGCAGACTATTCGTAGATTTTTTTGGTTCGTCTGTCTTGGTGCGACGGGATGTTAGGGCCTGGAGTGCGTGGGGGCGGGCGGGGGACTCGGCTTGAGGTTTTTTTTTGGTTCTATGCGGCTTAGCGTGAGACGGGAGGTTGGGCGTGTGCGGGACTCGATTGCGGGGTTTTCCTTGGTTTTTTGCGGCTGAGAGGGAGGTGGGAGAAAGTACCAAAGAAGTACCAAAAAAGACCGGGTGAGGTGGGACAAAAATAAAACCCGGAACGCAACCTACCAACTGAGACATTAAGAGTAGAAATATAGTTATACTGTACGAAGTACGTACGTGCGTTACATAAAATCCGATCGAGTTGGCGATGGGTGGTTATATAAAATCCGCTCGAAACATTAGGTTTATCTGCTATGGGCCGAACAGGCCCAGTTTATCAGATTTTTTGGTTTCGGCCTTCAGAGCAGCAGCCCATTAGGACAGCTGGGCCACATGCGGAAAAGATGGATATAGACAAAAGATCAGACGGCTAGAAACATCCAGATCATCGAAACAGACAGCCAGAAACGTAAATCACTGAGAGAGCTCCTTTTAGACTCGGTTATACTGTCCTAAATATATCCAGATATATTACTAGTTTTTTTCCTACATGTTCAATTGTCACAAAGTAGGGGCCTAATTGCTTAAGAGAAAGGTCCCCAATACAGCTCTAAACTATAAGATTCAACCCTCAAGTTCAAAACCGGTTGTTCTACGCCCTTAACTTGCTATTTGGTTCACAAATCATCCCTCTACCCGGTTTTGCCTAGTTTTAACTAGGCTGACCAGTTTTGACTATGTTTACTGCTCACTGGGCAACACCATGTCACTGCCCACTAGGCCCAACTAGAAAAACCAAATCCGCCAGGGCCGTATAGTCTCTCGGAAGGGGTAGTTGTTGTCCATTTGGATCATGCTTCTTTTGGTTAACAATGTTCAGCCTGTCAATTTATTTGTGAAATGTGGGTGCTGCCATCGCTCCCTAGCAAAACTGGCTGATTAGGTCTCTATTTATCTTAGTATATTTCTAGTTTTGATGTGTCAGGCTGATATGGACAGTACTGATTACTTTTTAGCCTATTATACTAATTCTAGAAAAATGGTCTTCCACCTTATAAATATTACTCCCTCCGATTCAAAATACGTATCACAGTTTTGAATTAAGGTTAGCTCAACCTTAGTTTAAAACCGCGGCACTTATTGTGGATTGGAGGGAGTAGATGATATGGACAATATTGTTTGGTTTGTACAATGAGGTTGTTATCTACAACTTCATGGCTTATGTTTAGAGCGTACATGCTGCCAATTGTATCATGTTTCTGTAGTTTCTAGTCCGCGAGCTTTTTTGGATCCATCGAAATTTAAGTTTGGAGTTGACACGGTTAGTTTTTATACACGCACATGGAAATATCCATTAACTTCCCTGAAAGCTTACCTTATCTTGACTTTTGACTAGGTGTAATTAAGATCCGCTGCTCCTTCACATGGTGTCTGATTTGGACACCACGGTTGCATGGCAGAGAGCTCAAAGGGTGTGCTGGCTCCGGCTTCACAGGGAGGAGCATCCCTGGTGCCGCCACTGGACCGTTCAGGTGGAGGACGGAGCGACAGAGCATCAACCCCATATGCTGCTCGTACTCCTCGTCTGGGGCGGCGTAAACTAGAGCGGACTGAGGTTGCGGCTGCTGGTCTTTCTCGTTGGGTGCGGCTGCCATGATTCCCGTGGCGTCTGCCGGAATACTCATGCCATCTGCGGGGCTCTTGAGTCGGATCCGACTATTTCAGGAAGAGCCGGCACGAAAATGGAGTCTGACTCCGGTGATGGCTTGACGGACGGCTTGAGGAGGCGCTGGAGGGCGACGCCGGACGGTATCGCCTGACGGGTGGAGCCGATTCGCGCCAGGGCATCTGCTTGGTCGTTGTCGTTTCTTGGTACATGGAGAAACTCGCACCCTCAAAATATCCGCTGAGTTATTGTACGAGGAAGCGGTAGCTTGCCATGTTTGCGTCCTTGGCGTCCCAATCGCCTGACGACTGCTGGACCACCAAGTCGGAGTCACCATAGTACAGGATCCGGCGAATGCCGAGCTCTTTGGCTAGCCGGAGCCCGTGAATGAGTGCCTCGTACTCGGTGACATTGTTGGAGGCGGCAAAATGGATTTGCAGCACATACTTGAGCTTGTCGCCCTTGGGAGAGGTGAGGATGATGCCGGCTCCCAAGCTGGTGCGCATCTTGAAGCCGTCGAAATGCATTCGCCAATGGATGGAGTCGGGCGCTGGCGGTAGATACTGGATTTCAGCCCAGTCGATGAGGAAGTCGGCCAGCGCTTGTGACTTGATGACAGTGCGAGGTTGGTAGTAGATGGTGTAGGGGGCCAAATCTATGGCCCACTTGGCCACTCGTCCCGAAGCGTCTCGGTTGCCGATGATCTCGGCTAGAGGAGCCGTGCAGACCATATGTGACGCCCCCGATTTAATCGTACACTAATCATACACGCAAACGTGTACGATCAAGATCAGGGACATCACGGGAAGATATCACAACACAACTCTACAAATAAAATAAGTCATACAAGCATCATATTACAAGCCAGGGGCCTCGAGGGCTCGAATACAAGAGCTCGATCATAGACGAGTCAGCGGAAGCAACAATATCTGCGTACAGACATAAGTTAAACAAGTTTGCCTTAAGAAGGCTAGCACAAACTGGGATACAGATCGAAAGAGGCGCAGGCCTCCTGCCTGGGATCCTCCTAACTACTCCTGGTCGTCGTCAGCGGGCATCACGTAGTAGTAGGCACCTCCGGTGTAGTAGGAATCGTCGTCGACGGTGGCATCTGGCTCCTGGACTCCAGCATCTGGTTGCGACAACCAGAATGAAAGGGAAAAGGGGAAAAGGGGGAGAAAGCAACCGTGAGTACTCATCCAAAGTACTCGCAAGCAAGGAGCTACACTACATATGCATGGGTATCAAATGGAGTAAGGGTATCATATGTGGACTGAACTGCAGAAAGCCGGAATAAGAGGGGGATAGCTAGTCCTTTCGAAGACTACGCTTCTGGCAGCCTCCGCCTTGCATCATGTAGAAGAGAGTAGACTGAAGTCATCCAAGTAGCATCGTATAGCATCATCCTAACCGATGATCCTCCCCTCGTCGCCCTGTGAGAGAGCGATCACCGGTTGTATCTGGCACTTGGAAGGGTGTGTTTTATTAAGTATCCGGTTCTAGTTGTCATAAGGTCAAGGTACAACTTCAAATCGTCCTGTTACCGAAGATCACGGCTATTCGAATAGATTAACTTCCCTGCAGGGGTGCACCGCATACCCCAACACGCTCAATCCCATTTGGCCGGACACACTTTCCTGGGTCATGCCCGGCCTCGGAAGATCAACACGTCGCAGCCCCACCTAGACCAACAGAGAAGTCAGCACGCCGGTCTAAACCTAAGCGCACAGGGGTCTGGGCCCATCGCCCTTAGCACACCTGCACGTTGCGAACGCGGCCGAAAGCAGACCTAGCCTAGTGGCCTTCCAGTCCAATCCGGCGCGCGCCACTCAGTCGCTGACGTCACGAAGGCTTCGGCTGATACCACGACGCCGGGATACCCATAACTACTCCCGCGTAGATGGTTAGTGCGTATAGACCAAATGGCCAGACTTAGATCAAATACCCAGATCTCGTTAAGCGTGTTAAGTATCCGTGAACGCCGACCAGGGCCAGGCCCACCTCTCTCCTAGGTGGTCGGAACCTGCCCTGCCGCTCCACCTCAAAACTCCACTCGCGGGTGCTCCTCAAGCCGACCCGTCTTTAGTCACCACATGTATCATGTATAAAGTATATAGTATATACCCGTGATCAACTCCCGAGTGATCACGGCCCAATAGTATAGCACAACAGACGGACAAGAATGTAGGGCCACAGATGGAAATACTAGCATCCTATACTAAGCGTTAGGATTGCAGGTAAAGGTATCAACAGTAGTAGCAAGGACAGGCTATGCATCAGTATAGGATTAACGGGAAGCAGTAACATGCTACGCTACTCTAATGCAAGAAGTATAGAGAAGAGTAGGCGATATTTGGTGATCAAAGGGGGGGCTTGCCTGGTTGCTCAGACAAGGAGGGGTCGTCAACACCGTAGTCGATCGGGGTACCAGCAGCAGCGTCAGTCTCTTAGTCTACCGAAAAGAAGTAACGGAGGGGGAACAAAATAAATAACAGAGCAATCAAATGTAACACAAAGCAAGACGCGGCAATACTTGTGCTAGGGGTGACCTAACGCAGGGATAGGTGATACCGGCGAAGGGGGGAAACATCCGGGAAAGTATCCCCGGGGTTCCGCGTTTTCGGGCAGAGGAGCCGGAGGGGGAAAGTTGCGTGTTTGCTATGCTAGGGATGCGTGGCGGATGAACGGGCTGCGTATTCGAATTCGTCTCGTCGTTCTGAGCAACTTTCATGTACAAAGTATTTTCATCTGAATTACGGATTAAAAGATATGATTTTCTAAAGATTTAAATCATTTTCTGATTTTAATTATATATTTAATTCCAACATTATCCAAAACAGTGTGTGTGATGACGTAGGCATGACATCAGAGTGATGTCAGCAGTCAACTGTGCAGTTGACTGGGTCAACTATGTGTGGATCCCGCATGTCATTGACTGATTAGGCTAATCAGGGGTTAATTAAGTTAACTAGTAATTAGGTTAATCTAATCCTGATTAATTAATTTAATTTAATTAATTCTTTAATTAATTAATTAATTAACTTAATAATTATTATTTATTTAATTATTTTTATTTTTATTTTTAATTCTTCTCTCTTTTTTTTATTAAAACATTTTGGGCATGGGGCCCATCTGTCATAGGCCCCAGGGGGCCAAACCGGAACGGGCGCTACTGGTAACGGGCGCAGGGGCGCCCGATAGGGGCCAACCCGGGCGCTGGCCTCGGGCGAGACCAGCGGCGCGACGGGGCCAGCCCGGCCGCCGGCGGCGAGGCAGGAAGGGGCGTGGGGCAAGGTCGGGCCGCGGCGACTGCGGGAACCCAGGGGCGAGGGCACCGGACACAGCCGCGGGGGGCGACGGCCATGGCGCGAGCGGGCAGGGGTGGTCGCGGGGTGGAGGGGGCTCGGAGTTGGCCGCGGGTGTAGCGGCGTCGCCGGCGCAGGGGGGATTCGGTGGTCGCATCGGAGGCGGCAGGGGGCTGGGGGCCACGGCAGGTGCGGTGCGCGGGCACGGCGCGGTGAGCGCGCATCGGACGCGGCCGGAGCGCGTCAACTGGGGGCGAGCTCGGCGGGGACCGCGGCGACGAGCACGAGCGCGCGAGGGAGAGGGAGGGAGCAAGGCGGGGCTCACATCGGGAGGAGTAGGGCACGGGCAGTGGGGGGCTCGGGGAGGAAGACGTGGACGCGCGCGATGGGGAGGCAGGCCGGCAGGGAGGAGGACGGGGTCGCGTCGACGACGGAGAGGCGAGCGGCGTGGTTCCGGCGACGGGATCCGGGGAGCGTCAGGCGAGGGCGGGTGTTGACGAGGCGGCGGGGTCGTGCCCCGATCCCGTTCTGGATCGGGAAGGGGGTGAGGACGGGGAGGCGAGCGACGGGGTCTAGGCGGCGATGGCGGCGGGGCCATGGCGCGCAACGGCAGCGGGAGGGGTCGGGGGCGTCGGTTGCCCCCCCGATCCAGATCCGTTCGTGGGGGGGGGGGGAAGGAGCGAGGGGAGTGGGGGACGAGTGGGTGGCGGCTAGGGTTTCGGTTGACCAGGGTGGGGGTTATGGGGGTGTGTGGGGGGGCCGGCTGGGCCGGGGGGGGGGGGGGCGGCCCGTTCGGGCGGCTGAGGCCAGCTGGGCCACTTGGCCCAGCGGGGGGGGGGGGGCTTTCTCTTTTTTTTGTTAGTTTAGTTTTTCCCTTTTCTGTTTTATTTCTAGTTTCTTTTTCATTTAGTTTTTAACTAATATTAAAATAATCCCTAATTTAGTAATACATTAAAATCCCCTACAACAAAAAGGTTTTACCCCAAAGCTATTTAGTTTAGTATTTTGTTAA
Source organism: Triticum urartu (assembly GCF_056163025.1). Classification (NCBI taxonomy): domain Eukaryota; kingdom Viridiplantae; phylum Streptophyta; class Magnoliopsida; order Poales; family Poaceae; genus Triticum; species Triticum urartu. The sequence goes on along the minus strand of NC_141877.1, from coordinate 24,880,051 downwards.
TTATAAAAGCATTTGTATATTGGTTTTTGCTACTGTTTTATTCACCTAAGGGTATTTAAACATTTTATAAAAATGGGGTTTCTTAACCATAATTACCTATGCATTATTTGGCACATCTAGAGCATTTTAGTTTTAATGTTTGGAAACTTTTACTGTTTGCCTATATTTTAAATTTGAATTTGAATCGTTTTTGAACTAACTCGAGTTTATCAACAGTAACCGAGGGGACGTGGCATCCTTAGCAGAGGGTTACTGTAGCTTAATTATCCGGGCGTCACACCATAGTGATTGGATGTTCTTGGAAGTAAGGCTTCAATTTCCTGGCGGAAAAACGCACACCATAGCACATCTTCTAGTAGTGGGGTAGTTTTGCTTGGAGGTCGACAGTACTTCACTCAAATAATATACTGGTCTCTGAACTGGTAGTGCTTTGCCTTCCTCCTTGCGTTCTACTACAATGACTGTGTTGACCACTCGGCTGGTGGCGGCGATGTAGAGGAGCATGGACTCCTTAGGAGTCGGAGCCGCCAGGACAGGTGGAGTAGTCAGCATCTTCTTTAGTTGGACAAATGCTTCGTCCGCCTTGTGGTTCCACTCGAAAAAAGTGGTCTTCTTCATGAGTTGGTAGAGGGGAAGAGCCTTCTCGCCCAACCGACTGATGAATCGGCTGATGGACGCCAAACAGCCGGTGAATTTTTGCATGTCCAGCAGTCGGCTGGGTACCTCCATCCTTTCAATTGCCTTGATCTTCATAGGGTTGCATTCTATGCCGCGTTCGGAGACCAGGAAGCCAAGGAGCTGGCCGGCTGGTACTCCGAAGACGCACTTCTCCGGGTTGAGCTTGATCTGAAATCGGCGCAAGTTCTCGAAGGTCTCTTTGAGGTCTTCCAGCAGTGTTCCATGCTTCTCCGTTTTTACCACCACATCGTCCACGTAAACATGAGCATCTCTGCCGAGCTGCTCGAGGAGGCATTTCTGCATGCATCGTTGGAAGGTGGCGCCGGCGTTCCTTAAGCCGAACGTCATGGTTAGGTAGCAGAAAGCTCCAAACGGCGTGATGAAGGCGGTCTTCAGCCTGTCGGCCGGGTTCAACTTGATCTGGTGATACCCTGAATATGCATCCAAGAAACTCAACAGCTCGCATCCGGCTGTGGAGTCTATCACTTGGTCGATCCTTGGCAAAGCGAACGGGTCCTTGGGGCATGCTTTGTTGAGGCTAGTGTAGTCAATACACATTCACCATTGCTTGTTCTTCTTCAGTACCAAGACCGGGTTGGCCAGCCACTCTGGGAAGAATACTTCCATGATGAAGCCGGCTGCAAGCAGCCGTGCTATCTCTTCTCCAACAACTCTCCTCTTCTCTTCTGACAGCGGCGCAAAGGCTGTCTGACTGGCTTGGCATCAGATCGGACGTGTAATTTGTGCTCGACGAATTCTGTCGGGACACCTGGCATGTCCTTGGGGGACCATGCGAAGATGTCTCGATTTTCACGGAGGAAATCGACGAGCTCGCCTTCCTATTTGCTGTCGAGGTGGGCGCCTACGACAGCGTATCTCTCTGGGTGCTCTGGGTCCAAAGGTATCTTCTTTGTTTCCTTGGCCGGCTTGAACGAGTCCTCAGCTTCCGACTCTCTGGGGTCAGGCGACATCTCTGGCTGCTTGCTTGCCATTGCCACAACTCGATCTAGCAGCCGCTTCTCAGCTGCGATAACGAGGGACTCGGCCAGCCGACTGCTCTCTGATGTGCAGGCGGACGACTTCTTGTAGTCACCATTTATGGTCAGGATCCCCTTGGAACTCGGCATCTTCATCTTGAGGTAGGCATAGTGGGGGACGGCCATGAACTTGGCCAGGGCTGGCCGGCCAAGCAGCGCATGGTATGGGCTCTCTAGGTCCACCACCTCGAACCATATTAACTCTCGGCGGGAAATGATCTTTGTCTCCGAAGAGGACATCGATCAAGATCTTGCCAATTGGCGAGCAGGAAATGCCAGGAACTATGTCGTGGAACACCGTCCGGCTGGACTGCAGTTGCCTCTGCCTGATTCCTAACTTCTCCATGGTGTCTTTGTACAAAATGTTGATGCTGCTGCCGCCGTCTATCAGGACTCTGGAGAAGCGGGCAGCTCGCTTGTCCGTGGCAAAGGTGGCGTCAAAAACCAAAGCATAGGAGCCGGGTCTGGGCATTGCTTCGGGGTGGTCAGCTCGACTCCAGCTGATGGGCTTCTCAGACCAATGCATGAACTCTGGGGTGTCAGTCGTTACTGCATTCACCTTCTGCTGCTGCAGTCGCCTGCTGCGTCGATCGTCGGCCACACTGGTGAACACGACATAAACTCTCTGCTCTTCTGGGTACTCGTCTTGTACTGCGCCGACTGGTCTGACCCCCGGCTGCTGGGGCGGAGGAGGCGGCTGCACCGCAGGTGGGGGAGGCAAAAGTCCGTCTCCCTTGGCTATCCTGGTGAGCCAGTGGCATTTCCGAGTGGTGTGGTTGGACGGCTTCGCGCCACTGTGGAACTTGCAGGGTCCATCCAGAGTCTGCTCATATGAGAAAGCCAGCTGCCAGTTGGACTTGCCGCCCTTCTGGCGCTTGGGCAGGGGCTGCCCTTCTGGCGGCTGATCTTCGACTGTCGCCACCTGCCGGCTGGTGGAAGTCGGCGGTGGGGCTTTGCGCTTGTGGTCGTTCTGTGGTTGACGCCAACTGGCATCTCCGGCCGGGGTTCGGGGAGCCTGAGGAGCCACTTTGCCGGCCGCGCTGACTTGAATCTCCGTCTTCATGGAGGAGTCGGCCGTGGCGTACTTGTCCGCTATGATCAGCAGCTCGTCGAGGGTTTCCGGCTCGTCACAGAGAAGCTTGTGCTTGAGGAGGGTGCCCTCTCGGCATCCTGCGATGAAGTAATCGATAGCCTGCACCTCATGCACGCCTTTGCAGGAGTTGGGAAGCTCGGCCCAGCGCGTGAGGTAGTCGCGGGTTGACTCGCTAGGGCCCTGTACACACAAGGAGAGCTGGCGAGGCTTGAGAGGCCGCTTGTACGTGCTGGTGTATTCAGATCCTAAAGATCCAAGATAAAAGTTTAATATTGACATAAAAATAATAATACTTCAAGCATACTAACAAAGCAATCATGTCTTCTCAAAATAACATGGCCAAAGAAAGCTATCCCTACAAAATCATATAGTCTGGCTATGCTCTATCTTCATCACACAAAATATTTAAATCATGCACAACCCCGATGACAAGCCAAGCAATTGTTTCATACTTTTGATGTTCTCAAACTTTTCGATCTTCACGCAATACATGAGCGTGAGCCATGGACATAGCACTATAGGTGGAATAGAATGGTGGTTGTGGAGAAGACAAAAAGGAGAAGATAGTCTCACATCAACTAGGCATATCAACGGGCTATGGAGATGCCCATCAATAGATATCGATGTGAGTGAGTAGGGATTGCCATGCAACGGATGCACTAGAGCTATAAGTATATGAAAGCTCAAAAAGAAACTAAGTGGGTGTGCATCCAACTCTCTTGCTCACGAAGACCTAGGGCATTTTGAGGAAGCCCATCATTGGAATATACAAGCCAAGTTCTATAATGAAAGATTCTCACTAGTATATGAAAGTGACAACATAGGAGACTCTCTATCATGAAGATCATGGTGCTACTTTGAAGCACAAGTGTGGTAAAAGGATAGTAGCATTGCCCCTTCTCTCCTTTTCTCTCATTTTTTGTTTTTTGGGCCTTCTCTCTTTTTTATGGCCTCTTTTTTCTTTTTATTTTATTTTTCGTCCGGAGTCTCATCCCGACTTGTGGGGGAATCATAGTCTCCATCATCCTTTCCTCACATGGGACAATTCTCTAATAATGATGGCCATCACACTTTTATTTACTTACAACTCAAGAATTACAACTCGATACTTAGAACAAAATATGACTCTATATGAATGCCTCCGGCGGTGTACCAGGATGTGTAATGACTCATGAGTGACATGTATGAAAGAATTATGAACGGTGGCTTTGCCACAAATACGATGTCAACTACATGATCATGCAAAGCAATATGACAATGATGGAGCGTGCCATAATAAACGGAATGGTGGAAAGTTGCATGGCAATATATCTCGGAATGGCTATGAAAATGCCATAATAGGTAGGTATGGTGGCTATTTTTAGGAAGGTAAATGGTGGGTTTATGGTATCGGCGAAAGTTGCACGGTACTAGAGAGGCTAGCAATGGTGGAAGGGTGAGAGTGCGTATAATCCATGGACTCAACATTAGTCATAAAGAACTCACATACTTATTGCAAAAATCTATTAGTCATCGCAACAAAGTACTACACACATGCTCCTAGGGGGATAGATTGGTAGGAAAATACCATCGCTCGTCCCCGACCGCCACTCATAAGGAAGACAATCAATAAACAAGTCATGCTCCGACTTCATCACATAACGGTTCACCATACGTGCATGCTACGGGAATCACAAACTTTAACACAAGTATTTCTCAAATTCACAACTACTCAACTAGCATAACTCTAATATCACCATCTTCATATCTCAAAACAATTATCAAGTATCAAACTTCTCAAAGTATTCAATACACTTAATATGAAAGTTTTTATTATACCCATCCTGGATGCCTATCATATTAGGACTAGTTTCATAACCTAAGCAAATTACCATGTTGTTTAAGACTCTCAAAATAATATAAGTGAAGCATGAGAGTTGATCTATTTATTCAAAATAAAACCACCGCCGTGCTCTAAGAAGATATAAGTGAAGCACTAGAGAAAATGACAAACTACACCAAAAGATATAAGTGAAGATCAATGAGTAGTTGAATAATTATGCAACTATGTGAAGACTCTCTAACATTTAAAAATTTAAGATCTTGGTATTTTATTCAAACAGCAAGCAAAACAAAAGAAAATAAAATGACGCTCCAAGCAAAACACATATCATGTGGTGAATAAAAATATAGCTCCAAGTAAAGTTACCGATGAACGAAGACGAAAGAGGGGATGCCATCCGGGGCATCCCCAAGCTTAGGCTCTTGGTTGTCCTTGAATATTACCTTGGGGTGCCTTGGGCATCCCCAAGCTTAGGCTCTTGCCACTCCTTATTCCATAGTCCATCGAATCTTTACCCAAAACTTGAAAACTTCACAACACAAAACTTAACAGAAAACTCGTAAGCTCCGTTAGTATAAGAAAATAAATCACCACTTAGGTACTGTTGTGAACTCATTCTAAATTCATATTTGTGTAATATCTACTGTATTCCAACTTCTCTATGGTTCATACCCTCCGATACTACTCATAGGTTCATCAAAGTAAGCAAACAACACATAGAAAACAGAATCTGTCAAAACAGAACAGTCTGTAGTAATCTGTAGGTTTTGAATACTCCTGTAACTCCAAAAATCCTGATAAATTAGGAAGTCCTAGGAAATTTATATATTGATATACTGCAGTTGTAATTGGTATTTTATCGCTCTCTGGTAAAAAAATGAAAATTATTTTCGTGAGCGCATACTTTCTGTTTTTACAGCAAGATCGAATAACAATCACCCAAGAAGATCCTAAAGGCTTTACTTGGCACAAACACTAATTAAAACATAAAAACACATCTAAACAGAGGCTAGATGAATTATTGATTACTAAACAGGAGCAAAAAGCAAAGAACAAAAATAAAATTGGGTTGCCTCCTAATCAAGCGCTATCGTTTAACACCCCTAGCTAGGCATGATGATTTCAATGATGCTCACATAAAAGATAAGAATTGAAACATAAAGAGAGCATCATGAAGAATATGACTAGCACATTTAAGTCTAACCCACTTCCTATGCATAGGGATTTTGTGAGAAAACAATTTATGGGAATAATAATCAACTAGCATAGGAAGGCAAAACAAGCATAACTTTAAAACTTTAAGCACATAGAGAGGAAACTTGATATTATTGCAATTACTACAAGCATATGTTCCTCCCTCATAATAATTTTCAGTAGCATCATGATTGAATTAAACAATATAACTCTCACATAAAGCATTATTTTCATGATATACAAGTATAGAAATTTTATTACCCTCCACATAAGCAAAATTCTTCTCGTTCAGAATAGTGGGAGTATCATAAGAGACTCGAATACTATAAATTGTTTCCACATTAAAAGAGTAATGTTCAGAAAAAGGGTAATAATAATCATGAAAAGTTTTATAATTATAATCATCACTACTTTTTATAGCATACGTATCATCACAATAATTATCATAAGTACCAACTTTGTTCTCATCATAATCGATTGAAACCTCTTCCAAGATAGTGGAATCATTACTAAATAAAGTCATGACCTCCCCAAATCCACTTTTATAATTGTCACAATAAGATTCAACACCCTCCAAAATAGTGGGATCATTACTTCCTAAAGTTGGCACTCTTCCAAACACACTTTCATCAATATAACCATCATAAATAGGAGGCATGCTATCATCATAATAAATTTGCATATCAAAACTTGGGAGACTAAAAATATCATCTTCATTAATCATAGCATCCCCAAGCTTGGGACAAACATTAATTGCAGCAAATACATTCTCAAACATGTCATTCTCATCAAACATAGCATCCCCAAGCTTGGGCCTTTCCATATCATAAGCATAATCACTCTCATCATTAATAGTATGGATAGCACCAATAATATAACAATTATCATCATCACAATGAGTAATAGGAATAACATCATTTGGGAGGATTACCTTATTACCTTTGCTTATCCGTCTTTTTTTCTTCTTCTTCACATCATGTGTGGGTTTAACCCTCTTTTTCGAGCTCCTTGTTAATGAGATTGGTTGAATAGAAGGCTCCTCCTCGTTACCTGATTCATCATAAGAAATATTAGGAGGATATTGGGAAGTCTCTTCCCTTTCGTTAGTATTCTCTTCATCTTCTATTTGTTTTCTTGTCTTTATGTAATTGGCAATATAAGGATTTTCAATGCAATTCACCGCACAATACATAAAAATTTCTTCTAGATAAAAATGAAGAACTTTATCAAGGACAAATTCTGGAAGATCCTTAGTTATACGTTTCATTTCTTCATAACCCAAAAGCAAACTAAGTTCATTATGATATGAAAGGGAAATCGAGTCATCAGAATTCTTGGACACGATTCGATCATGAAACAATTTGCATTGGAGACTTAAATGACCACGTTCATTGCAAAGTTCACAAGTACGGCTAAGAAAGTTTAAATTTTCAGTACAAACATCTAGCCTTTCTTGCAACCACTTAGTTTCCAAATACTTATGCCTCTTGCAAAATCTATCTTCCCTATTTGGTGTGTACTTGCAAACTCTATGCACTCCACAAAAAATGACATGCTTATAAGAGACAGTTTCATCATGACTAGTGAAATCATCATTAGTACTATGGATATTCAAGGAGTTCATACTAACAACATTGCAATCATGCTCATCATTCAAAGATTTAGTGCTAAACATTTTATAGACTTCTTCTTCTAGCACTTGAGCAAAATTTTCCTTTCCATCATTCTCACGAAAAATATTAAAAAGATGAAGCGTATGAGGCAAACTCAATTCCATTTTTTTGTAATTTTCTTTTATAACTAAACTAGTGATAAAACAAGAAACTAAAAGATTCGATTGCAAGATCTAAAGATATACCTTCAAGCACTCACCTCCCCGGCAACGGCGCCAGAAAAGAGCTTGATGTCTACTACACAACCTTCTTCTTGTAGACGTTGTTGGGCCTCCAAGTGCAGAGGTTTGTAGGACAGTAGAAAATTTCCCTCAAATGGATGACCTAAGGTTTATCAATCCGTGGGAGGCGTAGGATGAAGATGGTCTCTCTCAAACAACCCTGCAAGCAAATAACAAAGAGTCTCTTGTGTCCCCAACACACCCAATACAATGGTAAATTGTATAGGTGCACTAGTTCGGCGAAGAGATGGTGATACAAGTGCAATACGGATGGTAGATGATATATGTTTTTGTAATCTGAAAATATAAAAACAGCAAGGTAGCAAGTGGTAAAAGTGAGCGTAAACGGTATTGCAATGCTAGGAAACAAGGCCTATGATTCATACTTTCACTAGTGCAAGTTCTCCCAACAATAATAACATAATTGGATCATATAACTATCCCTCAACATGCAACAAAGAGTCACTCCAAAGTCACTAATAGCGGAGAACAAACGAAGAGATTATTGTAGGGTACGAAACCACCTCAAAGTTATCCTTTCTGATCGATCTATTCAAGAGTCTGTAGTAAAATAACACGAAGCTATTCTTTCCGTTCAATCTATCATAGAGTTCGTACTAGAATAACACCTTAAGACACAAATCAACCAAAACCCTAATGTCACCTAGATACTCCAATGTCACCTCAAGTATCCGTGGGTATGATTATACGATATGCATCACACAATCTCAGATTCATCTATTCAACCAACACAAAGAACTTCAAAGAGTGCCCCAAAGTTTCTACCGGAGAGTCAAGACGAAAATGTGTGCCAACCCCTATGCATAAGTTCACGAGGTCACGGAACTCGCAAGTTGATCACCAAAACATACATCAAGTGGATCACGTGATATCCCATTGTCACCACAGATAAGCACATGCAAGACATACATCAAGTGTTCTCAAATCCTTAAAGACTCAATCTGATAAGATAACTTCAAAGGGAAAACTCAATCCATTACAAGAGAGTAGAGGGGGAGAAACATCATAATATCCAACTATAATAGCAAAGCTCGTGATACATCAAGATTGTGCCAAATCAAGAACACGAGAGAGAGAGAGAGAGAGAGAGAGAGGGAGAGAGATCAAACACATAGCTACTGGTACATACCCTCAACCCCGAGGGTGAACTACTCCCTCCTCGTCATGGAGAGCGTCGGGATGATGAAGATGGCCACCGGAGAGGGATTCCCCCCTCCGGCAGGGTGCCAGAAGGGGTCTAGATTGGTTTTCGGTGGCTACGGAGGCTTCTGGCGGCGGAACTCCCAATCTATTCTGTTGTCTAATGTTTTTAGGGTATATGGACATATATAGGCGAAAGAAGTCGGTCAGGGGAGCCACGAGGGACCCACGAGGGTGGGGGCGCGCCCAGGGGGGGTAGGGCATGCCTCCCTGCCTCGTGGCTTCCTCGAAGCTTCCCTGACATCTACTCCAAGTCTCTTGGATTGCTTCCGTTCGAAAAATAACTCTCCCGAAGGTTTCATTCCGTTTGGACTCCATTTGATATTTCTTTTCTTCGAAACACTGAAATAGGCAATAAAACAATATTTTGGGCTGGACCTCCAGTTAATAGGTTAGTCCCAAAAATAATATAAAATTGTATAATAAAGCCCATAAACATCCAAAACGGGTAATATAATAGCATGGAACAATAAAAAATTATAGATATGTTGGAGACGTATCAATGAGCGAAGGATAAACGGAAGCACTTGAGCAAGTCGCCATGCACCGGCAAGTGAACGATGAAGAGGAGCAAGTCTTTTGTGATGAAGATTCAAGTCCCGCTCTAGTTGTCTCCAAGGTCTTGACTCTTCAACATCACCAAGAAGAAAACCAACGATGCCATATCTTTCATATCAAGGCTGGCATCAATGAAAGGTCCATCAAGGTCATCATCGATGGAGGGAGTTGTCATAACCTCGCAAGTGAAGAACTTTGCTCCAAGCTCCAATTGCCCAAGATGAAGCACCCACATCCCTACAAAGTTCAATGGCTTAGCGACTCCGACACTATCCAAGTCGAGCATCGAGTACAAGTCTCCTTCAAAATTTGCGCCTACGAAGACACTTTGGAGTGTGATGTCGTTCGAATGACCGTTTGCCACCTTCTCCTTGGACACCCATGGCAATTTGATAGAGGTGTAATCCACCACGGCCGAACGAACCACTACATCTTCAAGATGAAAGGAAAGGAGTACGTACTTCGCCCTATGTCTCCAAGCCAAGTGATTGCCGACAAGCAAGCCACCCATCTGGAGAGAATGGTGAGAGAGAGAACCACCAAAAATAGAGTGAGCGCCATAAGCCCAAATTGAGTGCCTCCACGATGAGCGAGAAGAAGAACTTAGTTCTCTTTTCCACCAAAAGTGAGATAAGACGAGTGTGTGAGAACCCATCTAGTGTCCTACACTATCTCCTTTAGTGCAAGGACGATGCACCAAAAGCTAACACCTCTCACGCTCTACCTTTAGTGTTATCTTCTCTTTTGCAAGAATTCCACAATGTTTCCCCGACGAGCTACCTCGGGGAGTACCTCCACCACGAGGCATCGAGCACCGCATCGACCTCATCCCCGGAGCACCTCTTCCAAACAAAGCTCCCTACCGCATCAACCCCGAATAAACCAAAGAAATACAAAGGCAAGTAAAGCATCTCACAGACCATGGACATGTGCATGAAAGTTTGAGTCCTTGTGCCATTCCGGTCATTTTTGTGCCAAAACGAGACTGTAGCTTTCGCATGTGCTCCGATTGTAGACCTATCAATGCTATCACCGTTCGCTATAGGTATCCCATTCCACGCCTTGATGATATGCTTGATGAACTTAGTGGTGCCACTATATTTTCCAAAATTGATCTTAAAAGTGGTTATTATCAAATCCGCATACAAGAGGGTGATGAATGGAAACCCGCTTTCAAAACAAAGTTTGGTTTGTATGGGTGGTTAGTAATGCCTATGGGTCTATCGGAAGCACCGGGTACTTTTATGCGTCTTATGAATTATGTTTTCCGCCCTTACATTGGTGAGTTTGTTGTAGTCTACTTCGATGATATCCTTGTTTATAGCAAATCTCTCAAAGATCATGTCACCCATGTTCGAACCGTTTTGCAAACTCTTCGAAAAGAGCGTCTCTATGCTAACATGGAAAAGTGCCTTTTTGGCGTTGATAAGCTCGTTTTCTTAGGTTTTGTGGTTTCCTCTAAGGGTGTTCATGTTGATGACTCTAAGATCAATGCTATTAAAACTTGGCCACAACCAACCAACTTGCATCAAGTGCGTAGCTTCCTTGGTTTAGCTGGTTTCTACCGTAGATTTGTGAAGGACTTTAGCACCATTGCTTCACCTTTGCATGCTTTGAGCAAGAAAAATGTGCCTTTTGTTTGGGGACCATCCCAAGATACCGCTTTCAATGAGCTTAAGAATTTGCTTACTCATGCTCCCGTGATTGCATTACCCAACTTTGACAAACCCTTTGAGATTCATTGTGATGCTAGAGGTAATGGCATAGGAGGTGTGTTAACGCAAGAGAAGCACCCCATAGCTTACTTTAGTGAGAAACTTTCCGGAGCGCAACTCAATTACCCCATCTATGACAAAGAGTTATATGCTTTAGTGCGAGTTTTCATGAATGGGAACACTATCTTCGCCCTCATGAATTTATCATTCATACCGATCATGAAACGCTTAAATACCTTAAGGGTCAAACCAAGTTGAACAAGCGTCATGCTAAGTGGAGTGAATTCATTGAGTCTTTTCCTTATGTCATCAAGTACATAAAAAGGTAAGGAAAATGTTGTGGCAGACACTCTTTCCCGCATATGCATACTTGTTACTCAACTTGAATTGGATGCCATTGGCTTTGAGCACATAAAAGACTTGTATGCGCATGATCCTACTTTTGCTATTCCTTATGTCAAGTGTTTGACGCATACATCTTGGGAGCGCTATTACCTCAAGAATGGATATCTTATGAGAGCTAACAAGCTTTGCATCCCCGAGTCTTCTCTTCGCTTGTTGCTTTTGCAGGAATCTCATGGAGGAGGACTAATGGGACATTTTGGACGCGACAAGACATTTGCTACGCTCTCCAAGAACTATTATTGGCCTAAGATGTTTCGCGACGTCAACCGCTTCACCAACCAATGCTCTACATGTCGCTAAGCTAAGTCTAAAGCTCAATCCCATGGCCTTTACATGCCTCTCCCAATTCCATATCAACCATGGGAAGATATTAGCATGGATTTTGTACTTGGATTGCCTAGAACTTGAAATGGAACGGATTCGGTATTTGTTGTTGTGGACCGATTCTCTACGATGGCACATTTCATTCCTTGCAACAAGATAGACGATGTTCAGTCAAAAAAAACAAGATAGACGATGCTTCACATGTTGCCAATCTCTTTTGTAGGGAAATATTGCGTCTACATGGAGTGCCAAAGACGATTGTCTCGGACCGCGACGTCAAGTTCCTAAGCTACTTTTGGAAGACCCTATGCGCCAAGCTCGGAATCAAGCTACTCGTCTCCACGGCTTACCATCCTCAAACCAACGGACAAACGGAGGTGACAAACCGCACACTCTCCGCTCTACTTCGAGAGCTAATCAAGAAGAACATCAAGGAGTGGGAGGAGTGTCTACCTATCGCCGAGTTCGCCTACAACCGCGCAAGACACTCAACAAGTGATATGTCCATTTTGCATCATGCTTTTATATCGATATTTATTGCATTATGGGCTGTTATTACACATTATGTCTCAAGACTTATGCCTATTCTCTCTTATTTTACAAGGTTTACATAAATAGGGAGAATGCCGGTAGCTGGAATTCTGGACTGGAAAAGGAGCAAATATTAGAGACCTATTATGCATAGCTCCAAATGTCCTTAAACTTCACCGGAAGTTATTTCCAGAATATATAAAAAATACTGAGCGCAAGAAGTACCAGAGGGGGGGGCACCCACCAGCCACGAGGGTGGGGGCGCGCCCCCCTGCCTCGTGGGCCCCTTGGTGGCCCTCCGATGCCCATCTTCTGCTATATGGAGTCTTTCGTCGAGGAAAAAATCGTAAGAAAGCTTTCGGGACAAGACTCCGCCGACATGAGGCAGAACCTTGGCGGAACCAATCTAGGGCTCCGGCAGAGCTGTTCTGTCGGGGACACTTCCCTCCGGGAGGGGGAAATCATCACCATCGTCATCACCAACGATCCTCTCATTGGGAGGGGGTCAATCTCCATCAACATCTTCACCAGCACCGGTCCACCCACATATCAAATTATCAAAGTACTGAACGCGAATCATATGAACATGATGAAAACTAGCTTGACGAGAATTCCCATGTGTCCTCGGGAGCGCTTTACTTCATATAAGAGTTTGTTCAGGCTTGTCCTTTGCTACAAAAAGGATTGGGCCATCTTTCTGCACCTTATTTACTTTTATTACTTGTTACTCATTACAAATTACCTTATCACAAAACTTTCAATTACCGATAATTTCAATTCTTGCAGAGAATACCTTACTGAAAACTGCTTATCATTTCCTTCTGCTCCTCGTTGGGTTCGACACTCTTACTTATTGAAAAGGCTATGATAGATCCCCTATACTTGTGGGTCATCAAGACTCTTTTCTGGCGCCATTGCCGGGGAGTGAAGCGCCTTTGATAGGTGGAATTTGGTAAGGAAAAATTTATATAGTGTGCTGAAATTTACTGTCACTTGTTACTATGGAAAGTAATCCTTTGAGGGGTTTGTTCGGGGTATCTTCACCTTGTCCGGAACCACAATTAGTTACCCCTCAACCTACTGAACCTACTGAAAATGTTTACTTTGAAATTCCTTCGGGTATGATAGAGAAACTGCTAGCTAATCCTTTTGCAGGAGATGGAACATTGCATCCCGATTTACACTTAATCTATGTGGATGAAGTTTGTGGATTATTTAAGCTTGCAGGTATACCCGATGATGTTATTGATGACGGGAAAATGGCGGGCGTGAGACACGCGTCCACGTCATTGATACAGAGTGAATAATTTAAATGCATAAATAAGATGGAGATCAAACATTGCAGGTACTTTATTTCTAGAACTCTTATATGTACATAAAAGATTTGTTAATTACATCCCCGTAGAGAAAACCCCTGATTAAGAATTCCAACTATCCTATTACATAGAATTGCAACACATGAGTACTACAAAATGTGAAATAAAAGAAGACTACAAAATGTAGAAATAAATAGTCCTCCTCGCGGTCTTCGACATCAGCGTACTCGGAGAGCCTTGAACTTCGTCTATGCTAACATATGTGTTGCATAACATTCATGATTTGACAATGTTCATTCATATAGCACGTTCATGCCTAGCTCATTAACCATCGCAAATATGTAGTGGTTGTCTTTTTTAATCATATGAAAATCTATTTGATGGTTAACTAGCCGGGCTAACGCGCGTATGTGCAATATGGGGCATAACTCTTTTCACGAGTTAATTTTGACATGCATGTGATTTCGGCATGCATGCCTGAAATGGTGGATTATTTGGTTTACTTTATAGCAACGTATATAGCGTTGCACCGAGCCATCATATGCGAGGGCTATATGAAATTTGGTGATCACATATTCAATCGCACTATGTTATGTTTAGTGCAAGTGACATGGGCTATGACCCTAATTATCTTTTAGTTTTGTGAATGCATTCACCTATATGAAAGGAACACATGATTTAATTTTAATCTGTATGAGGGATTTTCTTATGACATATGGGTTATGCTTAAATACTAGTTTTGCTAGTCTCAAACATATCATATATGGGCATGCGACTAAGCGAATCTAGTCAAATATTTATATGACTTCGGATTTGCGGTGCATGGGAATATTTTTATGAAGTTTCACTTCACTTGTATTAGTACTAACATCATGTAGCAACATTGTGCCCATGTGTAGCATAACCAAATGAAGTATGTTGATTTCTTCATGCTTGTATTATCACTAATGTAGCACAACTTGTATGCTCGTAGTGTAACTAAACATGAGTATATATCGATTTATGTTTTGCATGGGCATGATGAAGTATATGACAATTCTCAAAGTCTAGATATATGACCCTAAACTATGAAGAGCAAAAGTCATGGGTTTTCACTAGTACAAAATCCGAGCATGTGATGCTACTTCCTGAGACTAATGAACATATAGCCGCATGCACCAAGTTTACACCCTATACTGATGCATTTATGGGTCTAGAACAAAATGGGACTTTATGAAACCCAATCAATATGAGGTTTACTTCTATTTATATCCTTGGTTTGTATCAACATGGGATGCAAGATCACCATGAGACCAAACCAAGATAGACATATTTTATTCTTGAATTGTATCAACATGGGATGCAAGATCGCCATGAGACCAAAACTAGATGAGCATAATTTTTGGTCTTGACTTGTATCAACATGGAGATGCAAGGTCACCATGAGACCAAAACAAGAAGAATTTTAGTTGCATTGTGTGCATTTAGTTTGCATCATTATAGGATTGAGGAGTGATATATGACCACTAGGCATCTCATGCATTATCTTGAACTGTATCAACATAGGGTGCAAGATCACCATGCGACCAAAACAAGAAGAATTTTGTGGGTAGAACCGAATATATATGAGATATGTGATGAAAATAAAGCATCATCAATGAATATATTTTAATCTTGAACTGTATCAACATAGGATGCAAGATCACCATGCGACCAAAACAAGAAGGAACATAATTTTTATTCTTGGATTGTATCAACATGAGATGCAAGATCCCATGAGACCAAAACAAGATGGGCATAATTTTAACCATGGTTTGTATCAACAAGGGATGCTAGATCCCATGAGACCAAACTAGGTGTGCTATATGGAGCGACGTAGAACACCAATAATACTTTGAGACATATGGTCCAAGAGGAATGCATCAAAAAAGGAGCTAGAAGGTAGCCATGTATTCTCACCTTACCTTGGTTTTTTTGTATGTATGATGCGGACGAGCAATGTCGGCGTGTAGCAGTTTGTGGGTGGTGCAGATGACGAGCGGTGCAGCCGACGACGTATGTGGATGACGGCGAGCGGACGGCGACGACGGCGGCGAGCGGATGGCCGGCGACGACGGCGGCGAGCGGATGGCCGGTGACGACGGCGGCGAGTGGACGGTCGGCGGCGACGAAGCTAGCAGCGTATGTATATACGTGAGTGATGGATGGATGGATGGATGAATGATGAGCTAGCAGTGATGGACTGAATAAGCGATCGATGGATGAGGTGAGCAGCCTTGGCAACGCTGTTCTAGCTGGTATTTATAGGAGAGGAGAGAGCAGGCGAGGCCTTCGGCTGGACGCGCTCACATCTTGCAATCATGGGATCGTGGGGGTTTGCCCACGTTCTAGTTTAATCGTGCAGGAAACTTGGCTGGGTGGATTTCTTCTATACAGTCGGTTTTTTTTAATGGGCTTTGAAAGTTTAGTTGGATGAGCCAGCTGACTATAATATGTTTAATGCATGCAGGCCATACGTGTTGTGGCCATGGGCTGGCTAATTACTTAATTAGCTTTTAATCTTGCCGCATAATTAATCCATGCATAACACATGCATGCACGTAGCTCATACTTGCACCATACATGTACGTAGCCATATGTATGACTGGGCTAGCTAGGCCAAATTAATTATTGTGACACATGACAACATTTTTGGTTGATAAATATATGATGGCTTGACATTTTCTTTACGCATCATTGCATGTTATATTATTTTACGCGAACATTATCGTTTTATTTTTCTTAGCGGTGACAGAGTAATGCTTGTAAATATGATAAAATATTTTGGCAATATTAGTGTCATATATGAAACTTTGAATTTGTGCCAACATCGGAATTTCGCCATTGATAATGGCATATGTGTATGAAAGTCATATGTCCTGTAATTTAGATGGCGATATGGCTCATTTTCTTCCTCCTTTTTTTTGGGTCTAGCATTTTATCATGGTATTTTTATCCATGTATTCGGCAAATCATCTTTTTTGGTTTTATCATTTTTATGTAAATGGTTCAATTTGAATAATATCAAAGCACTGTATTTTACTTTTGGCCAAAATCTGTGCCAACAGTTATCAAGAAGAAGGTCTTTCCTTTATCTTTGAAGGGAGATGCATTGACACAGTATAGGCTATGTGATGATACGGGATCATGGGACTATAAGCGATTGAAATTGGAATTCCATCAGAAGTTTTATCCCATGCATCTTGTTCATCGTGATCGTAATTATATATATAATTTTTGGCCTCGCGAAGGAGAAAGCATCGCTCAAACTTGGGGGAGGCTTAAGTCAATGTTATATTCATGCCCCAATCATGAGCTCTCAAGAGAAATGGTTATTCAAAATTTTTATGCTCGGCTTTCTGACAACAATCGCTCCATGCTCGATACTTCTTGTACTGGTTCCTTTATGTTGAAGACTATTAAATTCAAATGGAATTTATTGGAGAGAATTAAATACAACTCTGAAGATTGGGATCTTGACGAAGGTAAGGAGTCAGGCATAACACCTAAGCTTGATTGTGTTAAATATTTTATGGATACCGATGTTTTCCGTAAATTTAGCACTAAATATGGACTTGACTCTGAGATAGTAGCTTCTTTCTGTGAATCCTTTGCTACTCATGTAGATCTCCCTAAGGAGAAGTGGTTTAAATATAATCCTCCCATTGAAACAAAAGTAGCTGCACCTATTAAAGTTGAAGAAAAAATTATCACTTATGATGATCCTGTTGTTCCCACTGCTTATGTTGAGAAACCACCTTTCCCTGTTAGAATAAAGGATCATGCTAAAGCTTCAACTGTGGTTCGTAAAAGTAATATTAGAACTTATACACCTCCTGAGCAAGTTAAAGTTGAACCTAATGTTGCTATTGTTAAAGATCTCTTGGCTGATAATATTGATGGGCATGTTATTTACTTCTGTGATGAAGCTGCTAGAATTGCTAGGCCTGATACTAAAAATAAACATAGACCTATTGTAGGCATGCCTGTTATTTCTGTTAAAATAGGAGATCATTGCTATCATGGCTTATGTGATATGGGTGCTAGTGCAAGTGCAATACCTCATTCCTTATACAAAGAAATTATGCATGGTATTGCACCTGCTGAGATAGAAGAGATTGATGTCACAATTAAGCTTGCCAATAGAGACACTATTTCACCAGTTGGGATTGTTAGAGATGTTGAAGTCTTGTGTGGGAAAGTTAAATATCCTGCTGATTTTCTTGTTCTTGGTTCCCCTCAAGATAGCTTTTGTCCCATTATATTTGGTAGACCCTTCTTGAATATCGTTAATGCTAAGATATATTGCAATAAGGATGTTGTTACTATTGGTTTGGATGATATGTCTCATGAGTTTAATTTTTCTAAATTTCGTAGACAACCCCGTGATGAAGAATTGCCTAGTAAAGATGAAATTATTGGTCTTGCTTCTATTGTTGTGCCTCCTAATGATCCTTTAGAACAGTATTGGCTAGACCATGAGAATGATATGTTTATGAATGAAAGAAGGGAAATAGATGAAGTATTCTTTAAACAAGGACCCATTCTGAAACACAATTTTGCCTGTTGAAATCCTAGGGGATCCTCCTCCACCCAAGGGTGATCCCGTGTTTGAGCTTAAACCATTACCTGGTACTCTTAAATATGCTTATCTTGATGAAAAGAAGATATATCCTGTTATTATTAGTGCTAACCTTTCAGAGCATGAAGAAGAGAAATTATTGAAAACTCTGAAGAAGCACCGTGCTGCTATTGGATATACTCTTGATGATCTTAAGGGCATTAGTCCCACTCTATGTCAACACAAAATAAATTTGGAGAAAGACGCCAAACCAGTTATTGATCACCAACGACGGCTGAATCCTAAGATGAAAGAGGTGGTAAGAAAGGAAATATTAAAGCTCCTTGAGGCAGGTATAATTTATCCCGTTGCTGATAGTCAGTGGGTAAGTCCTGTCCATTGTTGTGACGCCCCGAGACCGATGTGCCAGGTGTCCTCCAGTTATTCGCTGTTATTGCCTTGTCATTTCTTGCGTGTCATGCATCTCTTAACATGTCATCATGTGCATTGCATTTGCATACATGTTCGTCTCATGCATCCAAGCATTTTCCCCGTTGTCCGTTTTGCAATCCGGTGCTCCTATGTCACCCGGTGTCCCTTTCTACCTCTTTTCGTGTGCGGGCGTTAAACGTTCTCGGATTGGACCGAGACTTGTCATGCGGTCTTGGTTTACTACCGGTAGACCGCCTGTCAAGTTTCGTGCCATTTGGACTTCGTTTGATACTCCAACGGTTAACCGAGGGACCGAAAAGGCTTCGTGTGTGTTGCAGCCCAACACCCCTCCAAAGTGGCCCAAAACCCACCTAAACCTCCTCCATCATCTCGGTTGTTCAATCACGATCGCGTGGCCTAAAACCGCACCTCATTTGGACTCTCCTAGCTCCCTTTACCTATAAATATGTGCACCCCGTCCATTTTTGCGGACGAAACCCTAGAATTTCCCTCCGCGCCGCGCCGGACATGTCCGACCCCGCGCCGGACGCGTCCAGCCACCGCCCCGTCCAATCCTGTCTCGCCACGTGGCTCCGCCGCCGTCCCCGCGCCGCCGGGCCTGAGGCGCCCAGATCCGGCCCTCCCAGCCCGGTTCGTCTCCGCCGCCGCTTACGCCTCCTCGCCGCCTCCGAGCCTCGTCGCCGGCGCCGCCCCGCCGCCCGACTTCGGCCGCCGCCACACCCTCGCCAGAGACCGCCGACCCCGCCGCCGTCGACCTCCGTCGCCCGCGCCGCCGTTCAGCGCCGGCGTCGCACCGCACCGCCGCGGCCGGCCCACGCCGCGCCGTCCCCGGCCTCCCCGCGCCCCGAGCGCCATCGGCCGCCGTCGTCTTCGCCGATTCCGGCGAGTTCCGCCGCCGCCTCAGGAAGCGTGCCCTGGATCTCAGATCTGGATTTCCCCCGGTTGACTTTTCCCACCGAACCCTAATTTTTTGGCGTATTTCAACGCATCATAACTTCCTCACCGTTGCTCCGATTCGTGCGTGTAGCATATCAAAATGTTCGTCTCGACGAGCACATCATTTCATCTCATTGCATCATTTTCATTTTAGCTCATCTTGATGCCCGAAATGCTGTTGGAAGAGGGCTATGTGATGATGGTTTCAGATCTGTTTCAGCAAATGCACTTTTTCATTTTTGCCATGATTAATATGTGCATGATATGACCCTGAGCTCTACATGAGTTTTGAAATATGCCATGTTATCTTTACAGGGGTGTATGCCATGTATTTTTGTGATCTTTGTGGTGACTAGCACAAGCATGCAAAGTAGCTTACTCAATGATGCTGATTTCAGGGACTTAGAATTTGTCTAAGTCCTTGTCCTGTTATTGTTTTTATGCCATATGTTCATGTTGTTTTCTAGTGATCCGTGCATCTTTTGGGCATGATCAGTAAGGATGTTTTGTAGATATTGTGGTGCTCTATCCATCCATGTCTTTGTTTGCATTTATGGAGCACCCTAGCTTGAGTCAATCGAGCTCTACTTTTGCTATAAAATGTTCCTGGCAGATTGTTAACATCTTCAGCAATTTTGCCGAGGTTGTTGCTATTGATCCATGCATGCTATGACGTTGTTCTTTCCATGTCTAGCTTCTATGCCATGTCTATTTGCTGGGTGTATGCTTAGTTTGTCATGCAATGCCTTGTAGTGAGTGCATCGAGCTCGTAAACATGCCTACTCGTTATCTGTTTTGCCATGCTCCAGTTTTTCACTAAGTCTGAATCTGTTTATGTTTTTGCTATGTTCACATGCCTGCAATTGTATTTTCTGATCCCTTTTGGCTCATGGTCATTAAGGGACTTTTGTTATATGCTTTGAGTATCTTCATGCCATGCCTTGCCTTGCCATGATATGTTCCTGTAGCATGTAGTTATCGTGCTCTAAACATTACTTCCTGATGTTAAATTCCTGATATGATGTTAATTCCACTAAGTCTGAAACCTGTTATCTTTTGCACTTTTGCCATGCTTGTTTGAACCTGTTAATGAGTGATTTAGCCGTAGCTCAGTGTTCATCTTTTGTCGAGCATCATGAGTGGATCCATGCCATGTATTTTGTTGCTATGTTTGAGTGTTGTAGCATATTTATCTTGATGCATTTAGATGGTCTCGTGCTGATTATCGCAGACCGGTGCCATATTTGTCTTGCTTGCCATTTCCAAACCGTGCATCCGATTCCGGTGATCTTTATATCGATTTCGACCGAAATCACCTCACCTTTCCAGTGGCACTCTTGGATTCCCAATTTGAGGCCAGATTCAGTCATTCCTTTCCAAATCATGCATATGCATCACATACCGCTTCGACACGTGGGAGATATAGCCGCATCGAGGGCGTTACAATTGTGTCCCTAAGAAGGGAGGTACTACTGTTGTTCCTAATGATAAAGATGAATTGATCCCGCAAAGAATTATTACAGGTTATAGGATGGTAATTGATTTCCTCAAATTAAATAAATGTACTAAAAAAGATCATTACCCTTTGCCTTTTATTGATCAAATGCTAGAAAGATTATCCAAACATACACATTTTTGCTTTCTAGATGGTTACTCTGGCTTCTCTCAAATACCCGTGTCAGTTGATGATCAAGCAAAGAGCACTTTTACTTGCCCTTTTGGTACTTTTGCTTATAGACGTATGCCTTTTGGTTTATGTAATGCACCTGCTACCTTTCAAAGATGCATGATGGCTATATTTTCTGACTTTTGTGAAAAGATATGTGAGGTTTTCATGGACGATTTCTCCGTTTATGGATCCTCTTTTGATGATTGCTTGAGCAACCTTGATCGAGTTTTGCAGAGATGTGAAGAAACTAATCTTGTTCTGAATTGGGAGAAATGACACTTTATGGTTAATGAAGGTATTGTCTTGGGGCACTGAAAGAGGCATTGAAGTTGATAAAGCTAAAGTTGATGCTATTGAAAAGATGCCATGATCCAAGGACATTAAAGGTACAAGAAGCTTCCTCGGTCATGCCGGTTTTTATAGGAGGTTCATTAAGGACTTCTCAAAAATTTCTCAGCCTCTGACTAATCTATTACAAAAAGATATTCCTTTTGTCTTTGATGATGATTGCGTAGAAGCATTTGAAATACTTAAGAAAACATTGATCTCTGCACCTATTGTTCAGCCACCTGATTGGAGTTTACCCTTTGAAATTATGTGTGATGCTAGTGATTATGATGTAGGTGTTGTTCTAGGGCAAAGAGTTGATACGAAATTAAATGTTATTCAATATGCTAGTAAAACTCTAGACAATGCCCAGAGAAATTATGCTACTACTGAAAAAGAATTTTTAGCAGTTGTTTTCGCTTGTGATAAGTTTAGACCTTATATTGTTGATTCTAAAGTAACTATTCACACTGATCATGCTGCTATTAAATACCTTATGCAAAAGAAAGATGCTAAACCTAGACTTATTAGATGGGTTCTCCTGCTACAAGAATTTGATTTGCATATTATTGATAGAAAGGGAGATGAGAGCCCCGTTGCAGACAACTTGTCTAGGTTAGAGAACGTTCTTGATGACCCACTACCTATTGATGATAGCTTTCCTGATGAACAATTAAATGTCATAAATGCTTCTCGTACTGCTCCATGGTATGCTAATTATCCTAATTATATTATTGCTAAATTTATACCACCTAGTTTCACATACCAGCAAAAGAAAAAGTTCTTCTATGATTTTAGACATTACTTTTGGGATGACCCGCATCTTTATAAAGAAGGAGTAGATGGTATTATTAGACGTTGTGTACCTGAGCATGAACAAGAATAGATCCTACGCAATTGTCACTCTGAGGCTTATGGTGGACACCATGCTGGAGATAGAACTGCACATAAGGTACAATCCAGTTTTTATTAGCCTACTCTCTTCAAGGATGCCCGTAAGTTTGTCTTGTCTTGTGATGAATGTCAAAGAATTGGTAATATTAGTAGACGTCAAGAAATGCCTATGAATTATTCACTTGTTATTGAACCATTTGATGTTTGGGGCTTTGATTATATGGGACCTTTTCCTTCCTTTAACGGGTATACACATATTTTAGTTGCTGTTGATTATGTTACTAAGTGGGTAGAAGCTATTACAACTAGTAGTGATGATCATAACACCTCTATTAAGATTCTTAAAGAATTATTTTCCCGAGGTTTGGAGTCCCTAGATATTTAATGACTGATGGTGGTTCACATTTTATTCATGGTGCCTTTTGTAAAATGCTTGCTAAGTATGACATTAATCATAGAATTGCATCTCCTTATCACCCACAGTCTAGTGGTCAAGTAGAATTGAGTAACAGAGAGCTCAAATTAATTTTGCAAAAGACTGTTAATAGATCTAGAAAGAATTGGTCCAAGAAACTTGATGATGCATTATGGGCTTATAGAACTGCATATAAAAATCCTATGGGTATGTCTCCGTATAAAATGGTTTATGGCAAAGCATGTCACTTACCTCTTGAGCTAGAACATAAGACATATTGGGCCATTAAAGAGCTCAATTATGATTTCAATCTTGCCGGTGATAAGAGGTTATTTGACATTAGCTCACTTGATGAATGGAGAACCCAGGCCTATGAGAATGCCAAATTGTTTAAAGAAAAAGTTACAAGATGGCATGAAAAAAGGATACAAAAGCGTGAGTTTAATGTAGGTGATTATGTATTGCTATACAACTCTCATTTAAGATTTTTTTTTCAGGAAAACTTCTCTCTGAATGGGAAGGCCCTTACGTCATCGAGGAGGTCTATCGTTCCGGTGCCATAAAAATCAACAACTTCGAAGGCACGAATCCGAGGGTGGTGAACGGTCAAAGAATCAAACATTATATCTCAGGTAATCCCATAAATGTTGAAATTAATGTTATTGAAACCGTAACCCCGGAGGAATACATAAGGGACACTTTCTGGAACATTTCAGACTCCGAAAAGGAATAGGTATGTGGTACGATAAGTAAACCGACTCCAAAACAGTTCTAATGGCAATATTTCTCCGTTTTGGAATATATATATAAAAAATAGGAAAATAAGAAGTAGACCGGAAAGGACACGGGTCTTCCACGAGGGTGGAGGGCGCGCCCTACCCCCCTGGGCGCGCCCCCTGCCTCGTGGGCACCTCGTGTGCTCTCCGGACTCCGTTTTCTTGCATAATACTTCTTTTGGTTGGTAAAAATTCATTATATAATCTCCTGAAGGTTTTGACCACCGTATCACGCAAATATCCTCTGTCTTTGTTTCAAGTTGTTCCTGCTGCAGATTAGAGCAATATGTCATCCCAGGATTCGGAAGGAGAAAGCTATGTGGCTGATTACATCGCAACTCCTAAGGTCTATGGGTACGTGGAACATTGTGGTTGGACTACGGAAGAAGAAGAGGACTATGAACCCAAAGGAAAAGAGGAGACGAGCTCAGACGAAGATGAAGTCCCATTACCTCAACCTGGGGACATGCATGTGGAGTTCAAAAAGTCAAGCCTCCCTGATAGAGCAAAGAAATCTAAGATCGAGTTTATCCCTTTTAGCCTCTTGCAGGAAAACAAACAGGAATTATGCAAGAAGATATTAAGCCTTGAGCAGGAGATCGATGATCTAAGGGATCAAAATTTTGTCCTCAAGCGCAAATTAAGGAAGAAGCCTACGCCATCAACAAAACCCACACCTTCTTCATCAACAAAGGAGACATAATCACACGGGTATGGGCACTCCCCTTGGCAACTGCCAAGCTTGGGGGAGTGCCCCGGTATCGTATCACCATCACTTTTATCTTTACCGTTTTTCTTAGTTCGATCCTTTTGATAATATCTTGATCTAGTAGAATAAAATTTGAGTATGATCTAGTTGTGAGTTTTGCTTTATGATCTTCTTATGTAATCGAGTCCGTGAGCTATATATAATAAAGATTAGTGTCGAGTCAAGGGCTTTATTATTTTGCTATGATCTTGAGGGAATAAAATAAAAGAGAAGAAATAAAAAAGAAACAAAGATATCATATGGATCTTATGGAGAGTAATGAGCTCACATATAAAGAGTATGATGAATAAAAGTTGTTGAGAGTTGACAAACATAGTTTTGGTCATCGTTGCAATGAATAGGAAGTAATAAAGAAAGAGAGGTTCACATATAAATATACTATCTTGGACATCTTTTATGATTGTGAGCACTCATTAAAGTATGACATGCTAAGAGTTGACGTTGGACAAGGAAGACAACATAATGGGTTATGTTTTCTTACATCTGAGATAAATTATATTGTCATGAATCATCCAACATGTTGAGCTTGCCTTTCCCTCTCATGCTAGCCAATACTACTTGTGCTTCCAAATATCCCTAAACCCATTTTTGCCATGAGAGTCCACCGTATCTACCTATGGATTGAGTAAGATCCTTCAAGTAAGTTGTCATCGGTGCAAGCAATAAAAATTGCTCTCTAAATATGTATGACTTATTAGTGTGGGAGAAAATAAGCTTTATACGATCTTGTGATGTGGAAGAAATAAAAGCGACGGACTGCATAATAAAGGTCCATATCACAAGTGGCAATATAAAGTGACATTCTTTCGCATTAAGATTTTGTGCATCCAACCATAAAAGCGCATGACAACCTCTACTTCCCTCTGCAAAGGGCCTATCTTTTACTTCTATCTTCTATCTTACATAAGAGTCATGGTGATCTTCACGTTTCCTTTTTACATTTTATCCTTTGGCAAGCACAATATGTTGGAAAGATCCTGATATATATAGCTAATTGGATGTGAGTCTTCATGAACTATTATTGTTGACATTACCTTTGAGGTAAAACGTTGGGAGGCAAAACTATTGCATGAGTGTTAGCAATTGTGAAAGACTCACTACTAGGAAAAGGCCTACTAGTGGCGCACTAGTTTTGCCTACTAATGGCGCACTACTGGTGCGCCACTAGTACCACACCACTAGTATTTTTTACTAATGGCGCACCATTGGTGCGCCATTAGTATCTGGTATACTAATGGCGCACCACGCAGTGCGCCATTAGTATAGACCACCATGCGCCATTAGTATGCCTCCCAGGGGGCCATATTTACCCACGTGCTTTGGCATACTAATGGTGCACTGTGGGGTGATGCGCCATTAGTATCCTTTGGCATACTAATGGCGCACTGTGTAGTGATGCGCCATTAGTATCCTTTGGCATACTAATGGCACACTTTGAGGTGATGCGCCATTAGTATGAATATTAGGTTTTATTTTTTTTACTTTTCTGATTTTTGCACAGGTTACAAAATATATTATTGGACAGAATATAGACAGCAGCACACAGCAACAGCAGATTCATCGAATACAATTGAAGATTAGTCTCCGAATACAATTCATCATATTAGTCTCCGAATTCAAAAGACCGAACAAAGATAAAACATTACAAGTCTCGAGACCGCGAGTAGCGAGTTTGTCTTTACATTACAAGTTGATATTGATCATCTAAACTACCATCACATAGAAGAGAGCTGCGGTCATCACGATGAGCATCATCGCGATGAAACTGGTCTTCATCCGGTTCCTCCAACGCTCCCTCCTCTCTCCCGCTAGATAGCGGGTGTATCTAGATTCCGCCTCCGCCCTAGTGGTGTACCATTTGTAATTGTTATCGCTGAAACGGTGAACCTGTCTCCGACACTCCTCCCAGTCGTCGTAGACTCCGAGAACCTTACCCTTGTACACGACATACGACGGCATCTCTATGCACAAGCCAAACAACAGACAATACATAAGCAATATATAAGTATGCAACAAAAGGATCGGAAGAGAAAAGCAAGACATTAATAGCACGATTCATGGTCCTACTAATAAATAGCATCGATTACATCTAAGTTGAACGACTGTCCAAACCAAAGAGACATACAATTCATTAAAGTTTAATTACAACATGAGCCAATCAATGTTTCAGAACTACACATAGCATCACTACTTTCGACTCGACTCATGGGACCGGAGCGTGGATGAAACCGCTGTCTGTCGTGATGGTCATGAAATCACGGGCGTTGTCAGCCTGCATTTGTAGCATTGTGTCTATCTCACTGTTGGACGGTTGATATCTGAGGTAGAACTGCCCCGAGGTATGAAGGACATCTTGATGGATGATTTCCGCAAACTCCGACTGGATGCGAAAGAATTCTTGTCTGATGTCCACGTCCTGGATTCCCGACAAGCTCGCGGACAATCTTTGAGATTATCTGGTAGAAGAAGGTGATGATGGTCCCGTACGATCTCCCGCATGTGATAGAGGGCGTAGTAGGCATCCTTCTGACCGCCAGGCGGCTGCTTGACGCAGCAGAACTTAGTATTGTGGGCGAACACATGCCTGCCGTACCTACGAACTGGCTTGGTGAAGGTGCCTCCAGATTTGGCGTAGCCGGGGAGAACATCATCAAGAACTTTCTTGATATTTGTGTAGTCTATCTTGGATTCACGGTTCAGGTCGAAATACGAGGCCATGGAATATTCCGGGCTTAAGAGGATGAGTGTGCAATGTGTGTCACTGCACAGAACACGGAATGTTAGAAAAAAGAAGGAACGATCGAAATCTAAGAAATCATTTGTTTCGGGGCGGTTAAGGGATGACTTACTCGGGAAAGTAAGACACGAGGATGTTATCCTTATCTGGGTTTGCCAGAATGACGCCTTCGAGGTGTGAACTTGTGACTTGGTGGTCCCCAGCGCTGCCCAAGAGCTTAGCACGCATGTAGAAGGGGTCGACTATCACGATGTCCGGGGTCTTGTCTCTAATGATCCGCATCTCCATACTCAGCGAAAACAGCCGAACGAAGGTGTAGTGCAGCGTATGAAGGTTAAACATAGCAAAGATGTCATCAAACCGCAGGACGATCGTACCCCCGATGGCGCCATCCACAAAGCCCTTGCCCTCTGGCACCTTGGCCACGAAAACCGGGTATGCCACATCATTCTCTCTGAGACGCCGCTTCTCCAAAGAAAGAACACTGTCATGCAGACTCCGCATAGCACCGGTTGCATCATTGAGCATATTTGTCGGTAGCATCGCCCTACCCGCCACATGCACCCTCCTCGAGATATCCTTAGGTGAAGGTGGCCCGTCCTGAGCACGGATCATACTCGGTGCCGGTTGGCTCGCACCGGCGCCCTTTTTAGCCTTTCATTCCCGTCCCTTCTTCTTGATCTGTTGTAATGGGACCGAGTTCTGCTCACAGACCACCTTCTTGAGCGTGTTGGGGCTGATAATATTTCGCACCTCAGCTATCTGAGGCTCGGTGAAGGCGGCAGCTGGAGGCGTCTCCTGAGAACTGAATGCCAGATGACGCCTGTTGCAATTGGGTTTCTCCGCCGTACCAGCTAGATCGCGGTAGTCTTGGTTGGGTTCTTGAGAAGGAGGCCCGCAGAACTCGTCACCGTACCCATGTTCAACAAAGTACTTATCGACGTTGGTAAATGTACCATCGTCGTTGTCGTCGTCGTCCGAATCCTGTGCCATATGCATGTCCAGATCCTGTGCCATAGGGATGTCCGGCATGTCCGGTAGCGTTGCGGCATTCTTGCCATGGCTTGGCGCCGGCACGACTAGTGGTCTTGTCTGTGGGGTGGTGTCCCCCGCCCCAAACGAATCTGGCTCTTCGGCCAAAGCAGGGGCCAGCTTACGTAGGCGCTGAGGGTCATCTCATCTTCTTCGTCGGCCCCAGCGAGTCGAATCGGAGGTAACAGCTCGTCGCAGCCTGGCAGCACCCGAACCACTTCAACCCTATACACTGTGGGTGGCATCGGATTATCGTGGAACACGGGGTTGCCCGGTTGAACGATTCTGCCCTTGGCGACATCGACCAACTCGCCGCCCATGAAGTGCAGGAGAGTGCAAGGAACGTCGGCGGCGCCCTGCGAAAACAAGTAGGGCGCCAGGGATGCCTGATCTGTCTCCAACGTATCTATAATTTTTGATTGCTCCATGCTATATTATCTACTGTTTTGGGCAATATTGGGCTTTATTATCCACTTTTATATTACTTTTGGGACTAACCTATTAACCGGAGGCCCAGCCCAGATTTGCTGTTTTATGCCTATTTCAGTGTTTTGAAGAAAAGGAATATCAGACGGAGTCGAAACGGAACGAAATCAACTGGAGAAGTTATTTTTGGAAGGAAACACACCTGATGGGCTTGGACCCCACGTCAGAAGATACGGGAGCTGCCCACGAGGGTGGGGGGCGCGCCCCCTGCCTCGTGGGGCCCCCGTGGCTCCCCTGACGTGCTTCTTCTGCCTATATAACTCCATATACCCTAAAACTTCCACAACGCACAATAGATCGGGAGTTCCGCCGCCAGAAGCCTCCGTAGCCACCAAAAGTCAATCGGGACCCTGTTCTAGCACCCTGTCGGAGGGGGGAACCCTCACCGGTGGCCATCTTCATCATCCCGGCGCTCTCCATGACGAGGAGGGAGTAGTTCTCCCTCGGGGCTGAGGGTATGTACCAGTAGCTATGTGTTTGATCTCTCTCTCTCTCTCTCTCTCTCTCTCTCTCTCGTGTTCTTGAGATGATACGATCTTGATGTATCGCGAGCTTTGCTATTATATTTGGATCCTATGATGTTTCTTCCCCCCTCTTCTCTCTTGTAATGAATCGAGTTTCCCCTTTGAAGTAATCTTATCGGATTGAGTCTTTAAAGACTTGAGAACACTTGATGTATGTCTTGCCGTGGATATCTGTGGTGACAATGGGATACCACGTGCCACTTGATGTATGTTTGGGTGACCAACTTGCGGGTTCCGCCCCTGAACCTATGCATAGGGGTTGGGACACGTTTTCGTCGTGATTCTCCGGTAGATCTTTGGGGCACTCTTTGAGGTCCTTTGTGTTGGTTGAATAGATGAATTGAGATTGTGTGATGCATATCATATAATCATGCCCACGGATACTTGAGGTGACATTGGAGTATCTAGGTGACATTAGGGTTTTGGTTGATTTGTGTCTTAAGGTGTTATTCTAGTACGAACTCTAGGGCTATTTGTGACACTTATAGGAATAGCCCAACGGATTGATTGGAAAGAATAACTTTGAGGTGGTTTCGTACCCTACCATAATCTCTTCGTTCGTTCTCCGCTATTAGTGACTTTGGAGTGACTCTTTGTTGCATGTTGAGGGATAGTTATGTGATCCAATTATGTTAGTATTGTTGAGGGAACTTACACTAGCGAAAGTATGAACCCTAGGCCTTGTTTCCTATAATTGCAATACCGTTTATGCTCACTTTTATCACTTGCTACCTTGCTGTTTTTATATATTTTTAGATTACAAAAACTATTATCTACTGTCCATATACCACTTGTATCACCATCTCTTCGCCGAACTAGTGCACCTATACAATTTACCATTGTATTGGGTGTGTTGGGGACACAAGAGACTCTTTGTTATTTGGTTGCAGGGTTGCTCGAGAGAGACCATCTTCATCCTACGCCTCCTACGGATTGAT
Organism: Triticum urartu; assembly: GCF_056163025.1. Classification (NCBI taxonomy): domain Eukaryota; kingdom Viridiplantae; phylum Streptophyta; class Magnoliopsida; order Poales; family Poaceae; genus Triticum; species Triticum urartu. The sequence continues at coordinate 24,849,728 of NC_141877.1, read as the reverse complement.
AAACCTTAGGTCATCCACTTGAGGGAAATTTGCTACTGTCCTACAAACCTCTGCACTTGGAGGCCCAACAACGTCTACAAGAAGAAGGTTGTGTAGTAGACATCAATGCCCAGTCAAAGGCAAGGAGATGAAGTCATCGGCCGAGAGGCTTAGTTACCGTGATGCCGTCGAGCTCGGCTAATGTTGAGGCACCGCCAACGGCGGGCTTGCAACTGACTGAGGGGCCGCTTGCTGGCGAGGTGCCGGCCGGCATACACCCGGGTGCATTAAGCTCCAATGCCCGTGCCGGCGCCGAAGACACGAATACCGCCTCCGCCGGAGACACCAATGGCGCCGCCTGCGCGTTGTGCGAGTTGCTGGCCGTGAAGTTGGGAACCGGGGGAGGCCCCTGTTGGCCGCCCGCAATCCATGTCGTCAGCCGATGAATGAACATAGGCACCATGGCGTTGAGCGTCATTCCCAGTTGTTGTTGCACTTGATCTTGGACAATCTCCGGAATCCGGGCCACTTGTGCCTTGAGTGCTTCAACCTCACGCAACTGGCTTTCCGAGCTGGTCTTTTTCTGCTTTCGCCCACCAGCGGTATAGTATGACGACCATTTTGTGGACAAGCCTTTGTCGGCCACACGACCAGCTGACGTCGGCTTACTGAGCTTATCCTTGTTTTTCATTATGTTCAACGCCCTATTTAAAGGGGTGTCAAAAGGGGAGCTCTGAGACGACTCCGCGCTACTGCTTTCATTGTCCTGCGGAAGGAACGTGAACCATTTAGAAATATTGGGGATTAATTAGAATGCAACCATATGGAGCTAATTACGCGGGGGTGTATTCCTTACCAGAACAAGCTCAAGCGCCCTGGTCTTCGGATCCATGGTAAGCTCCTTTGTTACTGGGTCCTCCTTGTACCGGGCCCTGAGAAAGTTCCTAGTCTGCTTGTCACGGTATTTCTTGAAGCGGGGCGATAGGCCTTGCTCGGCACGCTCCACATCCTCCTTGTCCCATATAGGATCCGCCACTCTGTAACCGCCGGGACCGAGTTGGTGGACCCCTAAGTTCAACTTCCGCATTTCTTTCCCCCACTGACTTGATTCGAAGGTTGCGCTGCTCTCGCACTTGATCTTGAACTCCTTGTAGTCATCTTCGCTCATCAAAGGATATTTCGCCTTGATCTTCTCATAACTATCACCTTTTTCAATCATTGCCTTCACCATGCTTTTCCAAGTAGACAGGGCCATGCTCATCCTCGTGAGGGCGGCACCGTTCACTTTATTCCCTGAGAGGCGTGTGTTTGCAAACTCAGCAGGGAACTTGTATCATCCGTGCAGCTTCGTGAAGAGGAGGCTGCGCAAATTCCCTCGGTCCTTATGCCTTAGGTTCTTGATCGAGACGGTGCTCCGGAGAATGCACCCGATCTGAACTGAGTACCCCTTGACTACTTCTTTGGGCGCCGTTGGATGCCCGTCGGAGTTCACTTTAGTAAATTCCTCCCTGACGGTGCCGAGCATGCTCGGGCGCCGGTCCTTGCGTTGCCTCTTCGGTTGGCTGCCATCTGTGCGTGCGCCGCCATCATCAGTGGTGGCATCCGCGGCGCCATCATCAGTGGTGTCATCCCCGACGCCACTAGGGGTTGAGTAGTCAGGATCGGTGTCTTCCGCGGCGTCCTCATAGCGGCGAGGTTCTTCCTCCAACTCCTGGGACAGCTCCCAGAATTGCTTGCCGCCTGAACCGCCAGCCTCATCGTTGTGGGCCATGTTTTGCTCTAAATAGGAAAATAGTTTGGTCAAAAAGTTGGTTATTGTCAAGGAACAAGATCATGGTCTCATCATTTAGGGTTTTTCGACACCAAGGCATCCTAAAAGCTAAGATTTTATCATTAAGGGTTTGTCGACGCCGAGGCACCCTAAAAGCCTAAGCGTACATGATTTAGGTTCTCATCAACACCGAGGCACCCTATAGAAGCCAAGTTAAGTTTTCATCATTTAGGGTTTATCGATGCCGAGGCACCCTAGGTTGGGCCTAATCACTTGGCACTAATCACTTGGCTCTATTGCCACCTATGTTGGGTTTATCATCTAGGGTTTATCGATGCTAAGGAGAATTCTAAGTTGGGCCTAATCACTTGGCTCTATTGCCACCTATGGTTTAATGCAGCAAGAATGGCGGGGCAGTTGATCCTACTTAACTAAGTACTAAGATACCCCGGCCCATGCATTAGTCGCAAGTACCCCATATGTCCTATTTTTAGCAAAGTCATGCTAAAATTCACGAAAAATTTCAGCATGACCTTTGCTGAAAATAGGACATATGGAGTACCCGAATTTGCCGGAACGGAAGTTAATCAACATTCCGTCAAACTCAAGAGCCTCTCAGGGTACCTGCAAATTCATCACGACACAATGGTCGGAGACAAAACCCAGCAACTTTACAAGTCTTTCACAGATTTGTTTGCAAGTTCTGATATGTAATAAAGATGAGCCTCAAAGATGAGCCTCCAATGCTGATTTGTTTGCCTCAAGACAAGATGAACCTCCAATGCAACAAGTAATAAAATGTTTGCAAGTTCTGATATGTTTGTAAGATGAACCTCCAATGCAACAGTCTTAGACATTAGGACACTACAATGATCTACAACCTTATGTAAAGTGCCAACTCCACAGATTTCTTTTTCACAACTTTTATATTATTTCTAGAAGCAACACAACAGGGTTAAACACCAGAATCTTGAGTTTAATTTGATTAAGCTGCATTGTCTTGAGGCCTGGCTTACTTGTCTTTGTCTGTCAGCCAGCTCATGCATGCATGGGCATCTAACTCACTGGTATCAGATCTGGTTATTAACAGAACAACAGGAGAAAAAAGAAAAAAAATCATATAGAAGCACATATGAGAAGATTCATCGAATCTGCATGACTTCACAGAATAGATACCTTTACCTGGAAAAAGAGCACTACTACTGAAATAAGATGTTCTGCATGCATAGAAAATGAGGATTAAACATACTCAAGTCAAGCATTGTGACAGGTTCTCAACATGAACGTGAACATGCATTGACAGTCATATCACCTGGGCTGGGCACCATGCCACTACCCTAATTAAACCCTAAAATAAACATTTCTCTTTCCCCTCCCCTCTCCTATCCCTCTGTCTCTCTTTTCCAGCTCCAACCCCAAACACAAATTAAACCCTATATTTACTTGTAATTAAGATTCGGCCCTATATTTACTTGAACCCTATATTTACTTGTAATTAAGAGTCCATATCTCTTGACTAGAACCACACCAAACCCATCTTGTGTTATGTATCACACCAAACAGACCAGCAACTGAATACTGGGGCTTTAAGTTGCTTGCAGAGACTAGATAGCTCTACTCATTCTCAGGAGCCAGCACTACATACTTTATCCTATATTTTATTTTACTGGGATATAATAAAGAGCACAGTTTGCAATTAGTCTGTATCTAGTTGCAAACAGGACTGGATCCAGTTTCAGTCCTAATGTCTCTTACCTTGCAGGATAGTGGTAGCAGCACACTGCTTGCAATGGTTAATGTCCAAAATAACTCATTTTCATCTATAAACCATGGACAAATACATGATACAGTGCATTTTTCTTCAGTGTATCCAGTGCATTTTTTCGTCTATAAACCATGGACAAATACATGTTTGCTAGGCACCAAGTACTCATTGCATGATTTATGTAACAGTTTAGCGGCTTATTGCGTAGATGAAAAATAAGGACATGTTTTTTGGTAGTGCTATATAAGCAGAAAATTCTCTTTACAGGGCACAACAAAGATGAGAAATGAAACACATAGTGATAATTTGCTAGGGGCAGCAAGGATAGGTAAAATGTTAGGTAGGAAATGATACCAGGGAAGTGACGCGGGAAGAAGAGCCGCAGGATGACTACAACGAATGCAATCCAGGCACCAACCTCTCCCCTGCAATTTTGATGTTTGATGATCACAAATTTGATTCAAATGTCTATATCTAATGTTGTACAATTAAAGCAACAGAGGATATAGCACCATGAAAGTGTCAGCCAGTGAGGCAGAGGCAGTGATCCTTCAACCAATAGACAACAAGCATGAAAAAGATACCTCGACTTTTGCAGTTGAGTGTCCAAATCTTGCAGGTACCAAGTACTCCAATGCACATGGAGTACTAATTATTCATGTTTGCTAGGCACTACTCCCACAATTTTTTGAACCTAATTTGACCTAAATTCGAGAGGGATTTGACCTAAACCTAGCAAAAGAGAGAAGAAGAGGGCATGGCCGGGAGGGAGGAGAGGAGGAAGAGAGGAGAAGAGAGGCAGAGGGAGGAGGGTTACCTGACCATGATGAGGTGGTGGCCGGAGTGGAGACGACGGAGGGCGGAGACGGCGAGCTTGGGGGAGGCGGGGATAGACGGCGGGGAGGTCGCGGGCCTCCTCTCCTGGTGGACGTGGGGCGGCTCCGAGGCTCCAAGTCTCCGGCGGCTCCGAGACTCCAAATCTCCGGCGGGTTTCTAGGATTTTGAGGGAGACGAGGAAGGCGGCGCTCGAGGGGGGGAAGGGGAGAGGGAGGCGGCGGGGGCACGTGGGCGGCTGCGGCGCAGTGGGTCGGGGCAGCGGCGGCGCGGTGGAGGGAGGGACGAGGGAGGGAGCGGCGCGGTGGAGGGAGAGGGACGAAGTGTCTGGCGAGAGGGAGGGGCGAGGGAGGGACGAAGTGTATGGATGGGGGAAGATTACTAATGGCGCACCCCCTGGCGGTGCGCCATTAGAATGTTTTTTCATAGCAATGGCGCACCAGTGGGACCGTGCGTCATAAGTATTCTTTTTTAGATAGCAATGGTGCACCAGCCAGCCGTGCGCCATAAGTAAGATTTTTTTTATTATTATTTTGTTGCATCTAATAATTTTTTAGAAAATGAATATGAATATGAAACAGTAATAAATTTTTATAAAAACAATAATAATTTTTTTAAAAATATCATCAGATTTTTTATTTGAAAACATTTATGAATATAAAAAATATCATCAAATTTGTTATTTGAAAATATAATCAAATTTGTTTTTTGAAAATATAATCAAATTTGTTTTTTTTGGATTTTTAGTTGCATTCATTTGTGACGGTGGAGCGGGGGAGGGTGCGGGGGTCGTCGGCGGTGGTGGAGCGGGGGAGGGTGCGGGGGGTGCTCGGCGGCGAGAGGGATCTGGCAAGGGGGATCTGGCGAGGGGGGATAGCGATCGAGATGGAGGGGGATCGAGATCGAGTGTCCTCATGAATATTCAATATTTTTTCATGAATTCAAAAGGTGCCCATGAAATTTAAAAATATTCATGATAGTTCAAAAAGTGCCCATGAAATACAATCGAGAAATGAAGACTACAATTTAAATACAATCGATCTTAGCTAGCTAGCTATCTGTTCACAATCTTCTTGCCCTTCTTTTTCGCAAATGGAGCTCTTCTGTGGAACGGACGTCCTTTAGGTAGGGTGGTCCTGGTTCTTCTTGTGGTGTATGCTGCTACTTCATCGTCGTCGTCATGTTCGATCTTCGGGTCGCCGTACTTGTCGAAGTCTTGCTCATTGGCTACTCCATCCATTCTGATGATCTTCCTTTTGCCTCTCCTCACGACAACACGACTGGGCTTTGACGGGTCGGTAATGAAGAAGCATTGGTCCACTTGGGAAGCCAGTACCCATGGCTCATTTTTCGCGGTGACGTTTGCGCCCGCGGTCTTGGATTTGGCTTCGGGTATAACCATGGTGGTGAAATACGGGTCTTCTCTTAGGACGCTCTTGGCCCATCTGACACGGAACATCTGGACCTTCTCTCCAGTGTAGCTCAGCTCCCAGATCTCCTCGATCCTTCCGTAGTATCTGTCCTTGTCGTTACCGGTGTAGGATTCCATCGTTACCCCGGAGTTCTGATAACCATCGCTCTTCATGTCCTTGTCCTCGGTGTAGAATGTGTAGCCGTTGATATCGTACGCCTCATAGGTCATCAGGTTGTGCTCGGCGCCCTGTGACAAGGCGAATATGAGTTGTTCTTCCGGGGAAGAATCCTCATGTAAAGGGTACGACAGAAGCTTCTGCTTGAACCAACGCGTGAAACATGAGTTGTGCTCTTTGATTATATATATGTCCGTCCTCTGTTGTCCTCGGTCATTGTACGTCTTCTCAATAAAGGTTTTGTGCTCTACCACCCAAGGATCGACCATGTCTATGTGTTGTAGCGCGACTAGGTTTGCTCTTTCAAAGTCGGCGAGTCGACCCTCGAAGTCGACATGCATTTCGTGGCGACCCTCACGGTGACCCCATCCAGCGAGCCTGCCGAGGTGCCTATTGACGGGCAGACCAACGGGGTTCTCGATGCCTAGATAATTCGTGCAGTAGGAGATGCACTCTTCAGTCAGAAAGCCCCTGGCTATACTTCCCTTTGGACGTGACATGTTGCGAACGTATCCTTAGATGACACCATTCATCCTTTCGAACGGCATCATGCTGTGCAGGAAGGGCGGCCCGATTTGGATGATATCCTCCACGATATGGACTAGCAGATGCACCATAACATCGAAGAATGCGGGCAGGAAGTATATCTCAAGCTTGCATAGTATCACCACGATCCCTTCCTGTAGCCTTCTGAGTTGCCTCACGCCAACCGACTTCCGAGAGATGACGTCGAAAAAGTTGCATAGGCCAAATAGCGTTTCATGGACGTGCGCGTCCATGATCCCACGGATTGCAACTGGAAGTATCTGCATCATCAGCACGTGACAGTCGTGAGACTTCATCCCGCTGAACTTCTGCTTCGCTGGGTCTAGGTATCTTCTTATCTTCCCCGCGTAACCATAAGGAAGTTTTACTCCTACGAGGAAGGTGAAAAACTGCTCGATCTCCTCCTGACTTAGAGTGAAGCACGCGGGAGGGTAGTCATTTCCGGTCTTCTTGGCCTTTTTGCCTTTGCGACGACTTTCTGTGTCCTGCTTCGCCTCATCATCATCATCATTAGCATGAAGCTCCTGCGTGATGCCCATTTATTTCAAGTCTGCCCTTGCTTTCGGCCCATCTTTGGTCCTCTCTGGCATGTTGAGCGGGGTACCAAGCAGACTCTCACACACGTTCTTCGTGATATGCATGACATCAAGGCTGTGAGGCACACGGTGGATCTTCCAGTACGGCAAGTCCCAGAAAACAGACCTCGTTTTCCATACCTTCAGCAGCGGCTCTGGCGCCTTTCGCTTCTTTCCCAGCTCTGGCGCCTTTTGCTTCTTTCCCGGCAGTGGGCAATCTTTCCAATTTTTCAACAGCTCGTCTATTTCCTCGCCGCTCCTCATACGCGGGCGTCTTTGGGGTTCGGTTTCACCATCGAACAGATCCTTGCGTTTCCTCCATGGGTCATCGTCGCAAAGCCACCTTCAATGTCCCATGAACTCGGTTTTCGAAGACCCGTGATCTCTATCTAGCTGGCGATACGTTGTGTCATCCATGCACCTGACGCATCTAGAAAATCCGTGGACCACCTGCCCCGCGAGATATCCGTAACCGAGATAGTCGTGCACCGTCGTGAGTAGTGTGGCTCTCATAGGGAAATATTCTTTCTCTGCGGCATCCCACGTATTGGCTGGAGTTTCCCACAGCGTTTCTAGATCCTCTTTCAGCAGCCCCAGATACAGATTGATGCCGTTCCCTGGTTGTTTCGGCCCTTCAATTAGCATACTCATGTGAATGTACTTCCTCTTCATGCACAACCAGGGGGGAAGGTTGTACATCCACACAAACACAGGCCAGGTGCTACGTGTGCTTCTCTGGCTGCCAAACGGATTGACTCCATCGGTGCTCGCGCCCAACACGATGTTCCTTGGATCCTTCCCAAATTCTGGGTGTTCGAAGTTCAACGCTTGCCACTGGCTCCCATCCTTAGGGTGACTCAGCATCTTGTCTTTTTTATTTATCTCCGGATCATTTGCGTCATCTTCTTGCTTCTTCTCCTCCCTATCCGCGTGCCAACGCAGGAGCTTTGCTACCTTAGTGTCTGCGAAATACCGTTGTAGACGAGGAGTGATCGGAAAGTACCACACCACTTTTCGAGGAGCTTTCTTCCTCTTCTTGTATCGAGTGACGCCGCACACCGGACATATGGTAGACTCCGAGTGCTTGTCCCGATAAATGATGCAATTGTTCATGCACACATGGTATTTCACGTGCGGTAAATCCAGAGGACACACGATTTTCTTCGTGCCAGAATGACATGTTCTCGTCGAAGCATGCGTCGGTCATTTTGTGTTTTACCTTCATCTCCAGAGCCATGAGCGTTACTTTCAGGTGGGTATCCTCGGGCCTGCATCCTTCATACAATGGAGTAACCGCATCTATCTCCAGTTGATCCAGCTTGGCTTTCTCTCGGGCGGCAGCTCTTGCGTTATCCGTCTGCTTGAGACGTAGCTCTTGAATATGAGGGTCCTGCACCCAGCCCATCGATGGTCCATCGTCGTCTGCTCCGCCGGCATCTTCATCTTCATGATCATGCCCTTCGTCTGCTCCGGCATCTTCCTCATCATCATGTCCGGCATCTTCTACATGATGACTGTGTACAGCATCACCGTCGTGATCATGTCCTGGAGATTCTTCGTCTTCTCGCCCGCCCGAGCCACGGTGGTTGTCTTGCTGCCCTTCCTCATTTCTTGCCCGGCCCCCATGGACGACTTCATAGTCATCTTCATCATCTTGACACCGATAGCCATCCATGAAACCACGCAAGAGCAGGTGGTCCCGCACCTGCCCGGAATCCGGGCCCGCAATAAGGCTCTTCAGCTTGCATCTTCGACATGGACATCTTATCTCCGTCTCGTTCTTTTGAAGCATCTCGGCCTTCGCGGAGCTCAAAAACCTATTCACGATGCCTTCGGTCATCGTGCGGACCATGGTCGCCTGCGGGGTAGAGCAAAACGATATTTTAGAACCAAGAAAAAAATTGGCATGACTTTCCCTAAAAATAGGACCAAAAAGAATGCATAGTGCCAAAATTCTCGCCAAAACGGAAATGAATCAACATTCTGGCAAAATATTGGCAACTATCGCATTTCAAATACCGGTACATGCAAACACAAACATATATGCAACACCACGAACATACATAGATCTAGCTAGGCCATAAAAAGTGCATGTGCACGTTGTTGGAGCGAGTTAGGGAGAAAAAAGGTAGATCTACAACATAAAGATAGCTTTCCCCTTACTTACCTATCAAAAAAGGTAATTTAACCACTTAATTTTGATGAATCTATGGTGCAAATGAGGTGAGGAGGAGGAGGCAGCCGACAAGCTTGGAGAAGGAGGTGGAGGGAATGAAGTGGGGAAAGTGAGTGTGTAGGTGTGGCTGTCCAAAATATCTAGTTGGTCCCAGGTTACTAATGGCGCACCACCCACCCATGCGCCATTACTAACCCAACATACTAATGGCGCACCTGCTGGCCGTGCGCCATTAGTAGTTTTGCAAAAAAAACAATATATATATACTAATGGCGCACTGTTGCGTAGTGCGCCATTACTAGTTTAAACTAGTAATGGCGCACTATGCCACGGTGCGCCATTAGTAGTTTTGCAAAAAAAGAATAAAAAAATACAGTAGTGGCGCAATATATATGTTGCTGTTCTAAGAATGATCATGATGCCCTCATGTTCGTATTTTATTTTTATCGACACCTCTATCTCTAAACATGTGGACATATTTTTCGATTTCGGCTTTCGCTTGAGGACAAGCGAGGTCTAAGCTTGGGGGAGTTGATACGTCCATTTTGCATCATGCTTTTATATCGATATTTATTGCATTATGGGCTGTTATTACACATTATGTCACAATACTTATGCCTATTCTCTCTTATTTTACAAGGTTTACATAAAGAGGGAGAATGCCGACAGCTGGAATTCTGTGCTAGAAAAGGAGCAAATATTAGAGACCTATTCTGCACAGCTCCAAAAGTCCTGAAACTTCACGGAAGTTATTTTTAGAATATATAAAAAATACTGAGCGCAAGAAGTACCAGAGGGGGCCACCCACCAACCACAAGGGTGGGGGCGTGCCCTACCCCCTGGGCGCGCCCCCCTGCCTCATGGGCCCCCTGGTGGCCCTCCGATGCCCATCTTCTGCTATATGGAGTCTTTTGTCGAGGAAAAAATCATATGAAAGCTTTCGGGACGAGACTCCGCCGCCACGAGGCGGAACCTTGGCGGAACCAATCTAGGGCTCTGGCAGAGCTGTTCTGCCGGGGACACTTCCCTCCGGGAAGGGGAAATCATCACCAATGATCCTCTCATCGGCAGGGGGTTAATCTACATCAACATCTTCACGAGCACCGGTCCACCCACATATCAAATTATCAAAGTACCGAACGCGAATCATATGAACGTGATGAAAACTAGCTTGATGATAATTCCCATGTGTCCTCGGGAGCACTTTACTTCATATAAGAGTTTGTTCAGGCTTGTCCTTTGATACAAAAAGGATTGGGCCATCTTGCTGCACCTTATTTACTTTTATTACTTGCTACTCATTACAAATTACCTTATCACAAAACTATCTGTTACCGATAATTTCAGTGCTTGCAGAGAATACCTTACTGAAAACTACTTATCATTTCCTTCTGCTCCTCGTTGGGTTCGACACTCTTTGTTGGGGATATGACTACCAGGTATGACCCGCCCAGGAGGGGCCGGGTCAATCCCAATGGCGGGTTACTTAAAAGGAAGCCCAAAGAGTATACAAGGTGACGGTTTATGATAAAGCTTGTAGTAGGCCCAAGCCGAGAGGCGGCTTAAGGCCCGTAAGTGTAAACCGCCATGTATGAATAAGACTTGTAAGATAAGGCATGTAAGAGTTGTCACCGAGCCGGACACATTGTATGAGCCGGCCGGGACTCTGTAGGCCGTAGTGCGTCAACCCGTGTATATAAGGGGATGACCCGACGGCGGCTTAGGGCAAGAAACAACAGATCGAGAGCCAAGCTAGCATATTTTGCTCCTTGGTCATCGAAACCTAGCAATAACACATCAACTGGACTAGGCTTTACCTTCACCACAAGGGGCTGAACCAGTATAAACCTCTCGTGTCCTTTGTCCCGATTAACCCCTTTAAGCTACCTAGTTGCGATGGCTCCATGACTAAGTCCTTTCACTAGGACATCTGCCGTGACAATTCCACGACAGTTGGCGCCCACCATGGGGCTAGCGCACGGTGGATTTGAGTTCTTGAAGGGAAGCTTCGAAGGGCTCAAGGGATACGATGTCACTGGTAGAAAAAGGGCCTGTTGTCCCAGTTCGTAAGGGCCTTTGGTCCCGGTTCCTGAACCGGGACTAAAGGGTCGGTACTAATGCCCCGACCCTTTAGTCCCGGTTCAAACCAGAACCGGGACTAAAGGCCCTCCACGTGGCCGGTCCACCTTTAGTCCCGGTTGGTGTTACCAACCGGTACTAAAGGAAATTTTCTGATTTTTTTTTGAAATTTTTTTGAAATTTTTTTTGAAATTTTTTTATTTTCAAATTTCTGAATTATTTTAACCTCTAATCTCTAATCACCCCTCATCACTGCTCAATTTAATCTCTAATCACCCCTCATCATTCCAAATCATCTAACTTCCCGGACGGTCACCCATCCTCCCACTTCCCCAGCCTGAGCACACTTAACTTCCGGGTTCTATTCTCCCTCGTTTCCAAGTCTGCACTCATTGTTTTCCTGACAATAGTAAGATGTCAATCCTATTAACCCTCAGGAGTTTAGCTTGAGCATGAAGTCACACATTTCACTGTTTGAGTTTGAAACTATTGTTCTAAAAAACAATAATTTTTTAGTAACACTAATATTTGTTGAATAAGTAGTTTGACCATTGTTTGACCACAGTTTGACCATAGTTTGACCAAATTTGACCAAATTTCAAAAAAACTGAAATAATTATTTAATAACACTAATATTCTTGAATAATTATTTAGTAACACTAATACTTCTTGAATAAGTAGTTTGACCATTGTTTGACCACAGTTTGACTATAGTTTGACCAGATTTGACCAAAATTAAAAAAAAATGAAATAATTATTCAAATAACACTAATATTCTTGAATAATTATTTAGTAACACTAATCCTTCTTGAATAAGTAGTTTGACCATAGTTTGACCAGATTTAATGAAAATTTAAAAAACTGAAATTTGAGCATAACTTTTTTTCCTTTTGGAATTTGAGGATTCTACAAATTTGCAAATAGGCCGTAGTGATATTACATATGATCCTCTCGAGATATGGCTACTACCTAAGTCTGAGATGTTGTGCATGATTAGGTACCAAGAGGACCCTCCCGAAGATGAACGTGAAGATGGACAAGCCGCCAAGTTCACGGATGAAGAGAACCAATGGAAGGAGTCAAGAACAACTCCCAGGCCCCGGACATCTGGCCCCTGGAAGCGTCTACAGCAGCAAGGAGCCAGCAGCCAAGTCTACAAGGCCCAGACATCTAGCATCCGGCCCGGATATCCGGCCCCCGCCCGGATATCCGGACACCACCTATCCAGAGGACGGAAGAGAAGCACCGGCAGCCCGGACATCCGGCCCCAGCCACGGACATCCGGCGCCTCCCGAGAGCCCAGACATACGGCCCGTTCCCCGGACGTTTGGATGTAACTTTTCGAGTAGATGATTTTTCATATAAAAAACTTTTTAATCTGAGTTCGTATGCAAAAGTTATGCCCATTTTACAAATTCCAGAGAGATTTTGTAAATAAAGTCGAAATTCATATTTGTAAATTTTCCCAACAACTAGACCACATATCACATGGGAAACTTATTTTGTTTTATTTTATTGACATTTCCATCATTTTCTTTTGTTTTTTCTAAAACTGAAAAGGCGGTCCACTAGTTTGAAAATGGGACCTTTAGTACCGGTTCGTGCCATGAACCGGTACTAATGCCTCAAAGCCCATTAGTCCCGGTTGGTGGCACCAACCGAGACTAAAGGTCTAACCTTTAGTACCGGTTGGTGCCACCAACCGGGACTAATGGGCATCGCACCCTTTAGTCCCGGTTCGTGGGACGAACCGTGACTAAAGGGCCCGGGTGAACCGGGACTAATGCCTTAGCCGCATGAACCGGGATAAATGCACCCATTGGTCCCGGTTCTAGACTAAAACGGGACTAATGGGCTTACCCGGCCTGGACCAAAGCCCCCTTTTCTACTAGTGTGTGGGCCGGATGACCAAGAGTCGTCGCGGCAAGCTCTACATCGACGACGCAGGATGGGCCCCGACGCCGGCTCAATTAAGTACGGGTACCGGGCCCTCTTTGGCAGAATCCACGTCTTCATCGGCCGGATCGGCGAGCCGGGCCCTGAGCCGGACATCTGCACCGACCTCATCGAGACAGCTCGGCGTGCGAGACCCGCCCGGACTCAGCCCGCCGTGAGGCGTGCCTTCATGGGTTGCATCCATGGAGGGGAGTTCTATGAAGGATCTGTGAATGGCGGTGAGACGACCATCTATTCTGACGGTGAGTCGTCCACAGGCGAGACGGATTCATTGTATCAACTACAATATGGCGGGTTTGGGGGCTGTTCCGATGACAGCAGTATTCCGGACACCTTTGAGCCGCCGAACAGAGCGGGAATCTACATGACTGGTACGCAGACCGCTCAAAACTCTACGGCCGTGGCAGCAATAACCAACAAGACGACAGCGGCCGGGTCAGGAGACCCCGCGCGCCCACCGGTTCAGGTGCTGATGGATCTCATGGATAGGATGACGGGCCTGTTAACTGTCGTGGTTGAACCGACGGATAAGGCTCAACATGATGCAGAGGTGGCACGGTTACGTGGGGAGGTAGCTCAAGCCAAAGAAAACTTGACAGCGGAGGACGTCAGGATGGCTGCAGAGCGGGCGGCTTTGGACACTCGGGCTCAGCAGCTTCAATCAGAGGCTTTTCAGCTCTCGATGAATCTGAACGCATCAAACGAGGTCATGAGGAGGAAGCACCAGAAGACTCAATCACGTCTGCCCCTAACTTACGATCCTAGCAACCTCTTCCACACACACCCGGAGCCGGTCCCAGTAACCCGCCGCAGGCAAACCAGATTACCACACCCGGGGCAGGGGCGCCGGGTCAGCCGCGGGCTATGGAGCCCCCTCGTGTTCATACTGCTCTGCCTCGTTATACACCGACCCCATCGGGTCATTTTCCTAGCCCTTTGGAGAATCTGATCACTGCATCGGCTCGTTTGGCGGCTCTTCCCATGGAAGGCGACTCTCCGACGGTGATCAAAACGCGACGGGTCAGAGAACTTCTTCAGACGACTCTGGCACAGCAGGAGTCATACTCTTATAGTCGAGACAGAATTCATTCAACCCCTCGCCCAAGCCGGAGCCCAAGCTATAGCAGGCATATGGATTCAGCGGCCGATGCTTTAAGCCGGTTGCGAAGCCAATGCCGCCTAACACCTTTTTAGATGTTCTGCATAACCCTTCTGTCAAGTTGCCTACAGAAGAGGACTTGGCTATTCCATACCCAGAAGCACAATTGGTGGCGGCTCTTCATGTCATTGTAGATTGGACAGTGCCATATTTGGCTTATATGACCCGGGGTGAGTTGCCGGAGGATGAGACCTTAGCTAGACTGATAACCCAGCGGTCTAAGTCAATGACAATTTCCAATGGTGAGTTGTATCATCGCAGTGTCACCAGAGCGTTTCAATGTTGTGTCTCTCCTGAAGAAGGCCAAGAAATTCTTTGTGAGATCCTTGAAGGAGATTGTAGCCATCATGCCGGTTCAAAATCTCTTGTGGCCAAAGCTTTTCACCATGGTTTTTACTGGCTAACGGCTCACGCCGATGCGGAGGATCTGGTCAGTAGGTACGATGGGTGTCAAAAATTCACACGACGAGCGCACGTGCCGGCTCAAGAATTGCGGATGATTCCAATCACTTGGCCGTTTGCGTTCTGGGGGCTTGACATGGTTGGACCTTTCAAAAGGTCCAAAGATAAGAAGACGCACCTTTTGGTGGGAGTGGACAAGTTCACAAAATGGGTTGAGGCAGAGCCGTTTAGTAAGTGTGATGCGGCCACGGCGGTTCAATTCATGAAGAAGGTGATCTTTCTTTTTGGCTTTCCACACAGCATTATCACTGACAATGGCACCAACCAGTCCCAAGGAGATATGGAAGAGTTCTGTCAGCGGGAGCATATCCGGCTTGATGTTTCGTCGGTAGCTCACCCCAATCCAATGGTCAAGCTGAAAGAGCCAACCAGAAAATCCTGAAAGGTCTAAAACCCCGGCTTATGGTCCCTTTACAACGGACGCCGGGTTGTTGGGTGGAAGAATTACCCTCTGTGATATGGAGCATCAATACTACCCCTAACAGGTCTATGGGTTATACGCCTTTCTTCATGGTTTATGGAGCAGAGGCAGTTCTGCCCAGTGACATCCGTCATGACTCGCCCCGCGTGGCGGCTTACGTTGAAGCTGATAACGAGCAAGCTCGATAGGATGCGCTTGACTTATTAGATGAGGAGCGAGACTTGGCAGTGGCCCGATCAGCAATTTACCAACAGGACCTGCGCGGTTATCACAGCCGCCGGGTTAAGTCCAGAACCTTTCAAGAAGGTGACCTAGTGCTCCGGCTCATCCAGGATTAGTCTGATGCACACAAGCTATCCCCAGCTTGGGAAGGACCCTTTGTGGTCAGCAAGAACTTAAACAACGGGTCATATTACCTTATCGATGTTCGAGAACACAAACACTCACGTAAATCGGAGAAGGAGACCCGCCGGCCATGGAATATTGCTCATCTTCGGCCTTACTACACTTGAGCCACTGGCTCTCATAATGTACATACTTTGACATTGTATATATTATGATAAGTAATAAAGCAGGACCTCTGTCCTTTTCATCTTCAATGATCACATATCTTTATTATTTTAATTATTAAACGACCAGTTGGGGGCTCATCGTATTCGAATCTAGCATAACCCTCTCGGTCCGGCTCATGATCGTATTCGAATCTAGCCATTAAAACTTCATGGTCACCAGGGGGCTTCCTATTCAAACATAGGTCGTATTCGAACTAAAGAGAACATAGCTGTCGTAACCCTCTTGATCGATGCAAAGCCAAACCCACTAGGGGGCTTCTTGATCGTATCCGAATCATAGCTTAACCCCTTTTGAGTCCGACTTGGATCGTATTCGAATCAGGGTCGTTAGAAACCTCTACAGGTCATTTGGGGGCTTCCTGTTCAAACATAGGTCGTATTCGAACCAAAGAGAACATAGCTGTCGGTACCCTCTTGATCGGCGCAACGCCAAAGCCACTGGGGGCTACATGATCGTATATGAATCCTAGCTTAACCCCTTTGGTCCGGTTTACTAATCATATTAGAATCAAAAGCCTCCAAATTTTTCTTAATGCTTGATTTACATTGTCTGAAAGATACTCTTTTGTTTTATTGGTTTTTTGTTGTCGAATCTAACTATAAGGTTGGTTTCTATTTAAACTGGCTTGGTTCTTTGACAATAAGTTGCCAATGTATAACAGTCATCAGGCATATGGAGTATTGACTTATAAAACGATTGGGTTGTCACCCTTACTCTCTGGGTCACATAAGCCGGCAGTCCAGAATCAAAGAACACATGTATGACATTGTCGTTCATAAACAAACTTATCTATGTTTTTTCTGTAATCAAAGGCTTTTTCAGCCTTGTTTATCTTTACATCTGGTCCTGATTATTCCACTATGGTAATTTCATAGTTATATATTGGGTGTTTTGACACGTCCAGCGATAAACCACCAGGACAGTTTCTCATCTTTTACATACATGAACAGGTTTAAACACTGCGGATATGATAAAGGATATACAACATATATTGACATGATGGATAAAGTGTTGTACGCAGTATGATATGCACGATGGCATAGTCAGAACATGTAGGTTTTAAAGCTAGCCTATTACAAGGCGTTGGGATCCCAAAAGGGTTAAAACTGTTCTGTCTCCTATGCAGATGCTAAGAGTCGGTCCATTAAAATCTCAGCCGGATTAGTTGGATGGTTATGACTCCTCCCTCGCCAGTTCATATTCTTCCACTAGTTGGAAACTGGGCTTGGACCAATCAAAGCCATGAAGAGCAACAAACTCAGCTTCATCGTCAATTAGACCAGACGGGTCAATTTCTGGGGCAAAAGTGTGTTGGCGAACCGACGGGATGAGGTCTGTCACTTTATACGACGGTTTCGCCATCTTTTTATTGTCAACATCAAAACCCGGTTGATACTTATCAACATTGGTCTCATCACCAAGGATAGTAGCCTACGGACGAACTCCCCTCACACAAGCGACAAAGTCGTCTTGATCAAACGGAGTCTCGTCTTCCTTCAAGGGGGGATACCCCTTGGCTACATCCGCCGGGTGTAGTTCCGGCACCCAGGCTTTGGAGCGGCTTAGAGCAGTTAGGGCTCCGGCTCTTGCACAAGACCGCTTGACCTCTTGGAATCTGGCGGGTAAGATAGATAACTTCTTCAAAACATCACTCAAGAGGTTTCGTCCTTGGTTGGCTAGGGAGATAATAGCAAGCGCCCGTTGAGCCCCAGTGTACAGTTGCTCCACCAGGGTGTAAACCGCCTTGAGTTTTGTCACGCTGTTTTGGCTCAGATTGCCGCTCCGTGGACCTATGAGTATTTTAAAGGGTTAAGCAGGCGGCTTATATTGCTGGCAAAACTAGAGTTTAAGTAAATAAAGTGACCATCTAAGACACACGGGTATTTAAGCCGGTAAGCTCCGTGGTAACCTCCTTGAGAGTCGCCTAGGCTATCTCAGCATGCTGTATCAGCAAGGTTTTCTCATCGGCCCAGGATTTTTTCTCCGCATCAAAACTAGTCTTTAGTTTTTCAGCTTCAGAGAGGCTCAATTGGAGTTTGGAGTCAGCATTCTTTGTCTCAGTCTCTTGATCCGCCGGCCGGGTCTTGACATCAGTCAATTGAGAACCCAATTCAGTTATGGCAGTCTACAGACATGCATAGGTGTGTTAAAAATTTATTTCAATCAAGGAAATAATGATTAAAGTCCCAAGTGCTTTGCAACGCAACACCACTCGGCACTTGGGGGCTAATGTCTGGCAAAGCATTTTTTTAAATGCAAAATGGCTCTTCTATGATTAAAGTCCCAAGTGTCTTACAAGTAACAATGCTTGGCAATTGGGGGCTAATGCATGATATTAAGAAAGTTTTTTCATCTTGAGCCGGATCACACTATTTGTTTGGACTGATTCAAGACAGTTATGAAGTCAAGTACCGGCTCATTCATGATAAATTAAGCCGGCCCTTGGGGACTACAGGTGCAATTTATGCTAATCCAATGGACTTATGGAGAATCTAAGATGGAGCATCAACCTATATCACAAGTCTACAGATCATTCAGGTTCATCATAATCCGGAGACTTGGGGGCTGGCAGAGCATATGTAAACTAATGAAAGCAGAGAACATACCTCATATTTAATTGCAGCTGTTTGACCATCTCAATTTCCGAGTCACGGCTGGAATGCACATGACTGAGATATCCACACAACACGTCACTAACATTCAGGTGAGCATAGTGGGAGACGTCAAACCGCACTTTTTGCCTTTCCAAAGCCTCTTGTTTGGCAAAGTGCCCGGCCAGTATAGTTGGATTGCCCGGCTCAACGAATCTGCTACCAGTGATTAGGACATCAT
Organism: Triticum urartu; assembly: GCF_056163025.1. NCBI lineage: Eukaryota > Viridiplantae > Streptophyta > Magnoliopsida > Poales > Poaceae > Triticum > Triticum urartu. The sequence goes on along the minus strand of NC_141877.1, from coordinate 24,831,011 downwards.
TGTCAGAAGGCGCCGGCGGGTTAGCTGAGCTAGACGGCCCGACGGCAGATGGATTGAGAATGGTCTCATCAGCTGACGGCTCAGGAAGGTCGGGTTGAATGTTGACAGCAGGGTCTTCTGGTGCTTCAGATTGATCAGGAGCAGGAGTTGGTATTGCCGGTTCAGAAGCAGGGTCTTTCGGGTCTTCCACCGGCTTAGCCACCCTTGCTTTCTTGGGCTTTGCTTGACCGCTAAGAAGGATTTCATGAGTTAGTATAATGATGCAGTCTTAAAGATGCAGAAGAAAGATACTATTCTTTACCCAGGGGCAGTCTTGAAAGCCGAAAATTGAGTTTGTGAAGAATCGCCAGAAGAGCAAGAAACTTCCTGCAATAGTAAAATTACAGTTAAGAGAGTAAGGAAATAGATTCATTGACAAAAGCGAAAGTCAAAGGTGAAAGAAACCTCGTTCTGGCGTTTCCGAGGAGTCCCCCTATACTTATCGAAAAGGCTATGATAGATCCCCTATACGTGTGGGTCATCAACAACCTGCAAGTCCCCCTTCAAGGTCGTCTACGGATTCAACCCTTTGTCCCCATTGGACATTCTCCCTCTGCCACTACAAGAGCGCATCAATATGGACGCAAGTGCACGAGTGAACCATCTCAATAAGGTGCATGAAGATACAAGGCAAACCATCGAGCGCCAAGTACAACGACTTGCGACCAAGCGCAACATCAACAAGCACCTCATGGTATTCAACATTGGATATCTTGTGTGGCTCCACCTTCGCAAGGACCGCTTCCCCAACGAACACAAGTCCAAACTTCGACCACGAGCGGATGGACCCTTCAAGGTGCTTGGACGCTACAACAACAACGCCTACAACATCAACCTCCCGCGTGACAAGTACTTTGTGAGCGACATCTTCAACGTCAAGGATCTCTCGCCCTACCATGGTGATGAGGATTTCGATCCGAGGTCGGATCTTCCCCAAGGGAGGGGAGATGATGCGGAGCATCCTACGGTCATCCCCATGGACCCACCATCATCTCACGAAGTGCCAAGAGGACACATGACTCGAGCTAGACCTAGAGCTCTCGAGACCGAGGTGACTTCTCTCATTAGTGATATTACATATGATCCTCTCGAGATATGGCTACTACCTAAGTCTGAGATGTTGTGCATGATTAGGTACCAAGAGGACCCTCCCGAAGATGAACGTGAAGATGGACAAGCCGCCAAGTTCACGGATGAAGAGAACCAACGAAAGGAGTCAAGAACAACTCCCAGGCCCCGGACATCCGGCCCCTGGAAGCGTCTACAGCAGCAAGGAGCCAGCAGCCAAGTCTACAAGGCCCGGACATCTAGCATCCGGCCCAGATATCCGGCCCAGATATCCGGCCCCCGCCCGGAAATCCGGCCTCCCGCCCGGATATCTGGACACCACCTATCCAGAGGACAGAAGAGAAGCACCGGCAGCCCGGACATCCGGCCCCAGCCACGGACATACGGCGCCTCCCGAGAGCCCGGACATACGGCCCGTTCCCCGGACGTTTGGATGTAACTTTTCGAGTAGATGATTTTTCATATAAAAAACTTTTTAATCCGAGTTCGTATGCAAAAGTTATGCCCATTTTACAAATTCCAGAGAGATTTTGTAAATAAAGTCGAAATTCATATTTGTAAATTTTCCCAACAACTAGACCACATATCACATGGGAAACTTATTTTATTTTATTTTTTTGACATTTCCATCATTTTCTGTTGTTTTTTCTAAAACTGAAAAGGCGGTCCACAGGGGGGGTGGGGAGAGTTTGAAAATGAGACCTTTAGTACCGGTTCGTGCCATGAACCGGTACTAATGCCTCAAAGCCCATTAGTGCCGGTTGGTGGCACCAACCGGGACTAAAGGTCTAACCTTTAGTACCGGTTGGTGCCACCAACCGGGACTAATGGGCATCGCACCCTTTAATCCCGGTTCGTGGCATGAACCGGGACTAAAGGGCCCAGGTGAACCGGGACTAATGCCTTAGCCGCACGAACCGGGATAAATGCACCCATTGGTCCCGGTTCTAGACTGAACCGGGACTAATGGGCTTGCCCGGCCTAGACCAAAGCCCCCTTTTCTACTAGTGTGTGGGCCGGATGACCAAGAGTCGTCGCGGCAAGCTCTACATCGACGACGCAGGATGGGGCCCCGACGCCGGCTCAATTAAGTACGGGTACCGGGCCCCCTTTGGCGGAATCCATGTCTTCATCGGCTGGATCGGCGAGCCGGGCCCTGAGCCGGACATCTGCACCGACCTCATCGAGACGGCTCGGCGTGCGAGACCCGCCCGGACTCAGCCCGCTGTGAGGCGTGCCTTCATGGGTTGCATCCATGGAGGGGAGTTCTATGAAGGATCTATGAATGGCGGTGAGACGACCATCTATTCTGATGGTGAGTCGTCCACAGGCGAGACGGATTCATTGTATCAACTACAATATGGCGGGCTTGGGGGCTGTTCCGATGACAGCAGTATTCCGGACCCCTTTGAGCTGTCGAACAGAGCGGGGATCTACATGACTGGTACGCAGACCGCTCAAAACTCTACGGCCGCGGCAGCAATAACCACCGGGACGACAGCGGCCGGGTCAGGAGACCCCGCGCGCCCACCGGTTCAGGTGCTGATGGATCTCATGGATAGGATGACGGCCCTGTTAACTGTCGTGGTTGAACTGACGGATAAGGCTCAACATGATGCAGAGGTGGCACGGTTACGTGGGGAGGTAGCTCAAGCCAAGGAAAACTTGACAGCGGAGGACGTCAGGATGGCTGCAGAGCGGGCGGCTTTGGACGCTCGGGCTCAGCAGCTTCAATCAGAGGCTTTTCAGCTCTCGATGAATCTAAACGCATCAACCGAGGTCATGAGGAGGAAGCACCAGAAGACTCAATCACGTCTGCCCCTAACTTACGATCCTAGGAACCTCTTCCACACACACCCGGAGCCGGTCCCAGTAACCTGCCGGAGGCAAACCGGATTACCACACCCGGGGCAGGGGCGTCGGGTCAGCCGCGGGCTATGGAGCCCCCTCGTGTGAATACTGCTCCGCCTCGTTATACACCGACCCCACCGGGTCATTTTCCTAGCCCTTTGGAGAATCTGATCGCTGCATCGGCTCGTTTGGTGGTTCTTCCCATGGAAGGCGACTCTCCGACGGTGATCAAAATGCGACGGGTCAGAGAACTTCTTCAGACGACTCTGGCACAGCAGGAGTCATACTCTTATAGTCGAGACAGAATTCATTCAACCCCTCGCCCAAGCCGAAGCCCAAGCTATAGCAGGCATATGGATTCAGCGGCCGATGCTTTAAGCCGGTTGGGAAGCCGATGCCGCCTAACACCTTTTTAGATGTTCTTCATAACCCTTCTGTCAAGTTGCCTACAGAAGAGGACTTGGCTATTCCATACCCAGAAGCACAATTGGTGGTGGCTCTTCATGTCATTGTAGATTGGACAGTGCCATATTTGGCTTATATGACCCGGGGTGAGTTGCCGGAGGATGAGACCTTGGCTAGACTAATAACCCAGCGGTCTAAGTCAATGACAATTTCCAATGGTGAGTTGTATCATTGCAGTGTCACCGGAGCGTTTCAACGTTGTGTCTCTCCTGAAGAAGGCCAAGAAATTCTTCGTGAGATCCATGAAGGAGATTGTAGCCATCATGCCGGTTCAAAATCTCTTGTGGCCAAAGCTTTTCGTCATGGTTTTTACTGGCTAACAGCTCACGCTGATGCGGAGGATCTGGTCAGTAGGTACGATGGGTGTCAAAAATTCACACGACGAGCGCACGTGTCGGCTCAAGAATTGCGGATGATTGCAATCACTTGGCCGTTTGCAGTCTCGGGGCTTGACATGGTTGGACCTTTCAAAAGGTCCAAAGATAAGAAGACGCACCTTTTGGTGGGAGTGGACAAGTTCACAAAATGGGTTGAGGCAGAGCCGGTTAGTAAGTGTGATGCGGCCACGGCGGTTCAATTCATGAAGAAGGTGATCTTTCTTTTTGGCTTTCCACACAGCATTATCACTGACAATGGCACCAACCAGTCCCAAGGAGACATGGAAGAGTTCTGTCAATGGGAGCATATCCGGCTTGATGTTTCGTCAGTAGCTCACCCCAATCCAATGGTCAAGCTGAAAGAGCCAATCAGAAAATCCTGAAAGGTCTAAAACCCCGGCTTATGGTCCCTTTACAACGGACGCCGGGTTGTTGGGTGGAAGAATTACCCTCTGTGATATGGAGCATCAATACTACCCCTAACAGGTCTACGGGTTATACGCCTTTCTTCATGGTTTATGGAGCAGAGGCAGTTCTGCCCAGTGACATCCGTCATGACTCGCCCCCGTGGTGGCTTACGTTGAAGCTGATAACGAGCAAGCTCGATAGGATGCGCTTGACTTATTAGATGAGGAGCGAGACTTGGCAGTGGCCCGATCAGCAATTTACCAACAGGACCTGCGCGGTTATCACAGCCGCCGGGTTAAGTCCAGAACCTTTCAAGAAGGTGACCTAGTGCTCCGGCTCATCCAGGATTAGTCTGATGCACACAAGCTATCCCCACCTTGGGAAGGACCCTTTGTGGTCAGCAAGAACTTAAACAATGGGTCATAGTACCTTATCGATGTTCGAGAACACAAAGACTCACGTAAATTGGAGAAGGAGACCCGCCGGCCGTGGAATATTGCTCATGTTCGGCCTTACTACACTTGAGCCACTGGCTCTCGTAATGTACATACTTTGACGTTGTATATATTATGATAAGTAATAAAGCAGGACATCTGTCCTTTTCATCTTCAATGATCACATATCTTTATTATTTTAATTATTAAACGACCAGTTGGGGGCTGATCGTATTCGAATCTAGCTTAACCCTCTCGGTCCGGCTCATGATCGTATTCGAATCTAGCCGTTAAAACTTCATGGTCACCAGGGGGCTTCCTGTTCAAACATAGGTCGTATTCGAACTAAAGAGAACATAGCTGTCGTAACCCTCTTGATCGGCGCAAAGCCAAACTCACTAGGGGGCTTCTTGATCGTATCCGAATCATAGCTTAACCCCTTTTGAGTCCGACTTGGATCGTATTCGAATTAGGGTCGTTAAAAACCTCTACAGGTCATTTGGGGGCTTCCTGTTCAAACATAGGTCGTATTCGAACCAAAGAGAACATAGCTGTCGGTACCCTCTTGATCGGCGCAACGCGAAAGCCACTGGGGGCTACATGATCGTATCTGAATCCTAGCTTAACCCCTTTGGTCCGGTTTACTGATCGTATTAGAATCAGAAGCCTCCAAATTTTTCTTAATGCTTGATTTACATTGTCTGAAAGATATTCTTTTGTTTTATTGGTTTTTTGTTGTCGAATCTAACTATAAGGTTGGTTTCTATTTAAACCGGCTTGGTTCTTTGACAATAAGTTGCCAATGTATAACAGTCATCAGGCATATGGAGTATTGACTTATAAAACGATTGGGTTGTCACCCTTACTCTCCGGGTCACATAAGCCGGCAGTCCAGAATCAAAGAACACATGTATGACATTGTCGTTCATAAACAAACTTATCTGTGTTTTTTCTTTAATCAAACTTTTCGAGTAGATGATTTTTCATATAAAACACTTTTTAATCCGAGTTCGTATGCAAAAGTTATGCCCATTTTACAAATTCCATAGAGATTTTGTAAATAAAGTCGAAATTCATATTTGTAAATTTTCCCAACAACTAGACCACATATCACATGGGAAACTTATTTTATTTTATTTTTTGACATTTCCATCATTTTCTTTTGTTTTTTCTAAAACTGAAAAGGCGGTCCACAGGGGGGGTAGAGTTTGAAAATGGGACCTTTAGTACCGGTCCGTGCCATGAACCGGTACTAATGCCTCAAAGCCCATTAGTCCCGGTTGGTGCCGCCAACCGGGACTAATGGGCATCGCACCCTTTAGTCTCGGCTCGTGGCACGAACTGGGACTAAAGGGCCCAGGTGAACCGGGACTAATGCCTTAGCCGCACGAACCGGGATAAATGCACCCATTGGTCCCGGTTCTAGACTGGACGGGGACTAGTGGGCTTACCCGGCCTGGACCAAAGCCCCCTTTTCTACTGGTGTGTGGGCCGGATGACCAAGAGTCGTCGCGGCAAGCTCTACATCGACGACGCAGGATGGGGCCCTGACGCCGGCTCAATTAAGTACGGGTACCTGGCCCCCTTTGGCGGAATCCACGTCTTCATTGGCCGGATCGGCGAGCCAGGCCCTGAGCCGGACATCTGCACCGACCTCATCGAGACGGCTCGGCGTGCGAGACCCGCCCGGACTCAGCCTACCGTGAGGCGTGCCTTCGTGGGTTGCATCCATGGAGGGGAGTTCTATGAAGGATCTGTGAATGGCGGTGAGACGACCATCTATTCTGACGGTGAGTCGTCCACAGGCGAGACGGATTCATTGTATCAACTACAATATGGCGGGCTTGGGGGCTGTTCCGATGACAACAGTATTCCGGACCCCTTTGAGCCGCCGAACAGAGCGGGGATCTACATGACTGGTACACAGACCGCTCAAAACTCTATGGCCGCGGCAGCAATAACCACCGGGACGACAGCGGCCGGGTCAGGAGACCCCGCGCGCCCACCGGTTCAGGTGCTGATGGATCTCATGGATAGGATGACGGCCCTGTTAACTGTCGTGGTTGAAGCGATGGATAAGGCTCAGCATGATGCACAGGTGGCACGGTTACGTGGGGAGGTAGCTCAAGCCAAGGAAAACTTGACAGCGGAGGACGCCAGGATGGCTGCAGAGCGGGCGGCTTTGGACGCTCGGGCTCAGCAGCTTCAATCAGAGGCTTTTCAGCTCTCGATGAATCTAAACGCATCACACGAGGTCATGAGGAGGAAGCACCAGAAGACTCAATCACGTCTGCCCCTAACTTACGATCCTAGGAACCTCTTCCACACACACCCGGAGCCGGTCCCAGTAACCCACCGGAGGCAAACCGGATTACCACACCCGGGGCAGGGGCGCTGGGTCAGCCGCGGGCTATGGAGCCCCCTCATGTGAATACTGCTCCGCCTCGTTATACACCGACCCCACCGGGTCATTTTCCTAGCCCTTTGGAGAATCTGATCGCTGCATCGGCTCGTTTGGCGGCTCTTCCCATGGAAGGCGACTCTCCAACGGTGATCAAAACACGACGGGTCAGAGAACTTCTTCAGACGACTCTGGCACAGGAGGAGTCATACTCTTATAGTCGAGATAGAATTCATTCAACCCCTCGCCCAAGCCGGAGCCCAAGCTATAGCAGGCATATGGATTCAGCGGCCGATGCTTTAAGCCGGTTGGGAAGCCGATGCCGCCTAACACCTTTTTAGATGTTCTGCATTACCCTTCTGTCAAGTTGCCTACAGAAGAGGACTTGGCTATTCCATACCAAGAAGCACAATTGGTGGCGTCTCTTCATGTCATTGTAGATTGGACAGTGCCATATTTGGCTTATATGACCCGGGGTGAGTTGCCGAAGGATGAGACCTTGGCTAGACTGATAACCCAGCGGTCTAAGTCAATGACAATTTCCAATGGTGAGTTGTATCATCGCAGTGTCACCGGAGCGTTTCAACGTTGTGTCTCTCCTGAAGAAGGCCAAGAAATTCTTCATGAGATCCATGAAGGAGATTGTAGCCATCATGCCGGTTCAAAATCTCTTGTGGCCAAAGCTTTTCGTCATGGTTTTTACTGGCTAACGGCTCACGCCGATGCGGAGGATCTGGTCAGTAGGTACGATGGGTGTCAAAAATTCACACGACGAGCGCACGTGTCGGCTCAAGAATTGCGGATGATTCCAATCACTTGGCCGTTTGTAGTCAGGGGGCATGACATGGTTGGACCTTTCAAAAGGTCCAAAGATAAGAAGACGCACCTTTTGGTGGGAGTGGAAAAGTTCACAAAATGGGTTGAGGCAGAGCCGGTTAGTAAATGTGATGCGGCCATGGCGGTTCAATTCATGAAGAAGGTGATCTTTCTTTTTGGCTTTCCACACAGCATTATCACTGACAATGGCACCAACCAGTCCCAAGGAGATATGGAAGAGTTCTATCAAAGGGAGCATATCTGGTTTGATGTTTCGTCAGTAGCTCACCCCCAATCCAATGGTCAAGCTGAAAGAGCCAATCAGAAAATCCTGAAAGGTCTAAAACCCCGGCTTATGGTCCCTTTACAACGGACGCCGGGTTGTTGGGTGGAAGAATTACCCTCTGTGATATGGAGCATCAATACTACCCCTAACAGGTCTACGGGTTATACGCCTTTCTTCATGGTTTATGGAGCAGAGGCAGTTCTGCCCAGTGACATCCGTCATGACTCGCCCCCGTGGTGGCTTACGTTGAAGCTGATAAACAGCAAGCTCGATAGGATGCGCTTGACTTATTCGATGAGGAGCGAGACTTGGCAGTGGCCCGATCAGCAATTTACCAACAGGACCTGCGCGGTTATCACAGCCGCCGGGTTAAGTCCAGAACCTTTCAAGAAGGTGACCTAGTGCTCCGGCTGATCCAGGATTAGTCTGATGCACACAAGCTATCCCCACCTTGGGAAGGACCCTTTGTGGTCAGCAAGAACTTAAACAACGGGTCATATTACCTTATCGATGTTCGAGAACACATAGACTCATGTAAATCGGAGAAGGAGACCCGCCGGCCGTGGAATATTGCTCATCTTCGGCCTTACTACACTTGAGCCATCGGCTCTCATAATGTACATACTTTGACGTTGTATATATTATGATAAGTAATAAAGCAGGACCTCTGTCCTTTTCATCTTCAATGATCACATATCTTTATTATTTTAATTATTAAACGACCAGTTGGGGGCTGATCGTATTCGAATCTAGCTTAACCCTCTCGGTCCGGCTCATGATCGTATTCGAATCTAGCTTAACCCTCTCGGTCCGGCTCATGATCGTATTCGAATCTAGCAGTTAAAACTTCATGGTCACCAGGGGGCTTCCTGTTCAAACATAGGTCGTATTCGAACTAAAGAGAACATAGCTGTCGTGACCCTCTTGATCGGCGCAAAGCCAAACTCACTAGGGGGCTTCTTGATCGTATCTGAATCATAGCTTAACCCCTTTTGAGTCCGACTTGGATCGTATTCGAATCAGGGTCGTTAAAAACCTCTACAGGTCATTTGGGGGCTTCCTGTTCAAACATAGGTCGTATTCGAACCAAAGAGAACATAGCTGTCGGTACCCTCTTGATCGGCGCAACGCCAAAGCCACTGGGGGCTACATGATCGTATTTGAATCCTAGCTTAACCCCTTTGGTCCGGTTTACTGATCGTATTAGAATCAGAAGCCTCCAAATTTTTCTTAATGCTTGATTTACATTGTCTGAAAGATACTCTTTTGTTTTATTGGTTTTTTGTTGTCGAATCTAACTATAAGGTTGGTTTCTATTTAAACCGGCTTGGTTCTTTGACAATAAGTTGCCAATGTATAACAGTCATCAGGCATATGGAGTATTGACTTATAAAACGATTGGGTTGTCACCCTTACTCTCCGGGTCACATAAGCCGGTAGTCCAGAATCAAAGAACACATGTATGACATTGTCGTTCATAAACAAACTTATCTGTGTTTTTTATTTAATCAAACTTTTCGAGTAGATGATTTTTCATATAAAACACTTTTTAATCCGAGTTCGTATGCAAAAGTTATGCCCATTTTACAAATTCCAGAGAGATTTTGTAAATAAAGTCGAAATTCATATTTGTAAATTTTCCCAACAACTAGACCACATATCACATGGGAAACTTTTTTTTTTGACATTTCCATCATTTTCTTTTGTTTTTTCTAAAACTGAAAAGGCGGTCCATGGGGGGGGGAGTGTTTGAAAATGGGACCTTTAGTACCGGTCCGTGCCATGAACCGGTACTAATGCCTCAAAGCCCATTAGTCCCGGTTGGTGGCACCAACCGGGACTAAAGGTCTAACCTTTAGTACCGGTTAGTGCCTCCAATCGGGACTAATGGGCATCGCACCCTTTAGTCCCGGTTCGTGGCACGAACCGGGACTAAAGGGCCCAGGTGAACCGGGACTAATGCCTTAGCCGCACGAACCGGGATAAATGCACCCATTGGTCCCGGTTCTAGACTGAACCCGGACTAATGGGCTTACCCGGCCTGGACAAAAGCCCCCTTTTCTACTAGTGTGTGGGCCGGATGACCAAGAGTCATCGCGGCAAGCTATACATCGACGACGCAGGATGGGGCCCCGACGCCGGCTCAATTAAGTACGGGTACCGGGCCCTCTTTGGCGGAATCCACGTCTTCATCGGCCGGATCGGCGAGCCGGGCCCTGAGCCGGACATCTGCACCGACCTCATCGAGACGGCTCGGCGTGCGAGACCTTCCCGAACTCAGCCCGCTGTGAGGCGTGCCTTCGTGGGTTGCATCCATGGAGGGGAGTTCTATGAAGGATCTGTGAATGGCGGTGAGACGACCATCTATTCTGACGGTGAGTCGTCCACAGGCGAGACGGATTCATTGTATCAACTACAATATGGTGGGCTTGGGGGCTGTTCCGATGACAGTAGTATTCCGGACCCCTTTGAGCCGCCGAATAGAGCGGGGATCTACATGACTGGTACGCAGACCGCTCAAAACTCTACGGCCGCGGCAGCAATAACCACCGGGACGACAGCGGCCGGGTCAGGAGACCCTGTGCGCCCACCGGTTCAGGTGCTGATGGATCTCATGGATAGGATGACGGCCCTGTTAACTGTCGTGGTTGAACCGACGGATAAGGCTCAGCATGATGCAGAGGTGGCATGGTTACGTGGGGAGGTAGCTCAAGCCAAGGAAAACTTGACAGCGGAGGACGTCAGGATGGCTGCAGAGCGGGCGGCTTTGGACGCTCGGGCTCAGCAGCTTCAATCAGAGGCTTTTCAGCTCTCGATGAATCTGAACGCATCAAACGAGGTCATGAGGAGGAAGCACCAGAAGACTCAATCACGTCTTCCCCTAACTTACGATCCTAGGAACCTCTTCCACACACACCCGGAGCCGGTCCCAGTAACCCGCCGGAGGCAAACCGGATTACCACACCTGGGGCAGGGGCGCCGGGTCAGCCGTGGGCTATGGAGCCCCCTCGTGTGAATACTGCTCTGCCTCGTTATACACCAACCCCACCGGGTCATTTTCGTAGCCCTTTGGAGAATCTGATCGCTGCATCGGCTCGTTTGGCGGCTCTTCCCATGGAAGGCGACTCTCCGACGGTGATCAAAACGCGACGGGTCAGAGAACTTCTTCAGACGACTCTAGCACAGCAGGAGTCATACTCTTATAGTCGAGACAGAATTCATTCAACCCCTCGCCCAAGCAGGAGCCCAAGCTATAGCAGGCATATGGATTCAGCGGCCGATGCTTTAAGCCGGTTGGGAAGCCGATGCCGCCTAACACCTTTTTAGATGTTCTGCATAACCCTTCTGTCAAGTTGCCTACAGAAGAGGACTTGGCTATTCCATACCCAGAAGCACAATTGGTGGCGGCTCTTCATGTCATTGTAGATTGGACAGTGCCATATTTGGCTTATATGACCCAGGGTGAGTTGCCTGAGGATGAGACCTTGGCTAGACTGATAACCCAGCGGTCTAAGTCAATGACAATTTCCAGTGGTGAGTTGTATCATCGCAGTGTCACCGGAGCGTTTCAACATTGTGTCTCTGTGACACCCCAAATTTTTGGCCTTGTTTTATTAAATTAAAATTTTTGCCAGGAATTAAAACTCTGATTTTTTTTGGACTCCCTTTTGATTTTTTTTTAAACATTTCCTTTCTTATTATCATTGAGTTGTTCCCTAAAGTGAAAACCTTTCAAATATGTTATTGGACTTGTTTAACCTCTCAAGAAAAACTTTCCTTTTATCAGTATAACTAATTACATAATTAATTTGCTTGATCTTTATTTTCTTGAAAAATGGTTTTTCAAGGTTATATGGCCATATTTGAACTACAACTATTTGATAAATTCACTTAAAATTCCAACCAAAATTTGGAGTTGTCATGTGATGTTTTTAAATCACTTTTATACAAAAATATCTTTTATTCATGTAATATTTTGAGCTCTGCATCAATTTTCCTTCTCTGGTCCAGAGTGCAATTTTGCACTACAACCCATTTAAATATTTCTTTCTGGCCTCCACCAAAATTATGGGATGTTGGTAGTAGCATATGATTCAACATTATGCAAAAACCTAGTGTTGTTCTTTGAAAATTTTGAGTGAATCAACCTCTTTTCCATTCTGGTCCAGCCTTGTGATTTCTACTGCAACCCTATTTATTTTTGCTCCAGTAACCTTGTGCCTTCTCCTACTTGTAGACAGCCCTACCAAACCCCTAAGTACAGGAGCATGCACCCATTGGCATATTTTTGGTTCATGAAATAATGCCATTCACATCCTGTCCAGATTTGAAGTTCTGCAAAACTTGCACTAACAAGTTTGTGCTTTTCACAAACTAACCTCACCACCCTCTTATTCATCTAAAGAGACCACCATCTGGAGTTTTTGGCCAATCCAAGACCTGCCTAAGTGCCCTTAGCATTTTGTCAAACACCTTACGGGCATGATCTGTTTTGACATGAATTTTGACATTGCACTGTGAGCTTGCACCTTTGATCAAACCAACTTGTCCACTAGGCTCCCAGTTACTCCTAACCTGGGTCTATTAAGTGCCAGCCTCACCCAAGCCCTGTAGCAGGCCCTGGCATTACGACGAGCACGTCCCGTGCACGGCCAGAGCACGAGCAGAGCGTGCGTTTGGCACGCGTTTTGCACGTGCCGCGCCCGAGCCGACGCATCGCGCCCCTGGCCTTGCCACCACTGCATAGCCACGCCACTCGCTCCCTTCTCACCGCATCACGCCAAGCTGCCCCTCGCCATGTCCCCGGCAAGCCAGGAGCTAGCCGCCACGGCCGCCCGACAGCCCCTGCTCATGTCGGCGCCGCCAAGCCTCTCCCGCTCGCCAGCTCGCCCATGGAGCAGTGCCCGCTCGTCCGCTAGCTCCTGCCGCCATCCCCAGCCCCGCCACGTTACCCTGCAAGCTACAGAACGTCGGTCGCCGGCAGCCTTATCCACCGCCGCGGAACCGACCTCGTCGCGCTATAAAAGGAGGCCCCCGAGCTCGTCCGAGCACTCAGGCGACCTCAGGCCACCCCCATGGCACCCCCACAGCCAGCAATCATCGGGGGAAAGCTGTCTCCCTCACACAAGCGACAAAATCGTCTTGATCAAACGGAGTCCCGTCTTTCTTCAAGGGGGGATACCCCTTGGCTACAACCGCCGGGTGTAGTTCCGGCACCCAGGCTTTGGAGCGGCTTAGAGCAGTTAGGGCTCCGGCTCTTGCACAAGACCACTTGACCTCTTGGAATCTGGCGGGTAAGATAGATAACTTCTTCAAAACATCACTCAAGAGGTTTCGTCCTTGGTTGGCTAGGGAGATAATAGCAAGCGCCCGTTGAGCCCCAGTGTACAGTTGCTCCACCAGGGTGTAAACCGCCTTGAGTTTTGTCACGCTGTTTTGGCTCAGATTGCCGCTCCGTGGACCTATGAGTATTTTAAAGGGTTAAGCAGGCGGCTTATATTTCTGGCAAAACTAGAGTTTAAGTAAATAAAGTGACCATCTGAGACACACGGGTTTTTAAGCCGGTAAGCTCCATGGTAACCTCCTTGAGAGTCGCCTCGGCTGTCTCAGCACGCTGTATCGGCAAGGTTTTCTCATCGGCCCAGGATTTTTTCTCCGCATCAAAACTAGTCTTCAGTTTTCCGCTTCAGAGAGGCTCAATTGGAGTTTGGAGTCAGCATTCTTTGTCTCAGTCTCTTGATCCGCCAGCCGGGTCTTTACATCAGTCAATTGAGAACCCAATTCAGTTATGGCAGTCTACAGACATGCACAGGTGTGTTAAAAATTTATTTCAATAAAGGAAATAATGATTAAAGTCCCAAGTGCTTTGCAACGCAACACCACTCGGCACTTGGGGGCTAATGTCTGGCAAAGCATTTTTTCAAAATGCAAAATGGCTCTTCTATGATTAAAGTCCCAAGTGTCTTACAAGTAACAATGCTTGGCAATTGGGGGCTAATGCATGATATTAAGAAAGTTTTTTCATCTTGAGCCGGATCACACTATTTGTTTGGACTGATTCAAGACAGTTATGAAGTCAAGTACCGGCTCATTCATGATAAATTAAGCCGGCCCTTGGGGACTACAGGTGAAATTTATGCTAATCCAATGGACTTAGGGAGAATCTAAGCTGGAGCATCAACCTATATCACAAGTCTACAGATCATTCAGGTTCATCATAATCCGGAGACTTGGGGGCTGGCAGAGCATATGTAAACTAATGAAAGCAGAGAACATACCTCATATTTCAATTGCAGGTGTTTGACCATCTCAATTTCCGAGTCACGGCTGGAATGCACATGACTGAGGTATCCAGACAACACGTCACTAACATTCAGGTGAGCATAGTGGGAGACATCAAGCCGCACTTTCTGCCTTTCCAAAGCCTCTTGTTTGGCAGAGTGCCTGGCCAGTACAGTTGGATTGCCCGGCTCAACGAATCTGCTACCAGTGATTAGGACATCATTGTCAGAAGGCGCCGGCGGGTTAGCTGAGCTAGACGGCCCGACGGCAGATGGATTAAGAATGGTCTCATCAGCTGACGACTCAGGAAGGTCGGGTTGAATGTTGACAGCAGGGTCTTCTGGTGCTTCAGATTGATCAGGAGCAGGAGTTGGTATTGCCGGTTCAGGAGCAGGGTCTTTCGGGTCTTCCACCGGCTTAGCCACCCTGGCTTTCTTGGGCTTTGCTTGACCCCTAAGAAGGATTTCATGAGTTAGTATAATGATGCAGTCTTAAAGATGCAGAAGAAAGATACTATTCTTTACCCAGGGGCAGTCTTGAAAGCCAAAAATTGAGTTTGTGAAGAATCGCCAGAAGAGCAAGAAACTTCCTGCAATAGTAAAATTACAGTTAAGACAGTAAGGAAATAGATTCATTGACAAAAGCAAAAGTCAAAGGTGAAAGAAACCTCGTTCTGTCATTTCCGAGGAGTCCCCCTATACTTATCGAAAAGGCTACGATAGATCCCCTATACTTGTGGGTCATCAACAACCGGCAAGTCCCCCTTCAAGGTCGTCTACGGATTCAACCCTTTGTCCCCATTGGACATTCTCCCTCTACCACTACAAGAGCGCATCAATATGGACGCAAGTGCATGAGTGAACCATCTCAACAAGGTGCATGAAGATACAAGGCAAACCATCAAGCACCAAGTACAACGACTTGCGACCAAGCGCAACATCAACAAGCACCTCATGGTATTCAACATTGGATATCTTGTGTGGCTCCATGTCGGTGTCAAAACCGGCGGATCTCGGGTAGGAGGTCCCAAACTGTGCGTCTAGGACGGATGGTAACAGGAGGCAGGGAACATGATGTTTTACCCAGGTTCGGGCCCTCTTGATGGAGGTAAAACCCTATGTCCTGCTTGATTAATATTGATGATATGGGTAGTACAAGAGTAGATCTACCACGAGATCAAGGAGGCTAAACCCTAGAAGCTAGCCTATGGTATGATTGTTGTATATGGAGTTGATCGCCTACGGACTACAACCCTCCGGTTTATATAGACACCGGGTAGGGTTAGGGTTATATAAAGTCGGTTACAATGGTAGGAGATCTTGAATATCCGCATTGCCAAGCTTGCCTTCCACGCCAAGGGAAGTCCCATCCGGACACGGGACGAAGTCTTCAATCTTGTATCTTCATAGTCCAGGAGTCCGGCTGAAGGTATAGTCCGGCTACCCGAACGCCCCCTAATCCAGGACTCCCTCGGTAGCCCCTGAACCAGGCTTCAATGACGACGAGTCCGGCGCACAAATTGTCTTCGGCATTGCAAGGCGGGTTCCTCCTCCAAGTCGTTCATAGAAGATTGTAAACACCAATAGTAGTGTCTGGCTCTGCAAAATAAGTTTCCACATATTTCCATAGAGAGAATAATATTGACACAAATCAAATATGCCGACGTATTCCGCAGTGCGTCATCACACTACAGCCAAGTCCTTCACTCGGATCATTTTCACTTTTCCACCTCAGCGTGTTTTGCGAGGCGGTTTCCTTGGCACGTCTTGTCAAAGCAGAGATCGTGTGCCCCCCTTTTACGGGATTCTCATCAATACGGACGTGGGTAACCCAATCATGCCCATTAGCATGTTTTCTCGATTAAAGGCGAGTCCCAAACGGTTACGGGGAGGGCTCCTGGTATTCAACCTCTTATAAAGAGACCAAGGCCCTACTCCTTTTTCCAATCTCAAACGAGTTCGCCCATCGCCTCGAGTTCCAACACCCTAGGCTCCAGATTTCAGGCGCTTCGGACCTTCGACAATGTCCGGTTCCGACCTTCAAGGCCGATGGATTCCCTCCTCCGTCACGGAGGAGGACGTGCTAAAGTTGAGAGAGGCTAAGTTCTTGACCGCCGAAATTCCGCATAGGTTGCCTGCTCAAAGGTAGGCTATTCCCAGTCCCCAGCCCGATGAGAGCGTAGTGTTCATGTCTCACTTCCTTCGGGGGTTAGGCTTCCCGATGGATCCCTTCATGAGGGGGTTGCTGTTTTATTACAGGCTGGAATTTCATGACTTAGCTCCGGAGTCCATCCTCCACATTTCCTCATTCATCGTTGTGTGCGAAGCGTTCCTCCGTGTTACTCCTCACTTCGGATTATGGCTCAAGACTTTTGGATTGGAGCCGAAGATGATCGAGGGACGGTACGCAGAGTGCGGAGGCGCTGTCATCAGTAAGAATGCTGATGCTCCATGGCCCGAGGGCTCCTTTCAAGAGGAGCTCGGCTTGTGGCAACGAGAATGGTTCTATATCACCGCTCCCAGGAGCGCCAAGTGGGTGGCGCTTCCTGCCTTTCGCTCGGGTCCCCCACCACAGCTGGCGTCATGGGTTAACAGAGGGTTAGATTGGGGTTTGCACAAAGACGTGCCCCTGTTACAGGGCCGAATTAAGGATCTCTTGGAAGGAGACCTCAGCTTGGTCAAGGTGACGCAGGTCATGCTGATTCGCTGAATATTGCCCGGCAAACGTCGCCCCCTTCGCCTGTGGGAGTTTAATCCAGAGGGACCGCGAGCTCTCCAGAACTTTATGGGCACAACGCCCGCGGAGATGTATAGATTGTTCTTCGGATCACAAGAGATGTGTCCGGATTTAACCGAGGACGCAGGCCTAAGCTGCAATCGCCCGGATACTCAAGTAAGCAACCTTGTGCCCGGACCTTCTATCCGTATAATTGTCATAAACTTGCCCCTAAAAGATTCGTCCTTTTAAACAGGAGTGGATAGAGAAGGCAAAGCTGATCAGGTGTCCGGCTCCCCTTCCTGAAACCAGGCCGGATCCTGTGCTGGTCAGGATGCTAGGGATAATGCCTTTGGAGGGGGAGGACAAGGAAGCTATGGCCTCCTCGAAGGAGGCCGCTCCGAAGGGAGGAACCGACAATTCCTCTCCTAAGGGGAAGAAGAGAGCCGCCTCTGACGACCCGGAAACCATGGCCTCGAAACGGGGGAGAAAATCCTCGCCAGAGGGTCCAACGCCGGGGAGTTCCTCGGCCGGACTACGCCCTCAAGGGGATCAGCCCTCCAGCGAGCCGTAAGTAGAGAAAGATTTTCCTTTTGAGGGGTGAGGGAAATCCTTGATTTATATCTGAGAAGATTAACCGAATTTTTTACCTTGTAGCTCGGACCTCAGCCCTTCTCAGCAGAGCTTGTCTTCGGGGGATCTCCTTCCGGAGATGATGGAGAGCGGGACGCCTCCCCCTGCCGTGCCGTCTAGCGAGGCGGGCGACCCTGAGGTGTCGTCGCGGAGGGTTTCTACGAATCCGGCAGGGGCGGAAGATAGCTATGTGGCCCCCCGGGGTTCTCCGCGTCCGGCCTTCGAAAGAGGTCGTGGGACAAGTCCGGCACCGTCTGGTGCTCGGCCGGAGGAGCTAAAGATTCTGCTGGGGCGAGCTTCTATCTCAGAGGAGCACCGTGCATTGATGGGCACGGTGATTGAAAGGGTCTCATCCGCAGAGAGCGGATTGCATGAGGTCGTCAAAAGTTTACTGACAGGTTTTGAGGTACATTAGATAATGTATACTTTTGTCAGTTGCGCATGAATAAGATGCGCCCTGTGTAGATAGTAGCCCCTGAGACTCTGCGCGTCGTCAAGAAATGACGGCACACGGAGGATCATAATCCCAGGTCTAATATGTCACCTTTGAATGTAGGCAGCAGGGTGTCCGGAATCGAGCCGAACTGATGATTTTGCCGAACTAAAGCGGCAACTGGACGTGGCAGGTGCCGACATCGCGCTTGTCAACAAGCGGCTTGATGAGGCTCAAGGTATGTAATTCCTCAGGCGGCATCAGGTAAGAAGAGTGTTATGCCAGGGTCTTACGATGTGTGTGCTTGACGCAGATGGTGCGGCCGCCGTGGAGAGTCTTAGGGCAGAACTTGCCCGAGCTAGAGAACAAGCCAGAGAAAGTGATGCGGCTGCTAAGAAAGCCTTTGAAGAGCTGAGAGCCGAATAGGCTGCTCATTGCCGAAGCAAGGAAGAGATGGCCGAGATGGCCGAAAAGTTAAAGAGCGCTACAGACCGTTGCAAACTTCTTGAGAAAGAAGACCAGGCGAAACAGACGGACTTAGAGAAGGCCGTTGCCAATGCCAAGGACGCGCGCTCTGCGATGAGAGCTGCGAAGGAGGAGCTGCGTTAGGCCGAACAAATTGCGGCTGGAAAGCCCTTTATGCTGCGAAGGAAATTTTGCGATCCGAAGTTTGCTCTGTTGGACCAGATGTGGAGTGTGGAGGATACCTATCTGGATTTGGCAGCGAGTGCTGCTGATGCGACCGAACACTTTCGAGATCAGAAAGATCGTGAAGTGGAAGAGCTTTTCTGGTCGCAGTTTCACAATCCAGAGCGTCCACTGGCAGTGGACGATCATTTGGCTCAATGGGCCGAACTGAATAGGTTGTCCGGACTCGCCATGAGGTACGTCATGGGTCATCTGTGGCCGGGGAGATCGGAGCCAAAGAGTTATTTCAGCTTGGTGCAGCAATTCCTTGACGCGGTGCCGCGTATTAATGCAATGAAGAGGTCAGCATGCATAGAGGGCGCAAGGATGGCTCTTTCCCGTGTCAAGACATACTGGGCAGAGATGGAGACCACCGTTGTTGCGTCCCGAGATTCGGACAAAAGCCGAGTACCCTCCGAGCACTATTTTTAGGAAGTCCTTGAAGGCGCTCGTGTAATAGAGACGCAGTGCTCGAAAGATGCTATGTTATGATAGCATATGTAATTATAAAGTAATATTTTGATAAATTGTAGTGGCCTTTTTTATACTTGTGCCTCCAAGTATTGGGAACACCTCATGTGCGGCCGTTTTAAGATATATATATATATATATATATATATATATATATATATATATATATATATATATATATATATATATATATATATATATATACAGAATCTGAAAGATGGCAGTCGTTGGCTTCAGCCCCCACGCACATAGTGCAGGGGTGCTTGCAGAAGACGCATTTTCACACTTAACCCAACGTCTTGATCCTACAAAGGAGGTGATAGCGCAGCGGGCCAGGCAACCGGACTATAATGCTTTAACACTTTTACTTAGCCATAGGAGTTTGACAATGAGACTCTTTAGCTAGCTCCTTGGTGGCAACTGCGCTCGTCCGAGTTCGGGGCGTGTATGTGCCTGACCGGGAAGCGGCCCTTCGTTAAAGCGGAGGAATCCGATAGATTCCGATAGGTCATCGAGTGGCTGACCAGTCTCACGCTGCATCATGACAGTCAGTTTTCGGCTTTCTCTACTAAGGTGCTCGCCCGGCCGAACCGGGGGCACAATCGCAGTAGTTCTCCTGGTGCTACCTTAGCCGATAGAGCGGAACGTAAGGTAGCCGAACTTAGGATCCGGGCAACCCAACATTTGATCAAAGACATGATTCGGAGCTGACGCATATAATGCCAAAACTCGCGACGCCGAACACTCCCTAAGGTGTTCGGTCTTTATGAGTGCGGGCGAAACAACACTCTTTATTAAAAAAGCCCCTAGTGTCCAGGTACGTGCAAAAATTCTGACGTGGCCACATGCCAAGACGCCAGCCTCCTCCTTGGTTATATCAGAAAGAAAAAACCAGGGGATGTGTAGCAACAAGAGACAGTAAAAAAGGTTTACGCAGGGTCTTAATCTAAAAAGAATCCTTTAGGACGGGTCCCTACTGCATGTCTGCGCCTGTGTCTCCGTTGTGCCGTATCCTGGACGGGCGCTGCACGACGTTCATCTGTAAAAGAGAGGAACTGAGTTGAAAACGGGTCATGCTGAAAAAGTTTAAAATAAGCAAAGTATAAAGTAAGATATATTGAGCTTTATTGTCTCTTATTGTA
The DNA here is from genome assembly GCF_056163025.1 of Triticum urartu. Lineage (NCBI taxonomy): Eukaryota > Viridiplantae > Streptophyta > Magnoliopsida > Poales > Poaceae > Triticum > Triticum urartu. The sequence continues at coordinate 24,810,503 of NC_141877.1, read as the reverse complement.
TATGCGTGGAGCCCCTAGTGCGGGGGTATATGGCTTCTAGGCCTGCATCAATGATGATTTTGCACCGAACTCGTCTATCCGCGTTCGTGGTCTTTAATGACCTATTTTGAAGTTTTCTGGCCGGTGAGGCCATTTTGCTGTGGGGCTGTCAAAGCGGCCGCACAGTCCTCCGCTTGGGGAGGCGCACTTTAGTGCTTCCCCTTCAAAGAGATGATGCCTCGTGGACCGGGCATCTTAAGCGTAAGATATGCATAATGCGGTATTGCGTTAAAGCGAGCGAAAGCTTCGCGTCATAGTAGTGCTTGATAGCGACTTGAGAACGGGACGATATGGAAGGTCAGCTTTTCGCGGCGGAGGTTATCGGCAGGGCCGAATATCACTTCGAGCCGGACAAAACCCATACAATGGGTGTCCGGACCAGGTATTACCCCTTGAAAGGAGGTTTTGCTGCGGTGGATTCTTGCTGGGTTTATCCCCATGTGCTGGATTGTATCCTGATATATCAGGTTTAGTCCACTGCCACCGTCCATAAGGACATTTGAAAACTGGAGTCCGCCAATTATTGGATCGAGTATCAAGGCAGTCCAGCCTACATTCTTGATATTCCTAGAATAATCTAGCTGATCGAAGATGATCGGTTTTGACAACCAGTGGCAGGACCCTTTGGGGATGGGCCGTGTGGTGCGTACCTTTACGGGCGTCGCACGTTTTGTTATGTGAAGTGAGTTCGCTGTTTTTACTTTTTGTGGGAAGTTCTTTTATTTCCTGGTGCTCTGCTTTTGGGGTTCGTCCTCGTCTTCGCTTGGTGTGTCGAGCCCCTTGTGTTCGGCATTGAGTCTGCCGGATTGTTTGAAAACCCAACACTCTCTGTGGGTATGGTTAGCAGGCTTCCCGGGAATACTGTGTATCTGACATATCCTGTCCAGGATTTTATTTAGGTTGGATGGATCGTCCCTGTTATCCTGGGGGCCAATTTTTCCTGATTTTGTCGTGAGCCTTTGAATCCGGCATTGACTGTCGTGCTCTTCGGACTTTTGTCCTTAGTCCAGCGACGGTCCTTGTTGCGTCGCGGTTTTCCGTTTCCATCCCTAGTTTCGGATGTACTTGGGTTGTTGGGGCTGCACCTTGCCAACCAGCTGTCCTCCCCAGCACAAAAGCGGGTCATGAGGCTTGTTAGTGCGGCCATTGTTCTTGGCTTTTCTTGGCCGAGGTGTCTGGCGAGCCATTCGTCTCGGACGTTATGCCTGAAAGCTGCTAAGGCTTCGGCGTCCGGACAGTCGACTATTTGATTCTTTTTAGTGAGGAATCTATTCCAGAACTGCCGAGCTGATTCTCCGGGTTGTTGAGTTATGTGACTAAGATCGTCTGCATCCGGAGGGCGGACATAGGTCCCTTGAAAGTTTGCTCCGAAAGCATCCTCGAGCTCTTCCCAGCTTCCAATTGTGTTTTCGGGAAGGCTTTTAAGTCAATGCCGGGCTGGCCATTTAAGCTTAAGGGGTAAATATTTTATGGCGTGGAGATCATCTCCTCTAGCCATGTGTATGTGGAGGGTATAATCCTCAATCCAAACTCCAGGGTCTGTTGTTCCATCATATGCCTCTATGTTTACGGGTTTGAATCCCTCTGGGAATTCATAGTCCAGGACCTCATCGGTGAAACATAGGGGGTGTGCGGCGCCCCTGTATTTGGGTGTGCCGGATTCTGATGATGGCTTCATAGCGTTGCTTACGTGAGCTTGCTTTCTTGGCCCGTAAATGGACCTAACTGGGCCATGATGCGAATCCTTAGGTGGGTCGCATGCCGATTTAAGTGTGGCGCCGCTTGCTGCTTTATGGGGTCGTCTATCCGACCGTGTGGCTTTTTCATTTTTTGAATGCGAGGGCTCTAGGGCCTCTTCGTCGAATTCAGGCAATAGCTTTCTTTTCGGATAGCTTTTAGTGCGGCGACTATCGCTGTATTTATCTGCGGTATTGATTACTTTGCTCCATCTAATCCGGAGTGCATCTTCCGCTGTTTTTAGCTTCCACTTCTGCTTTTTTAGGCTGCGTGCAGTTGCAACGAGCCTCTTGTGGAGATTCTTCTGCTCCATAGGTTTATCCAGCGTGAGGTCGTCCAGAATGTCGTTTTTGCCGGAGGAGGGATGTTCGGTTTCTCTATCCGTGTTGCCCTGTTCGGACGGTTGCTCTAAGGCCTGCTCGTCGTCTACCAGCTCGTCCTGCTCTATGGCTGGGTTTTGTCGAGGCGGGGCTTGGGTCGGCGTTTACGCCGACGCTTTGATTGCTTTTCGGGGGGTCGATCTCCCGTCCCATCCCCTTTTTCCTCGTTGTCGCTTTCTTTAAGGGTATCCACCATGTACACATCATGAGATGAGGTGGCTGTCCAATGCCCTATGGGCATTGGTTCGTCGGTATCTCCTGCATTGTCATTCATGCTGTCGATGTCTCCGGAGTCGAAGTTGAGCATGCCGTTTAAATTGTCGACAGTGGCTACCAAGTGGGTGGTGACCGTAGTTCGGCCAGGGCTCTCCTGATAAGGAGAGAGTCTTGAGAGAGTTCAGGATATCGCCACAAGGCGAGTGCTGAAAGATGTCTGCGGTGGTGAACTTCATTATAGGCGCCCGATCGGATTCGATTGGCAAGGGCGCGGGGGGTTCGGAGTCCGGGGAGGAGTCCGGATCCTCGGAGTCACGGGTCGTGCAGAGTGCGGGGCTAGCGTTCGGCTCGATCGCTTTCGGGATCGCAGCCCCCGAGGTGACGTCCAACCGCTCATCCTCAATTGGCGCAATAGGCTCCGAGTTAGGGGTCGGAACCGATGCGTGTGCGGCCTCCAGGACACTGTCCGGGGGCAGAGCTAGATCATGCCTCTCGAGATAGTGCGGCGCGCTTGGCCGTGGCTCGAGCCCGTCAAAGATCAAGTCTCCGTGGATGTCAGTCGTGTAGTTTAAGCTTCCAAACCTGACTTGATGGCCAGGGGCGTAGCTTTTGATCTGCTCCAGGTGGCCGAGCGAATTGGCCCGCAGAGCGAAGCCGCCGAAGACGAAGATCTGTCCGGGGAGAAAAGTCTCACCCTGGACCGTATCATTGTTGATGATCAAAGGAGCCATCGGGCCTAAAGGCGACGACACAGAGGAACTCTCAATGAAAGCACCAATGTCTGTGTCAAAACCGGCGGATTTTGGGTAGGAGGTCCCGAACTGTGCATCTAGGCCGGATGGTAACAGGAGGCAGGGAACACGATGTTTTACCCAGGTTCGGGCCCTCTTGATGGAGGTAAAACCCTACGTCCTGCTTGATTAATATTGATGATATGGGTATTACAAGAGTAGATCTACCACGAGATCAAGGAGGCTAAACCCTAGAAGCTAGCCTATGGTATGATTGTTGTATATGGAGTTGATCGCCTACGGACTACAACCCTCCGGTTTATATAGACACCGGGTAGGGTTAGGGTTACATAAAGTCGGTTACAATGGTAGGAGATCTTGAATATCCGCATCGCCAAGCTTGCCTTCCACGCCAAGGAAAGTCCCATCCGGACACGGGACGAAGTCTTCAATCTTGTATCTTCATAGTCCAGGAGTCCGGCTGAAGGTATAGTCCGGCTACCCGAACACCCCCTAATCCAGGACTCCCTCACTCCACCTTCGCAAGGACCGCTTTCCCAACGAACACAAGTCCAAACTTCGACCACGAGCGGATGGACCCTTCAAGGTGCTTGAACGCTACAACAACAACGCCTACAAGATCGACCTCCCGCGTGACAAGTACTTTGTGAGCAACATCTTCAACGTCAAGGATCTCTCGCCCTACCATGGTGATGAGGATTTCGATCCGAGGTCAGATCTTCCCCAAGGGAGGGGAGATGATGCGGAGCATCCTACGGTCATCCCCATGGACCCACCATCGTCTCACGAAGTGCCAAGAGGACACATGACTCGAGCTAGAGCTAGAGCTCTCGAGACCGAGGTGACTTCTCTCATTAGTGATATTACATATGATCCTCTCGAGATATGGCTACTACCTAAGTCTGAGATGTTGTGCATGATTAGGTACCAAGAGGACCCTCCCGAAGATGAACGTGAAGATGGACAAGCCGCCAAGTTCATGGATGAAGAGAACCAACGGAAGGAGTCAAGAACAACTCCCAGGCCCCGGACATCCGGTCCCTGGAAGCGTCTACAGCAGCAAGGAGCCAGCAGCCAAGTCTACAAGGCCCGGACATCTAGCATCCGGCCCGGATATCCGTCCCCCGCCCGAAAATCCGGCCTCCCGCCCGGATATCCGGACACCACCTATCCAGAGGACAGAAGAGAAGCACCGGCAGCCCGGACATCCGGCCCCAGCCACGGACATCCGGCGCCTCCCGAGAGCCCGGACATACGGCCCGTTCCCCAGACGTCCGGCCCCGCCTGTCTGCGCACAGTAAAGGGCTGAAGCCCATATACCCTTTAGCCCCCTAGACTATATATACTCTCCTCCTACCTACATTTTAGGGTTGTCATTGGTTTAGCTCATTTGAGATAGAGCTTTGCTCATCCACATCGGATCTACTCCACGAGAGAGACCGCAACCCCTCTTCGGAGAAGATCCCTTTGGATTCAAGACCTCCTTGCGGAGAAGACCATCAAGGCCTCCTCACGGAGAAGACCCGTTACCTTTTGTATCGTCCTTAGTTGACCGTGGATCGTGTGATCTCTTATGTACTCGAGGATCTAGCATATGTGTGACTATTTCTTGTTGGTTTAGTGTTTCTCTCATGTTTCCCCTTGTGCTTCCTCTCGTGTTTTCCCTCGTGCTCTTCATGTTCATCGCGGGATCCGCTCCTTTCGTGAAAGATCAGCCCCCTAGGGTTCCTACCCTACATCACATTATCTCCGTCTTGTTTGTCCCTTGGGGGTCTAGTAATCTCTTTTCTAATAACAAGAACAGAACATCAGTATGGTTGTAGTAAAGATTCAATGTGCTGATGTTGTGATTTGCCCAAACCAAAAGACATTTAATTGCCAAAAGGATGCACATGTTGAATCCAAACATATCATAAATTTATAGAAAGCGGTATCATGCATCAGAAAATGAGCGTGTGAATAAACGTTCAAAGGGAATTGAGCAGATTCATATGAGAAATATATGTGTTCAATGTGTATTGTCAATGATGGACTCACGCAGGAGGTCGACACTGCCTGGCGTCGTGGTGGCGTCGATGGCAACTAGACCGGGCAAGGTTCATGCAGCAGTACAACTCTGAAGATGGATTGGTGGCAGGTGGCTGCGGCGGCCTCATACCCGGCAGGCGTCCTGGTCGAGGAGCACGTCGGACCGATGGGTGCCCATACCCGGCAGGTGTCCTGGTTGGGATCTCAAGTCTTAGATGTTATGTTTGGCTGCGAGGTCTGTTTGGTACTAGGCCTAGACTATCAGCATCCCTTCATCAATTGGATAGGAGTAACGACACTTTTGTTGTCTAGACGGTGGCTTTAGTCTTACTGTTATATGACTTTGTAAGGTCTTGTGTGAATAATTAATAAAGTGATTGCATGCATCGTCCAGATGCAGAGGCCGGGGGTCCTTCTCCATTTTTAAAAAATGAGGGCACTTGTAAGATTTTCTCGGGAAAAAAGGGACACTTATAAGAAGACTATCTGCATCAAGCTGGGGAAGCTGCAGGAGGGGCAGTGTAAAGGCGAAAATATATGGTTATATTTCCAAGTCACTCAGGGTCTCCTCTACTCTACTCCAACCTTCGCCCGTTCGATGGTGAGGGATTCTTCCCCGTCGTCGAGACGAGCTGCAGGCGGCAAATGGGCAAGGTTCTGGAATGGGGCGGCAATGATGGTGAGGGAAAGACGATACGAGAATTTGCAGCGGCAAGGACAGAACGAACCTTCACAAATGCCTCCTTAGGACGTGGATCCCGTTCGCGCAGCTGATGGAAAGGTGGGAGAAGGAGGGCGGCATCGGCAGCTGGCCGAAGGAAGAAACACCCTCTTCCACGGTTGCCGCGAGACGCCCACTCCGCCTCTTGCTTCTTTGACACCATCGCATCGTTCCCCTCCTCTTGAGTTCCTATGGCGGCTCGAGGAACGATTGAAAGAGGCAGAGAAAGCAAAGGAAATATTGAGTATGGGCCGATTTATGCATGTCACCATTACTCGGCTTGATTAATTGGAGAGGATGACCAGGTAGACCGCAAGAGCTATTTATCGCATTAAGCGATCCTATAGACTAGTCCCGCGTCGAGGTTTCCTGTGGTGATTGTTCGCACAGAAAAATAGAAGTACCAGGAATCGATCCCTGGTCGTGCACGAACAAACGAAGCGCACTAGCCACCGCAACACTTCGTGATTATAGAAGGGCGCAACCCACTTGAAGCATGAGGCACCGGTTTTCTCCTTTTTATTTTTTTATTTTCTTTTTTCTCCTTTTTTCATTTCTTTGCTTTTGTTTCTTCATTTTTTTCATTGTCCGAACGCTTATTCAATATTTTTAAAATACTTGATACTTATTCAACATTTTTCAAATACTTGTTCAACATTTGTCAAATACTCATTCAACATTTTTTCCAATACTTTTTCAACATTTAATACTTATTCAAAAAAATTCAAATGCTCTTTAAAAAATTAAGCAACATTTTCCATATAATTCTTAAGCATTTTTAATACTTGTTAATCATTTTTAAATACTTATTCAACATTTTTAAAATACTTGTTCAACATTTATTTCAAATGTGTTTTGAAGAGTGTTTTTAAATACTTGTGCAACATTTTTCATATAAAGTATAAAGAAAAGTACAAAAATAAATCAAAAAACGGGAACAGGAAACCGAAAAAAAATAAAATTGGCCGTGGCTCCCGCGCGGTTTGGCCGGCCCGGCTGGGTCCGCCAGACAGGAGTGCTTCCGCTGTCAAGTGAGAAATAGGGGAGCTTCTATAAGACACTCTTTGCGTCAAATTGTCGTCCTGACGCACAGGGAGGCAGCCTGAGTAGCCCGTCACATAGAGTTGTACCGTTGGAAGGAAAAAAAAACAAGAAATAGGGGACCTCCTATACGCCGCTCTTTGCGTCCGATTCGCGAGTGCCGCACAGGAACAGCTCCGACTGGGCCGGACCATTTGTTGGTGGCAAAACAGTGAAAAAATCACCGAAATGAAGGGAACATGTGTCCCAGTATTCGAACCCTGCACCTCGAGCTGGTGGACATTTGTCGCATGTCGGCTGAGCTAATAATATCCGTTAGCTAAAATAGAAACAAGCATTATTAGAATATCAAGCGCAACAGATCAACCTAGCTCCCCCACCCGCACACACACACACAAAGAAAATACAGATCTCAAACATTGGCTTGAATTTTCAAATGCGATTTCTTTCTTATTGTTTCTTTACTGGTTTTACTTCTGCTTCCTTGTCTCAAATCGTAAATTAAAAAAATTCTTAGTGTTTTGGAATAAATGTTCAAAATTTTAAAAACTTCAAAATGTGTTCATTTTCTTCAATTGACTGTGCGCAATTCAAAAATTGTTCACATTTCAGAAAATGTTCGAGAATTGAATAATTGTTCGGATTACAAAAGAAATCAAAAATTTCAAAAAATGTTCCTTATTCGTTATTCCAAAAATTGTTCACGTTTATGTATTGTGTGCATCTTTAAAAAATTGCAGGTTCAAAATTGTTCGGTTTGAATTTGTGAGAAAGTTTTAAAACAATAACATTTTTCGAAATTCTATTTTTCTTTTAAAAAAAGGAACATTTTTTGTGGAAAAAACGACATTTCTTTAAAGCACAGACATTTTCTGAAGACACCGAATTATTTATCTCAAATATGCGATTTAAAACTATTTTATGAACAAAATTTGAAAACTGCAAAATATTTGGAAACATTTTTTAAACGAGAATATGTTGTAAAATTTGTGATGAATTTGAGGGAAAAAATATTAAAACTCTAACCAATTTTTTAATTGGGGAACAATTTTCCAAAGTGAATTGTTTTTGAATTTGAGAAAAATATTTGACAGAGATAACAAATTTCCTTATTGTTAACAATATTTTGAATCCAGGAACAATTTTTGGAACCCAAACAATATTTTGAATTCCGAACAAATTTTGAAAACAAACCATTTTTTAAATTTCAAAGAATATTTGAAATCTTCAAACATATTTAAAATTAAAATAAACCTGAAGTTTAAAAGTAAAAAGAGAAAATAAAAAGGAAAACATAAAACAAATATTCTAAAAAGAAACAGAAGAAAGGAAATGGAAAAGGGAAAAACTGAAAACAAACTAAAGAAAAAAACAGGAAAAAAGGTTTCAGAGAACCTTCTAGAAGATTCCCAAAACCGGTAAAACTGGACAGAAACCTGCCAGAAGGTTCCAAAACCCAACGAAACTGATCACGTACTCGACCGGCCCATAGCGCGTCAAACAGGAATTGACGCAAGGAGCCTCAAATACGAATTTCCCTCCTATAGGACGCTCTTTGCGTGAAATTGTCGTCCTGGCGCACAGGGAGGCAGCTTGACTGGGCCGGCCCATAGAGCTGTACCGCTGGAAGAAAAAGAAAAGCAAAAAAGGAGAGGCAGGGGCAATGGAAGGGATCGAACCAGCAACCTGTTGCAAATGCGTACTCTCAACTACTCCAGCTAACTAGCATTACTTGTAGTAGAATAGTGCATCTAAAATAACCTAGCAGAACTGTCCAACCGGACTTGTGTACTGTATCGAACCGGAATTAGTTACTCTAGTGAACATCTTAAAAAGTGCAAGTTTTGAAAAACTGCAAACATTTTTTGAATATCTGAAAAAAACGTAGACAGGAACATTTCTTTGCATATGTGAACAATTTTTTTTCAAACTACAGAAAATGTTTCTGAAAAACGTGAACCATTTTTTGAAGTTATGAACGAATTATGAAATTATGAACAGATTTTTAAACAACGATTTTTTTGATTTTTTGAAAATATATTTGAAAATGGAACATTTGATGAAATTAGAAAAAATTGGAACAGCGAACATTTTTCTGAATTCGTGAGCATAAATTTGAAAATGGAACTTCATGAAATGTCTAACAAAAATTATTGAAACCACGACCATTTTTTGAAATTCCTGAATACTTTTTCAATTGCAAACCTTTTTGTAATTTTGGACCAAATTTTGCAGCCGCAAATTTTTTTACAATTCCAGAAGTATTTTTGAAATAAGAACATTTTCTAAATTGTGAAAGAAAATTCAAACACATGATTTTTTTAATTTCTTGTACATTTTTTGAATTTATCATCATATTTTATAAAGTGGAACATATTTTAAAATCTGAAAATTTTTTAATTTTAAAAAAGACAAATGTCAGCATGAAATCAACATGAAAAAGGGAAGAAGGCACGAGTCAACCTGTGGTTGAGTTAGTTAGGTGGACAGTGGTATCCCTAATTCACCAGGGTTCAAATCCTGGTGCTCGCATTATTCCTGGATTTATTTTCAGGATTTCCGGCGATGCGCTTTCAGTGGGAGGAGACGTTCCTGTCGACGACGAGGTGCCTACGGTGACTTCGTAAATCTCAAGATGATATGCTAGCTCAGTCTTTCGGAGGTGCTCATAGGGGTAGGGTGTGCGTGTGTGCGTTCATAGGGGTGAGTGTATGCGCATGTATATGAGCGCTTGTATCTGTACTGATGCTCAAAAAAAGGGGTAGAAGGCGAAAAGAAATGAAAAAAAATTAAAATAAAATAAAATAAAGGAAAATAAATGGAAATCTCAAGATGATATGCCGGCTCAGTCTTTCGGAGGTGCTCATAAGGATAGGGTGTGCGTGTGTGCGTTCATAGGGGTGAGTGTATGCATGTGTATATGAGCGCTTGTGTCTGTACTGATGCTAAAAAAAGGATAGAAGGCGAAAAGAAATGAAAAAGAAAAAAGAAAAAAGAAAAAAAATGGAAACACTATAAAAAGTAAAACCAAAAAGAAACAGAAAAACCAGTTCAGGGAATCTTCTGGAAGGTTCCGAAAATTAGAAAAACCAGCTAGGAAAATTCCCAAACCGGATACGCTGCAACTCGCTAATGGGCCGGCCCAGGTCATCGATCAATCGCTAAGTCTATGCAAAAAGTCGACACTTTGACGCAACGTGCGTCCAATAGGGAATTCCGAGAAATAGGGGTGCCCCAGGTAGACCTCCGCCCCTCAAAACAAAAAGGTAGACCTCCGGAATAGCGGCCCAAATAAGGTGGGCCGACAGGATCTCGCAGATGACGCGGTGAGAAGTGGCAAGACTCGAGCCCGTGAGATCTGGATCCTCGCTAAGCGCGATTAGACGGATGCTGTCGCTGCGAGAGCTCCTAGGTGATTCGCTGTCGGACAGTTTCCTGGTAATCTTCTTAAAATAATACATTTTATTAATTTACAGATATAATATGCCGATTTTTTAAATAATACATTGTCGGCTATAGGGAAGTCGATTGGCTTCCTGTCGGCTAGCCGATTGGGACTAATTGGCTTCCCCTAAGCCGATTAGTACTAATTGGCTTTACCTAAGCCGATAGGTGCATGCGCCCATTTTCTCACCCCCAACGTTCCTGCTTCTGAGTTCCTGCTTATATCTCAGGTGCACACCTGGTATATTTCGCATCGAAACATATTACCGAATACTACTGGAGTAACTACGACAGAGAAAATCTCTGTTGAATTATACCCTTGAATCAGCCTGTCAATTTGTTGTTGCCATCACTATCTAGTAAAACAGTTTAGTTTATACAATGGTTATCTAGAAAGCGGTTTTCCTATTTGCAAATATTAGATGACATCGACAAATACTGGTTGGTTTATGCAATGGGTTTTTTAGGCAAAAATGCAATGGGTTGTTGATGGTGTAATACACCGATAGTGGCTTCTCCACAGGAAGCCCGACAGTAGGTTTGCCTAGAGACTTGGAAGGCTCACTATAACCCCGGCGGCAGGATAGAGCCATACCCACATCATGAAGTGTGTTCTATACGGCAATCTAAATAGCTGACTTACAGTCACCTCAAAAAATAACAAAATGAAGAATCAACTCCAATCATAGGTTGCAAATTTAAAATAGAGTGTCTTATCTATTTACATACATAAGGTAAAAATGTTATATTTTTTAAAGCAGAGTGTTGTTGCAACCAAATGAGAAAAGACCAAAGAGCTAATATAATTGTTTCACATAACCAACACTTACATGGTTTTAGTCTCAATGCAAAATACTAAAAAATAGATAGTGAATTCTCAGAAAATAGTTTAGTGGGATACATTGTAAAGTGTATAATGAATTTCCAGCCTTGTGCCAAGAAGCACTTCATGTTCAGGTACTTTTACATGCATGTGAGATTAGTTCGTGTTCATGTACAATATCAAGGTGAGTTGATGAAAATCACTATACTTAATTGCTCAAAAAATAGTCTAAGCCAGCTATAACAAGCTTTTCCATTGGTTAATTTTCCTGCATACATATACAGAGAGATATCCTTCTTATTCCTCTCAAGTTGCCAGCCTTGAGAATCAAAATAAGGATTACTCAGCCATACACATCTCGAAAATAAATCCACACAAAAAAACGGGGGTTGCATACTAAGAAGATGCATCCGAAAATGCTAGAACAATGGTTTAAGGACAACAGTACCACATCCAACAGACAAATGCCAAAAAGATTTATGCACATAAACCCATGCTTTATTTGGTTTGCGACCTAAACTTGTCTACAACTCCAAAGTTCCGCAATAGGAAAAATGATATCAGATTCCATGCGTCCATGAATAAATTCTCTAAGATCTCCCTCCTGAGCGCTCGCAAGCTGCGATGACAGCATGATGTGGCAGAAGTAAGGGTTTGGGTTGAGAAGGGCCATGTGAGGGGGGAAAGAGACGCCAAGGGAGAAAGAAAAGATGATTCAACAAGGAAGAAGGTAGAGATGAGTTGCTACAGGAGAGTAGGGGTGTAGAGGCAGACCACACCATGAAGGAGGGAGGGTGTCGTGGTTTTAGCACGACAGATGTCCTTGTGAAAGGACTAAGTTCCGGGGCCGTCGCAACTAGGTGGTAGCTTGGATGGGGTTGATCTGGAATGAAGGACATGAGCTTACTTAGGTTCGGCCCCTCACGGTGGAGGTAAAAGCCTAGTCCTGCTTGATTGCTATTGATGATGATCTTGATTACAAGGGTTTGCTTTCGCTACCTAACTTTCGAGAGGTTGTAACCTGTCTTTCTTATCCCGGGAACTCTCCTTTTATATAATAGGTTGAGTTCCTAGTTTACAGAAGATTCCGGGCCGTACTCTTAACCCATAACCTAATCTAACTCATAATAATCTTGCTCTCCAAGTTAGGAAAATCCTTCTCCCAGGCCTCTTCGTGAGTCGGCCCACAGGGCTCATGTGAGAGCCGACACTAGCAGGCCCGTGCTTGTTATGAGCCGCCGGTCCTTCTTGCTTTAGCCTCATCGTGACCCGGAAGTAGTGTGACTCTCAGAGCCCTTAAGCTCAAAAACAGGTCACACTAATCGCCCGGTCTCATCTGTGGGGAATACCCCCAACAGAGGGGAAAGAACATGCTTGATGAGTGGCGGAACTCAATGTGGCCGTGGCTGCTTCGCCGTCACCTCTTGTCTAAGAAAGAAATTCTCCAATAAGTAGTTCGCCCATCAACACTAGCGGGTAGCGGTGACAGAGACGAGGGTTAGGTTCGGATGAATTTTCTGTGTGCGCTGCTGCTATGAAGGGAAGAAGGGTGTCGAAATGGCAATGGCTAGGAACGACGGACGAATGCTCTTTTTTTTTTGAGTTGCCACAACTTTATTTAACTCGAAATGACTTTAGAAATACAAATAATGTCTGGTAAATTTGAACGCCACCCGTGGCGACCAAAAGGTATAGTTGCTACCTTAAAGAATGTGAGCCTCAACATTCAGATCCATCTTCTGGTGAATAAACTCTACAGATACAAAATCATGTATTCTTTCTCTGATATCCTGAATGATGGCTGCAGAAGGCCCATTGTATTCACTCTCCGGTTGCGCAATCGTTGGCATACAGTCAGTGGAAACTTAGATCCTCCGATGACCCAAATCGGCTGCCAGAGATAGAGCCTCAAAACCTGCCCTGGCTTCTAATATTTCCCGGACTCGATCCTCCGCTACCATCTTTACCATCTCTGTTTGATCAAACGGCCCAGAATCAAATTTTATAGTATTTTTTTTACCACAGACCCAGATTCTTTTTTTTTTTGAAAGCCACAGACCCAGATTCTAGCATAGTCGCTCCCAGGTGTTGGCGACGCTCTCAGACAAACAAAACGTAAACACCCGAGACTCCTCTCTCTCTCTCTCTCTCGATCTGTTCCTCCCTCGCTCCCACATCGGCGCCGCCCCCGCCGGCGAACTCGCCCTCTCCCCCGCCGCCGCCGCCGCGCTCCACCCTCTCCCTCCCTCCCCCACTTCACCTTCTCTCCCTACACCAGGCCGGGCCGCAGATCGAGCTTCTCTCCCCATCCTAGGTCGGGGCGCCGCAGATCGAGCGGGTCAGTCCCGATCCGCCACGGTCGCAGCGGCGCTTCCCGATCCGCGCCGTAGACAAGCAGGGCAGCGCAGGGAGGGGAGCCTCTGTGTGCCGCCGCCCCCCTGCTTCCCTCCTCTCCTCTCTGTGCCGCCGGGAGAGGAGCTCGTCAAGCCAAGGTTCCCCCCACTTCTGCTCTCTGTGCAGCCGCCTGGTTCGATTCCGTTTGCTCTTCTTGACTGATGCGGTTTAATCTCCCAGGTGCGCAAGAGACCGCCGTGTGGTGCTGCGCGCGGGGTTCTTCTTCCACTCCGGCGCCTCCTGCCCTGCCCCTCCGGTGGCCGCTTCGTCTTCTTATACTCCGGCACAGGTGGTAAGCTACTTGTTCCTCTCCTATGCTCTCTCCCGTGCTCTGTGTGCCCACGGCCGTCGCGCCGTGGTAGATTTTGTGCTGGCCATCGCCATGGATTTGGGCTGTAGTTATGGAGTGTCCTGATATTTATGGAGGGAAATTATCACTCAAATTTGCTCATATTGTATCAGTAATTGAAGAGTTTAAATACCATATTGATGTACTACTATATGCTACTTACCTTATATGGCCATACGAAAATTCCATGAGACACCTAAGCCTTGTGCATGTTTTGACTATGCATGATTTACATATTCGAGTTTCACAAAATTAACACGACTGCTATCTTATAGGCGACCAAAAGGTATTTGGTGAGGCCTACAGGATGGATAAAATGATAACGTTGATAGTTACTTATACACGATTTATTGGCAAAGATTGAAAAGCTTTTTGTATGTTTGAACTATACGTGACTGAAAAACCGTGTTTTCTTTTAGTAGTACGTGTAGACAAGCTGTCAAATTAATATCAAAAATTAGATTTATACTACCATTTACATTCCTTGCGGGCATGTTGCATGTTCTAACAAGGAATAATCTAAGGTTTACTTTTTTTTATTGATAATCGGCTTTCCAACTGCAGAAATTGAGGAGCACAGCATAACACAAGAAAATTGAACCTCTCCTTCCTATGGGGGATTGTTTTGATTTCAACTATGGCTTTCGTGAAATGCAGAACCTGACTGGAAAAAAAGCCTAACTTAGATTGACACAATGGTAAAAATGCCAGCGGAGTTATGTTTTAATTTTATTATATAGAACCATTCGAATTCAGTGGTAATTTTCCTTAGCTATGCATCTTTGATTGGCATAAAGGCATATTTTCCTTTCTATTACTAATTTAATTCAGAACAAGTTACAAGTTTGTGATGTCAAAATTGTGGTCCTTGTGTACATACTCTGCATGATAAAACAAGGGACAACATAAGGCTTGTAGTTTAATGGATAATTGGCTTTCCAACTGCAGATATTGAGGAGTACAGCAGTAACACGGGCAAATTCAGCCTTTCTTCGTATGGAGGATCGTGTTGATTTCAAGTATGACGGTGTCAACAACGAGAGCAAAGAGCATAAGGGAGTGCATGGCATCCCAAAGGTTTCCATGGTCCCACTTGTGTTCCTCATATTCTATGAAGTCTCAGGGGGTCCCTTTGGGATTGAGGATAGTGTCAAGGCTGCTGGACCACTCCTGGCAATTGTGGGGTTTCTTCTGTTTGCGCTCATATGGAGTATTCCAGAAGCCCTAATCACTGCTGAGATGGGTACTATGTTTCCTGAGAATGGTGGCTATGTGGTCTGGGTCTCTTCAGCTCTTGGCCCCTTTTGGGGTTTTCAGCAAGGCTGGGCAAAGTGGCTCAGCGGTGTCATAGATAATGCTCTCTATCCAGTCCTTTTTCTTGACTATGTCAAGTCCAGTATTCCAGCTCTCGGGGGTGGGCTTCCAAGGACTTTTGCGGTGCTTATCCTCACAGTTGCCCTTACTTACATGAACTACAGAGGATTAACTATAGTTGGCTGGGTGGCAGTCTTTCTTGGGGTGTTCTCTCTGCTCCCTTTCTTTGTAATGGGATTGATAGCAATTCCACAGATTGAACCTTCAAGATGGTTTGAAATGGACCTGGACAATGTGAATTGGGGCCTGTATCTAAACACTCTGTTTTGGAACCTCAACTATTGGGATTCAATCAGTACATTGGCTGGAGAGGTTGAGAATCCAAAGAGAACCCTCCCCAGGGCACTTTCTTATGCTCTTGTTTTAGTAGTCGGGGGATACCTCTACCCTCTGATCACTTGTACAGCAGCAGTTCCGATTGTTCGGGAGTCGTGGACAGATGGATATTTTTCAGACATTGCAAAAATTCTTGGTGGTTTCTGGTTGCACTCGTGGATTCAAGCGGCGGCAGCATTGTCAAACATGGGCAACTTTGTTACTGAAATGAGCAGCGATTCTTACCAGCTTCTCGGGATGGCTGAGCGTGGCATGCTCCCTGAGTTCTTCGCCAAGAGATCACGCTACGGGACCCCACTGATCGGCATCCTGTTCTCGGCGTTCGGCGTGGTCCTGCTGTCCTGGATGAGCTTCCAGGAGATCATTGCCGTGGAGAACTACCTCTACTGCTTCGGGATGATATTGGAGTTCATCGCCTTCATCAAGCTGAGGATGACCCACCCTAGCACCTCCCGGCCTTTCCGGATCCCGCTGGGCACTGTTGGCTCCGTCCTGATGATCATCCCTCCGACTATCCTGATCGTCGTGGTGATGGTGCTGGCTTCCTTCAAGGTGATGGCTGTGAGCATCCTGGCGGTGCTCGTCGGGTTTGCGCTGCAACCGGCCCTGGTGTACATGGAGAAGAAGCGGTGGCTTAGGTTCTCCGTCAGCGAGGACCTGCCCGATCTGCTGGAGTCCTCGTCTGGCGCCGCCGAAGATGACACGACCCCCCTTGTGGTCTGATTTAGGATGCGAAGTGTAATAAAAGGATAGGAACATGCTGCCCTGTATAATGTCATGTGGCATCATATATGCTGTTGTATACCAACTTGTTCGTCATGAAAAAGAAATAGAAGAGCATGCTGAGCACATTTAGAAACATCGAAGGAGCGCCTCAGACTCTATTTGGCCTAATCTCACCTGTGACATGTAGACATCATTATATATGGTAGACTCGGATTAACTGAGGAGAGGTTTGGCAGCCCAAATTTAGTTGCTGGGATATTACTGCATGCTGTGGTGGCGTTTAATTCAAGAGTATTTTATGTATGTACTCCCTCCGTTTTAGTAGAAAGTTGGGTCATTTATTTTGAATTGGAGGAAGTACGTCCTTACCTTATTCTTGCAATATGAAGAAAAGTTAAGAACCGAGGGCATCTTCAATGTTGACCCGCAAAATTGCTCTAGCATATGTCCGCGGGCAGGGGAGACTAGTCGGCACAGACCAATGCCGGAGGCGGCCATCCAACAGTACCTGCATACATTTCGAAGATGGTTTGAACTAATTGGACAAAATTTGCATACATTTCAAACATGGTTTGAACTAATTGGACAAAATTCATGTAAACCGGGCGGATATCATTAAAATACGGACATAATTTAAATCCTAAATCCTATACCAAACGACCACCTTGTACATGTGCCCGCTCTTTCCTGCCGTATCGCTGATGTCATCGTCGTCCCTCCAGTGGCGGAAGGGTGTCGGAGGGCCGCGATAGCCTTGTCCAGCGGATCCTAAGCCCTATACCGCACGACCACCTTGTACACGTGGCCGCTCTTTCATGCCGTATCGCCGCTGTCATCGTCGTCCCTCCAGTGGCGGAAGGGCGCCGGAGGGTCGCGACAGCCTTGTCCGGCGGCTGCCTTACGACGTAGCCGCTCCACCATGCAGGTGTGCGGTGCGAAGTGCCACCGTGGCCACTGCCAGAGCCCTGGCAGTGTCCTTGCCCTTGCCGGTGTTGATGGAGGTCTCCCTAAGAGACCACTCCTCACCTTACTTGACGGTCTCGTTGTCGAGGCGGCGGCTGCGCCTAGCATCCGTCTCACTGGTAGTGACGGAGTGATCGAAGGCCCACGTGACAGCAAGGTCCGTGTCGTTATAGACCCATTCCGGCGCCGTGTCGGTCTTGGCGAACAAGGAGCGGCGGGCGGCGTTGCCCTGGTCGTACCGTGCCACGCTCCTCTTCGGAGATGACGGCCCTCGAGGCTGGGGGACCGTCGACACTACTGCCTCCGAGGTAATGGAGGATGTCGCTGCGCGCCTTCTATATCGCTAGCGACAACTCCTCCTTGATGGCTTGGCGGCGGGGCGGTGAGGCGGGGCCGTCAAGGCGTGTGTACTGGCTGTGCGCCGATGGCGACGCAGGTTTGTCCTTGTCGTGGCTGGGAGAGAGGAGGGAGGTGGGCTCCTGCTTGACCCGTTGTGGTGGGGACGCGGGCTCCGTCATGATATCCATTTGACGGACGAATTCTTCGTTCGTCAGAGCCGCCCTCGCAAGGAGGCGCGACCGCTGCTCCGGCTCTTCCTGCGGCTTCTCGTCCTCCTCGTCGCCGAGGAGAGGACGATCCCCTCCTTGCCTGAGGAGCTGGCCGCCATGGACGCTGAGGGGCCCGAAGAGCGCGGGCGGCGGCATCGAAGGGCCCGTCCTCCGCCACTGCCTGACCACCATGACTTTGTCATCACCACTATAGGAGGAGGGGCTCAGAAAGCTAGAGGGCGGGCGAAGAGAAGAAGGGGATCAAAGAAAAGGAGGTGTGTATGTGCATCGCCGGACCACGGCTTATATAGCTGCGGCCAGGCCAGACGAAGTTGCGGTCAGCTCGCTTCAATGCGATGCAACGACCGGAGCTGATTTCTTGGGACACGGTGTCCACGCTTGAAGCGTTGGATTAAAACAAATACAACCATTTGATGAAACAGTCAAACTCGCCCCAAAATCGTTCCTCGCGCACGAACGCTCCGGCCTGGAAAAAAAGGGGTTGCCGCCCACGAACTGCATCGCGCACGCCGCCGGTCCGCGTCTGCAGGTCGCCCGACCACGGCCTCATGAGCCAAAGACCATATGCCGTCGTGACAGCCCCTCGCTCGTTTGTTATAGTGTGCGTGCATGAGAGGGCATCATCTGAACCCATGGGCATATGCACCCATTTTTTATAAAATGCATTTTAAGCACGTTTTAAAATATCAAAAAAATCAAAAGAAAATATCACGCATACATGTTTGCAAATGTGTGTACGTGGCACAAAGTTTTATGAAAAGATATCTTTTTGTTTTACCTCCGCAAAAAAGACAAATTTCAGTGCTTCTAAATAGTGTTTCACGACATAATTTTTTGTCTTTTTTGCACAGGCCACAAAAAAAGTTATTTTTCTGTGAAACTTTATGCACGCACATAGAACATGGAGACGTACCCGTGCAATTTTTTTCCAGATATTTTTAGAATTTAGAAATGTGTTTTTTAAAGTGGGTTCATATGTACCCGGGTTCATGCATGCACTTCTCATGCGTGCATGGGTTGGAGCTTGTTGAAAAAGGTATAATTTGAAGAATTGGTGATGGGGCCTCGGTCAGGACATGGAGGGACCCCTGGATCCTCCGACGATCTGATTTTCGTCCTATTACTCCTAAGAGGAACTGGCATTTGAACCGTGTTTTTGTTTTTTTTGAATGAAACTGGTGCATGGATCATTGATTGCCTTGAGGAACATTTCTGGCCAATGGGTGTTGTTGAAATTATCAAAATTCAAACTTCACCTAGGAACAAAAGCGATTTCATTGGGTGGTTTCCTGAACGACACGGCATGTTGACGGTCAAATCGGTCTATCGTTTGGCAACAGAAGCACATGATATACTGCATGCTAGTGGAGCAAGTAGCACAAGTCCAGATGGTGTGCGTACAATCTGGAGCAATATTTGGAATTCAGAGACTCCCCTTAAGATGCGGATTATGACATGGAGGACAGCGGCGGGGTCATTGGCCACTAATCTGAGAAAGAACCAGTGAATTCCGGTGTCCAGTACTTGACTTGCCCGGTCTGTGATATCAAGAGGGAAAGCAGTTTTCATTCGCTTATCACATGTGTGCATGCTCGGCATGTGTGGGAGGCTCTACGTATGATCTGGCCAGACCATTCAATTCTTGTGGATACGGGAAAGGATCGGTTGTTGCAAGTGCCATCTAATTGTCCAGATCATATTCGTGACTGAGTAATCATGACTATCTGGCAAATTTGGTAGCTTCACAATGACATAGCGCAAGGAAAAAAGGAGGCCCGGTGGAGGTGACAGTGCAATATTTGAACAATTACTGCAAATCTTTGAATCTTGTCAGCAAATATAGCATGAAGGAAATTATAAAAGGAAAGATGGCAATGTGTGATGACAGCCGGGTTTATCAAGTAAAATCGAACTAGCTCCCTAAGTTGTGGCCACCACCGCAGTCGGGCCGGGTGGGACTTTCTGTTGATGGCTCCTTTTCGAGCATGGCTGGGCGGCGACCGAAATGGTCTTACGAAGGAAAGATGGCTCGTTGATCTTCACGACATATACATACATATTTCACTGCAATGACACCCTTGAAGCGGAAATATATGCGATTATGCAAGGGATGGCACTGGCCATTCAGCATTCGAATTTCCTGTGGTGGTACAGTCAAATTATGTTAATGCTTTAGCCAGGGCCGGGCGGACAAAATCCGGGGCCCTGTGCCAAACTAAAAAATAGGGCCCTATCTCACTAAAAAATAACCTAACAAGCAATTATAATGTATATAATGTGTTGGATGGAATGGCCAGCACTTGGTTGAAGGGGCTCCCCGCCAACTCCATTGGGTCATGGGCCGAGTTAAAAGCCCGGTTTATCCAGAATTTTAAAGATTCGTGCAAGAAGCCCAAGTCAATTGTAGATTTAGCCTCCTGTGTCCAAGAAGAAGGTAAGTCGACAACCCATTAGGTGCGTCGGGGAAGATGGCTCGTTATCTTCACGACATATACATACATATTTCACTGCAATGACACCCTTGAAGCGGAAATATATGCGATTATGCAAGGGATGGCACTGGCCATTCAGCATTCGAATTACCCGTGGTGGTACAATCAGGTTATGTTAATGCTTTAGCCATTCTTGCAGGCGACACTTTGTTCAAGTCGGCATATGGACACTTAGCTGCTGAGATTAGAGAAAATATAGTTGTTAGAAAGTTTGTTCCTCTAAAGATTAGCAAGGAACGAATAGACTAGCACATCAATCGGCATATTATAGCCGCACCGAAGTTTTTACTGCGGTGTGATTGAACTCGAGCCCTTTGTGTTGTGAGAACTTGTTGTCTCGAGATTGTAACCATATCATTACGGAATAGAACTCTTTTCACCTCGTAAAAGGAAGAAGATTTGAGCTGCATAAATAAAAATAAAACCAAAAGAAGATAAAGAAGATATTCTCTGTTTCCGAAGGAAGTGACTAAGGGTGTATTCGAGCTGAACCACACTTCAGTTTGCAGGGTGCTTCGTCCATAGGCCACAAGGCCATGGCTAACCTTATTTTGAGCACAACTGATTAAGGTAAGCACAATCTCCCTATCTTCGTACATCAAAATCTTCCTTTTTAATACAGTACCAATGCATACGCTCATATACATATACTTATCCTATGAACACACACGTGTTGGAAATACTGTAATATGTCTTGTGTAACGTATGTGGTAGCCTTGAGCTTCACGTATAGGATTAGGAGAGTAGTTAGAGGATATCCTTTTATCTTTCTATCCTTTCTTCTCTCTCTCTCGTGTAATCCTCCTCCACGGTTGGAGATCTCAACCGCACCATGTATTCCTATGAGACTAATCCCCTCGTTCCAATCAATATATACCTCGCGGGCTCTCTGTATGGGAGTTGAGACGCTTTACCAATCTTAACATGGTATTCAGAGTCATCTTCTTCCTCCACATCTAGCTCTCCACCAGATTAAACCTAGCCGCCATCAAAAACCTCCTTCAGATCAGAACCTAGCACCATGTCTTCTTCCTCCAGTTCGGCTTCCTTCTCTAGCTTGAACAACACAATCTCTGAACCTCTTAGCCGCACCAACTACATCCTATGGCGTGCCCAGGCTCGCTCTCAGATCATGGGAGCCGGTCTCTACGGGTACCTTGACCAAATAACTCCTGAACCTACCAAAACAATCACGTCCAAAAACTCTGAAGGAAAGGAACAGATTGTTCCAAATCCCGACTATGCCCCTTGGTTAATCCAAGACCAGCAGATCGTAGCCTACCTACTGAGAAACCTCTCCAAAGAAATCCTAGTTCAGGTTGCCTCGATGGAGACATCGCATGCGATCTGGACATCCATTGCAAACATGTTCGCAGCCCAGTCCGCATCTCGTGTGAATAACCTCAGAATCTCTCTGACCAATGCCCACAAAGGTTCTCAATCTGCTGCTGCTTATTTTGGTCATATGAGATCTCTTTCGGATGAACTTGCAGCTGCAGGAAGGCCCATCGGAGAACCGGAGCTACTGTCCTTCATCATCGCGGGGCTGGACATGGATTATCAGCCCATCATCTCGGCCCTAGATGTCCGCGTCGAGCCCGTCTCTGTTGATGAGCTGTTCGCGATGGTGGCGAACTTTGACCAGCGGGTCGAGCTTTTCCATGGCTCAGGTGCGGGCGGCTTCAAATCCTCGGCCAACATGGCTGCGAGGAATCGCGGCGGCGACAAAAACAACTACCGTGGCTCGCCCAAACCCACCAATGGTGGTAGTGGCGGGTACTGCGGTGGTGGCGGAGGCAACAACGGCGGCGGCGGCTACAACAACCCCAACTACAACAAAGGCGGCAATGGTGGTGGTCCTGCCTACCACAACAACGGTGGCCGCGGTCACCACTACAACAACAACGACCAAGGGCGCCCCTTCTACAACAACAACCAGGGGCGCCAAGGTGGTTACGGCGGTGGCTACCGTGGTGGCTATGGCGGCGGCAACAACTTCCAAGGGTACGATGAGTATGAGGGCAAATGCCAAATTTGTAAAAAAACTAACCACACAGCAAAAGATTGTCTTTGGCGCTATGAAGAAAATTCGCAGAAGAAGAAAGTTGTAGCCGCCGCAGATGTGTCCTATGGCGTGGACACGAATTGGTATGCCGATACCGGTGCTACTGAACATCTCACCCCCGACATGGAAAGGTTGACCATGCAAGAGAAGTACCACGGCCATGATCAAATCAACACCGCAGCAAACGGTCAAGGTATGATGATAACTCACGTTGGTCAATCTACTATTAAAACCCCTCATAGTGATATTCGTCTCAATGATGTCCTACTTGTTCCACATGCATCCAAAAGTCTTGCTTCTGTTCATAAAATCACTCTTGATAATGGGGTCTTCATAGAGTTTCATCCATTTTTCTTTTTGATCAAGGATCAGGCAACGTGGAAGGTCCTTTATCGCGGTAGATGAATGGATGGCCTCTACCCATTGATTCCTACACTTTGCAAGTTCAATAAACAAGCCTTTGGAGCCATTAGAGTTTCTTCAGAAAGGTGGTACAATCGCTTAGGCCACCCGTCTTTTTCCACTGTTTATCAAATTCTTAGCAAGAATAAACTCCCATTTGTTGGTGAGCGAAATTGTGAAACTATTTGTGATTCATGCCCGCGTGCAAAAAGTCATCAATTACCATATTCTATTTCTACTAGTGTGTCTGTTAAACCCTTGCAATTGATCTTTTCTGATGTGTGGGGTCCAGCACCCTCTTCCGTCGGTAGACACACTTATTATGTGAGCTTTATTGATGACTACAGTAAATACACATGGATTTATCTCCTTAAAAAACGTTGAGATGTCTTTCAAGTTTTCCATAACTTTCAAGCTCTAGTCGAGAGAAAATTTGATTGTAAAATTATTGCCATGAAATCAGACTGGGGTGGTGAGTACAAGAAACTAAACTCGTTCTTCCAAAAGATAAGCATCTCTCACCACGTCTCTTGCCCATATGCTCACCAACAGAACGGTAGTGCTGAACGTAAGCATCGCCATATTGTTGAAGTAGGTCTTGCACTACTTGCTGCTGCTTCCATGCCCCTAAAGTTTTGGGATGAAGCCTTCTTGACTGCTGTTCATCTTATTAATATCTTGCCCAGTCGTATCATCAACAATGAAACACCCACAGAATGTCTTCTTCATCTCAAACCAGACTACGCTCCTCTCCGTGTCTTTGGTTGTGCGTGTTGGCCAAATCTCCGTCCATACAACAATAGAAAACTTATGTTTCGCTCCAAGCAGTGTGTGTTTATTGGCTATAGTGCTCAACATAAAGGAGTCAAGTGTCTCGATGTAGCCACTGGACGAGTCTACATCTCAAGAGATGTTGTTTTTGATGAGACCCTATTTCCTTTTGAGAAACTTCACCCCAATGCCGGTGCCCTTCTTCGTCAAGAAATCCTTCTCTTGCCACCATCTCTTTCTGACCTTGATTATGAGGGTGCTAATGGTAGTTCTGACCTATCTGTGACTAATCATCATACCATGGCTGAGTCGACCGCTGCAGGAACAATTATTCCCGGTGAAAACAGAACTAATAATGGTGAAACAGGCGATCATTTTATGTGCCCCCCTCCAGGAGACAACACCACCCGAGGAGGATCCGCCTCGGGATCAACTCCGCTGCAGATGGCAGCACGCCCCGTCTCGGGATCCGCCTCTGGTGCTGATTCTGTCGGGCTCGTCTCTGGCGCTCCTGGCGCTGATTCCGCTGGGGGCACGCGTGACAGCGATGTCCCCTCGCCGCGTCAATCCCCGAGTGACACGGGGCGCATCTGTCACGGGCGGACGCGGTCGCCTGCCTCGCCCGGGCCCTCGCCTGCTTCGCCCGGGCCCTCGCCTACCTCGTCCGGACCTACCACGGTCTCCCCTGCGCGTTCACCTCATTGGGTCGCCCCGCTCGCCTCTGCCTCGGGATCGGGTGCGACTGCTCCTGGCGCCGAAGCTGCTGGGGGATCGACATCCGCTGATACGGCTGACCCTGCTGGATCTTCTGCGCTGGATCCTGCTGGATCTTCTGCGCCGGATCCCTCCGTGGTTATTCCTGCAGAACCACGCACACGTCTACAAAAGGGAATTTCTGCCCGAATTAATTACAAAAACTTCTCCAAATATGGATTATCTTGCATGGCAGGTGAACCTAAAAATCTAATGGATGCACTTGGTGATGATAAGTGGAAAACATCTATGAATGATGAATTTGTAGCTTTACAGAGGAATAAAACTTGGCACTTAGTTCCTCCTCAACAAGGCAGAAACCTCATTGACTGCAAGTGGGTATATCGCATTAAAAAAAGTCAGATGGCACCATAGATCGTTACAAGGCCAGACTTGTAGCGAAAGGTTTCAAGCAAAGGTATGGGCTAGATTATGAGGACACTTTTAGTCCTGTTGTTAAAGCTGCAACCATCCGTCTTGTGCTGTGAATTGCTATCTCTAGGGGATGGAGCCTTAGACAGCTAGATGTGCAGAATGCGTTTCTGCATGGCGTTCTGGAAGAAGATGTGTATATGAAACAGCCTCCTGGGTTTGAGGACAAAAACAAGCCGTTCCATGTATGCAAACTTGATAAAGCGTTGTATGGTCTGAAGCAAGCCCCGAGAGCATGGTACTCAAGACTCAGTATGAAGCTTCAGGCACTTGGGTTTGCTCCTTCAAAATCTGACACCTCGCTCTTTATCTTTACTAAGCCGCAAGTATCCATGTTTGTTCTCATATATGTTGATGATATAATTGTTACTAACTCCTCCAATGATGCAGTGACAAAATTGCTTAAGAGTTTGGGTTCTGAGTTTGCTCTCAAGGATTTGGGAGATTTGCATTTCTTTTTGGGCATTGAGGTTCAGAACAATGGTGACAGCCTCCATCTATCTCAAGCTAAATATGCAACCGAGTTGTTGAGCAGAATTGGTATGCAAAACTGTAAACCATCACCAACACCATTATCCAGTTCAGAACCTTTATCTTTGACAACAGGAGAACTTCTGGACAGGGAGGATATCACCAGTTACAGAAGCATTGTTGGTGGTCTTCAGTACTTGACTCTCACACGACCTGACATTTCCTTTGCAGTCAACAAAGTTTGTCAATTTTCGCATGCACCAACCACCGCACATTGGACAACAGCTAAGAGAATTTTGAGGTATGTGAAGAATACATTGACTGTTGGTCTCACCTTTAGAAAATCATCATCTACTCCTATAAGTGCATTTTCCGATGCGGATCGGGCTGGCTGTTTGGATGATAGGAGATCCACTGGTGGGTTTGCCATTTTTTATGGGCCTAATTTAATCTCTTGGTGTGCAAAGAAACAAGCAACTATGTCTAGGTCAAGTACTGAAGCAGAGTATAAAGCATTAGCCAATGCCATAGCAGAAGTCATTTGGGTTCAGTCCATGTTGAAGGAACTTGGTATTTCAGAAGTTCATCCCCCATGTTTGTGGTGTGATAATCTTGGTGCAACATATTTATCTGCTAATCCAGTTTTCCATGCCAGGACTAAGCATATTGAGATAGATTTTCACTTTGTCAGAGAACGCGTTGCAAATAAACAGTTAGAGGTCAGATTTATTCCCTCAAAGGATCAGCTTGCAGATGGTTTTACAAAGGCATTACCCACAAGAGGCTTTGAAGAATTTCGACGTAATCTCAACTTAGTACGGTTGTGATTAAGGGGGAGTGTTGGAAATACTGTAATATGTCTTGTGTAACGTATGTGGTAGCCTTGAGCTTCACGTATAGGATTAGGAGAGTAGTTAGAGGATATCCTTTTATCTTTCTATCCTTTCTTCTCTCTCTCTCTCTCTCGTGTAATCCTCCTCCACGGTTGGAGATCTCAACCGCACCATGTATTTCTACGAGACTAATCCCCTCGTCCCAATCAATATATACCTCGCGGGCTCTCTGTATGAGAGTTGAGACGCTTTACCAATCTTAACAACACGCACATCCTATCCTATGAGCACCTTCGAGAGACTGAACCGGCACATATCATTTTGAGATTGACGAAGTCGCCACACATTCGTAGTCGACGAAAACGTCTCCTCCCACTGAACACACATCGCCGGAAGGCCTGAAATAAATTCAGGAAAATGCGAGCACCAGCGGAAGTCTAGGACTTGAACCCTGATGGGTTGAGAATACCACTATACTCCAAACATCCAACCACATATCGGTTCGCTCGGATATATATACCTGGATTGGTCTCCAGCCTTTAAATTGATCATAGATACCGCCTCAGAGCAGTCCATCCCAAAAATAATAGAAAGTTGTGTCTGGTGCAGCGCGAGTTGCAAACATTCTCTACAATCCTCAAGTTCCACCTCCAGACTAGTAACCAGGGGTTTTTGGTGTATTAGTTTAGTCTTCGTTACTAGTAGAGTTAATCTTCACTGGATGGTATTTCCATAAATTGAAATACCATTATCTTTGCGGAGAGATCTAAGGCCATATATTAAGTATCAGATGTCTTTACGAACGCACCTTTTCAAAAATAGTTTAAAATACCATTTGCCCAACTTTGCGTGGGATTCAACCAAAAAGGTATATCTTACATGGTTGGGTTACTGAAATATTTTTCAGTTACTTTATCCCTGGCGGTAGCTTCTCTGTACAGTTCAAGCGCTTCCTCCATGGTCTTAGCCTCTGATAAACGCGCCAGTCTGTCTTCAGGGTGGGGATGAGTAATTTCTAGCATCTGTTTCAGTACAGAATACTTTGGTACAACTGTAGCTGCCTTCTTAGCGAATGCAAGGGCATGGTCTGGATGAAAACCAGCAGCAGCAAGCAGCAAGATTCCAATCCGATCTGCTTCTATCTCAGCCCTATTTACATACATAGGCAACATTATCAAGAGTTTCTAATTAACATGAAATACTTGCATGGGTTTCATACTAAACAAAGTAAGCAATCTAAGTCTTGAAAGGGTTTCCACGAGGGGGGCACATTGAACATTACCATACTAGCTAGTTAGATAGTAACTGGAATTTAACTGAACTCGCCAAGTTCCATCGGGTGATGGTCTTGGTTAGGCTGGTCATAGAGGGAGTAACATAGCAAGTAAGAAGACATTCATAGACAAGTAAGCTTATGTGGCAAGTAGTTAATGAGGAGGGACGTGTCGGTGGTAACATATAGTATGTTCTCGTAACATACCACACTCCAAAGCTAAGGGCCTCTTTGATTCGTAGGATTTTGAAAACGTAGGAATAGGAAAAGTGTATGGTTGGAGTGGCGGCATGCCCATTTAAATCCTATAGAATTAGCAATGATGCTACGGGAAAACAAAGGAATTGTAAAAAATGGTTGAAGTGGACATTAAATTTCCTATGAAATGTAGTACAAAAGATTTTATAGGAAAAATTCCTATGAGGTTCAATCATATGAATCAAAGGACCAACATAAAAAAAATCCTAAGGATTTCAATCCTCTAAAAATCCTATAAAATTCCTTTGATTCAAAGAAGCCCTAAATAAGTCTATATCTAAATAAATTATTAATTATTTCAAAAGGGAAGAAGGATTGGCAACAAACAGACTACCTCTACACACTAATATTCTAAACATATATATATATATATATATATATATATATATATTTGTTTTTAATGTAAAACACAAATAATCAGTAGGGACAGTTAATCTAAAAAACAATTAATGTGGAATGCATATGGTGAAGCGGTTATTATATGCATGGTATGTACCGTCGTAAGAAGGTTGGGCGTAGGAATGCCGGTAGCCACAACCTACTCGTGATATCCGCAGTGTGCCTTGCAATGTGGTGCCCAACCTAGAGAAAATAACCGACATCAACGCACGTCGTCAGATTGAACACATTAACCCAGCATTGTATTCCCTTCGTTAAGAAATATAAAAGCGTTTAGATCATTAAAGTAATAATCTAATTTAAATGTTTTTATATTTCTTTATAGAGGGAGTACTATGTATTACCTAGCTAGCCAATAATCCAAGTGGACCTAAACCTGAAACCTTGCGGTACGAACCTCGTGTGCAATACAGAAGGCGATCTCGCCGTCGTTCTGAAGCCAGTCGAGCAAGCCGGTGAAGACTAAAATCCTGCCACCGGGGGAGGACGTGGCTCCGATCCTACCATCACTGACAAGGACCAGCTCCCAGGTGTCGAGCCCATGGAGGTGCCTCGTGTGCGGCTGCCGTGCCCACGGCTTCTTCTTCCCTTTCCGGGTGACGCTGAGCAAGGGGGCGTCACGGCTGTCGTAGATGCCAAGGCCGCGGTTGGCCGCGTGGATGATTCTGTCGGCGATGAGACGGAGGCGGATGCTATCCGGATGGAGTGGGTCGACCGTCCTGTGCCTGTAGATGTGCTTCAACTCGGCGAAATGGGACTCGCCAAGGTCGCGCTCCTTCTGGGCGGAGAGGACGACCAGATGGGAGCGGTTGGTGCAGGGCACGACCTGGCAGGCGGCCATGACCGCGGCGCTCAAGCCGATCGCCGTCGCCGTCATGGCCTTCCGAGGGTCGTCGTACCAACGGTACTGCCGACGAAGCGGCCTCGACACAGTCGACGGTGCACAACAACGAAGTAGAGCGGGCGTGCGCGGGACGCAGAAGAACACCACCAGTCAAGCAGGCGCTGCGGCGCGCCCGGAGCTCTGCAGCGGCGGAGCGTGTGGGAGAGCGAGCACCACAAACGGTTCATGGTCGGTCGATCCTACGCTGCTCCTATCGATCGAGAGTATAGGAGGTTCTTGGCCTGTCGTGTTTGGAAGTAGTTTAGGTAGCTATTTACAGTATATAATAGGCTACTAAAGGTGGCCTGTCGCGACTCGGAGCTAGCCCGGTCCACGCACGGTGTGGGTAGGTCGACGAGTCGGACTGATGATACTGGTTGCCCGGCCGTATCCGAGAGCGATCGATCAGAGCCCGGTCCACGCACGGTGCGTAGTTGTAGCCTTGTAGGTTTGTTCGCTCTGCTCTAGTTTTGTTCCTCTCTTTTTCGTTTTACTAGCAAAAGAGTCCATGCGTTGCAACGGGAGAAAACAATATGATACACCCTAACCCAATAATCATGATTCAAGGCTCCAACATGGCACCACTCTCTCTCTCTATACATAAGATGAACATCAACTTTTTTTTTCATGCAATGTTTTGCCGAGGCATGCATGTGTGGTTATTGCTGGTTTCCTTTGTCTTCAATCTGATTTTGATAAGATCTTCATTTGCATCATGGATTGGCATCAGTATGGAAAAAGACCAATTGTGAGCTACTGATTAAAATTACATCATAAATAGAATTTTAAAAATGTTAAATAAGTATAATAACATCATATTCAGATTGTACACATCACTATTGATTAAAACTACATTAAAAATAGAATTTTAAAAATGTTAAATAGTTAAAATAACATCATATTCAGATTCTACATATTTTTCTAATCAAAATTCATATATAATAATTTAAATTAGAGTAACGGTTTACAAGATATGATTTTTGTAAGCATTTATCACTTATAATTGAATTGCGGATTAATTAATAGGAACGGTAGGGAGTTTCTGGAAAAAAAGAAAAACGATTTGTTTTTACTTAATTGCGGACTATGGGTTTATTTCACGAAAATAGAGGGGGTTTCAATTTTTTTTAAACAATTCATTTTTGTCACTTAAGTCTGGACTGCTTGTTGATTTCGAGAAATATAGGTTTTTTTTGTAAACATGCTCTTGCGGAGAAAAAAGTTGACGTGCTTTGCTGCGAAATAAACGCCAATTGTCACGATTAGGTTGATCATATAGAGGATAAGTTTGATTCTTTAGGATGGGTAGGCGTGAGCCGTGGGGCAGCGCGAGCCCCGAGGGTCGATGGCTGCGGGGAGGGCCTGCGCGAGCCGCAGGTCGATGGCTGCAGTGCGGGGGCGGGCGCGCCGACGGCAGCTGCTGGGCGTGGCGGCGCCTATTGCTCGGTGGTCAGAGGTGCGTGGTGAACACAGCCGAGCTTCTGGACGACTGCGGGTGGGCACGCGAGCCCAAGCATGCAGCGGGCGCGCCCAGCGCGAGCTTCGGGACGACCGCGGGTGGGCACGCGAGCCCAAGCATGCAGCAGGCGCGCCCAGCGCGACAGGCGCGCGAGGTCGTGGGCGCGGTGGACGCGGCCAGACATTTTTTGGAATAGTCCGTCGCTTTGGGTACCACGGACAAAAGCCAAACACGGACGCCCGTTGTCTAAACACAAATGAACAAAATCTGGATAAAACGGATATGCGTTTACAGAATGGCGTTGGAGTTGGCCTAATAGTCAATCAATACGAAAGCATGTGTACCATGTCCTTGCATGTGCGCCACACGTCGTCGTGGAGCTACCGCACCTCACTACACAAACCTATCTTATCTAAGCCACACCACCGTCTCACCCACCACCATTCGTTTTCTATTCTATTCTCATCTAAGCAGCAGAGCAGCAGAGCAGCCGCAACTCCTCCCCCACCTTTCAGTTCATCTTCGCCATAGGCCCTCGTTGGGACAGCCGCGGTAGCACAGGGCGGCGACCTTCAGCTCCCCTCGAGACCGCCTCCCCCTGCCTCCTCCAACCGCGCAAGCAGGCCAAGCCGACTCCCTCCCCCTCTCTCATCCTTTGAAGCCCTTTTCTCTCTAATCTCTCACACGTTTTCTCCAGGGATCCTGCCATGGAGACGCTGCCTCTCTGTCTCGATCTGTCCGCTGTCGGATCCACGCCGGAGCAGGCGGATCCGTCGCGTGGGCCACGCAGGCTGCTGCTGCTGTCCTCCACGGAGCCCGCCATGGAGATCGCCGCCTCTCCCTGTCGATCCATCCGCCGCCGGATCCACGGTGGAGCAGCCGAGATCCATCGCCCAGGCGAGCGTCCTCCATCCTCCCCCGCGACGCACGACGGCCGGTCAACAACCGCCACTGCCCCGCCTCGCCGCGCCGTCTCCGCAGCACTTGCCCCGGCGAACGTCCTCCAACCTCCTTGCGAGCGACCTCCATCCTCCCGCGCGAGGCACGGCGGCGGCCGTCCCCCGACCTCGTCTACTCCTCTCGTCGCCGGATTTGACGTGCCGCCGCCCGATCCGTCTCCATCGGCTGCCCTCGACCGTCCCCGACCTCGTCTACTCCTCCCCGTCGCCGGATTTGATGCGCCGCCGCTGGGTCTGCCTCCATCAGGCTGCCCTTGACCGTCCCCGGCCTCGTCTGCTCTTCCCGTGAAACATTTTTTTTCACATATATAATGGACTGCGGGTTAATTACTTAAAACCACAGGGGGCTTTTCACAAAATATGCATGGTGACGGACGACAGAACCCCAATTCTCTTTATTATTAGGTAAAGATAAAGATTTGGTCTTACTTTGTTTTTTCATCAGGTTTTCTTTTTCAAAAACACTAACGCCCACATGTGTGGCAACATTACAACTTGCCCACACGTCTAAATCACCGTCCAATTAAGTTTGCACGAATCTTAACACATCGAGATAGTTTTCACGTGCCACGTAGGACAAGGCGGGTGTGTGGACGTTTGAGAGGTCGCCCATACATCCCACAGCACTCGGTTGCCAGCTGCACTATGTGGGCAAACTAATTTTTGCCCACACAGCCACCACCTAGTCCACGCGCGTGTGGACAAACTGCTTTTCGCCCACACGACAATCGTACCTTGTTGGATGGCAACTACAGTTGCACGTACATGGCAACTAGGAAAACACACATGACAACTATGAATCATTTGCTAGACGGCAACTGCAGTTGCGTGTTCGTGGAAATCAGATAAACATACATGGCAACTATGATTAACCACACGTGGCAACTAGGTAAACACACATGACAACTATTGTTTGACCACATCTACCAAGTAGTTAATCACACAGACAACTATGGTTTGATTACACGCGACAAATACTATAAATTAGACATGACAACTATAGTTAACCAAAACAGAGAGAGTTGCCATGCTTTTACAACCATATTTGCCATCCCAGATAACTACATCTTGTTGGGGAACGTAGCAGAAATTCAAAATTTTCCTACATGTCACCAAGATCTATCTATGAAGAGACCAGCAACGAGGGGAAGAAGAGTGCATCTATATACCCTTGTAGATCGCTAAGCGGAAGCGTTCAAGAGAACGGGGTTGATGGAGTCGTACTCGTCGTGATCCAAATCACCGGAGATCCTAGTGCCGAACGGACGGCACCTCTGCGTTCAACACACGTACAACCCGGTGACGTCTCCCATGCCTTGATCCAGCAAGGAGAGAGGGAGAGATTGAGGAAGACTCCATCCAGCAGCAGCACAACGGCGTGGTGGTGGTGGAGGAGCGTGGAAATCCTGCAGGGCTTCGCCAAGCACCGCGGGATATGAGGAGAAAGAGAGGGAGGGCTGCACCAACAGGGAGAGATCAGATCGCGTGTATTGGGCAGCCCCTAGGCCAAGTATATATAGGGGAAGGGGAGGGGCTGCGCCCCCTTTAGGGTTTCCACCCCTAGGGGTGGCGGCCAGCCTAGATCCCATCCAAGGGAGGCGGCCAAGGGGGAGGGGGAGAGGGAGGCGCACCAGGATGGGCCTTAGGGCCCATCTGCCCTAGGGTTTGCCCCCTCTCCTCTTCCCTTGCACATTGGGCCTTGTGGGAGGGTGCACCAGCCCACCTGGGGCTGGTCCCCTTCCACACTTGGCCCATTGAGCCCTCCGGGGCTGGTGGCCCCACATGGTGGACCCCCGGGACCCTCCCGGTGGTCCCGGTACGTTACCGATAAACCCTGAAACTTTTCCGGTGACCAAAACAGGACTTCCCATATATAAATCTTTACCTCCGGACCACTCCGAAACTCCTCGTGACGTCCGAGATCTTATCCGGGACTCCGAACAACATTCGGTAACCACATACAAACTTCCTTTATAACCCTAGCGTCATCGAACCTTAAGTGTGTAGACCCTACGGGTTCGGGAGACATGCAGACATGACCGAGACGTTCTCCGGTCAATAACCAACAGCGGGATCTGGATACCCATGTTGGCTCCCACATGTTCCACGATGATCTCATCGGATGAACCATGATGTCAAGGACTTAATCAATCCCGTATACAATTCCCTTTGTCTATCGGTACGATACTTGTCCGAGATTCGATCGTCGGTATCCCGATACCTTGTTCAATCTCGTTACCGACAAGTCTCTTTACTCGTTCCATAACACATCATCCCGTGATCAACTCCTTGACCACATTGTGCACATTATGATGATGTCCTACCGAGTGGGCGCAGAGATACCTCTCCGTCACACGGAGTGACAAATCCCAGTCTCGATTCGTGCCAACCCAACAGACACTTTCAGAGATACCCGTAGTGCACCTTTATAGTCACCTAGTTACGTTGTGACATTTGGCACACCCAAAGCATTCCTACGGTATCCGGGAGTTGCACAATCTCATGGTCTAAGGAAATGATACTTGACATTAGAAAAGCTTTAGCATACGAACTACACGATCTAGTGCTATGCTTAGGATTGGGTCTTGTCCATCACATCATTCTCCTAATGATGTGATCCCGTTATCAACGACATCCAATGTCCATGGTCAGGAAACCGTAACCATCTATTGATCAACGAGCTAGTCAACTAGAGGCTTACTAGGGACATGGCGTTGTCTATGTATCCACACATGTATCTTATTTATTATTGCCTCTAGGGACATGGCGTTGTGAATACATAGACAAACAGAGTGTCACTAGTATGCCTCTACTTGACTAGCTCGTTAATCAAAGATGGTTATGTTTCCTAACCATGAACAAAGAGTTGTTATTTGATTAACGAGGTCACATCATTAGTTGAATGATCTGATTGACATGACCCATTTCATTAGCTTAGCACCCGATCGTTTAGTATGTTGCTATTGCTTTCTTCATGACTTATACATGTTCATATGACTATGAGATTATGCAACTCCCGTTTGCCGGAGGAACACTTTGGGTGCTACCAAACGTCACAACGTAACTGGGTGATTATAAAGGAGTACTACAGGTGTCTCCGATGGTAGATGTTGGGTTGGCGTATTTCGAGATTAGGGTTTGTCACTCCGATTGTCGGAGAGGTATCTCTGGGCCCTCTTGGTAATACACATTATACAAGCCTTGCAAGCATTGCAACTAATGAGTTAGTTGCGGGATGATGTATTACGGAACGAGTAAAGAGACTTGCCGGTAACGAGATTGAACTAGGTATTGGATACCGACGATCGAATCTCGGGCAAGTAACATACCGATGACAAAGGGAACAACGTATGTTGTTATGCGGTCTGACCGATAAAGATCTTCGTAGAATATGTAGGAGCCAATATGGGCATCCAGGTCCCGCTATTGGTTATTGACCGGAGACGTGTCTCGGTCATCACTGGTAGAAAAAGAGCCTTTAGTCCCGGTTCGTAAGGGCCTTTAGTCCCGGTTCTGGAAGCGGGACTAAAGTGTCGGTACTAATGCCCTGACCCTTTAGTCCCGGTTCAATCCAGAACCGGGACTAAAGGCCCTCCACGTGGCCGGTCCACCTTTAGTCCCGGTTGGTAACACCAACCGGTACTAAAGGAAATTTCCTGATTTTTTTTGTTGAATTTTTTTTTTTGAATTTTTTTTATTTTCAAATTTCTGAATTATTTTAACCTCTAATCTCTAATTACCCCTCATCACTGCTCAATTTAATCTCTAATCACCCCTCATCATTCCAAATCATCTCACTTCCCGAACGGTCACCCATCCTCTCACTACTCCAGCCTAAGCACGCTTAACTTCCGGGTTCTATTCTCCCTCGTTTCCAAGTCTGCACTTGTTGTTTTCCTGACAATACTAAGATGTCAATCCTATTAACCCTCAGGAATTTAGCTTGAGCATGAAGTCACATATTTCACTGTTTGAGTTTAAAACTATTGTTCTAAAAAACAATAATTTTTTAGTAACACTAATATTTTTGAATAAGTAGTTTGACCATTGTTTGACCAAGTTTGACCATAGTTTGACCAGATTTGACCAAAATTCAAAAAAGGTGAAATAATTATTTAATAACACTAATATTCTGGAATAATTATTTAGTAACAGTAATACTTCTTGAATAAGTATTTAAAAAAACTGAAATTTAAAAAAACTGAAATTTGAGCATAACTTTTTTTCCTTTGGGAATTTGAGGATTCTAGAAATTTGCAAACAGGCCGTAGGCGGTCTCCATCGGATGTAACTTTTCGAGTAGATGATTTTTCATATAAAAAACTTTTTCATCCGAGTTCGTATGCAAAAGTTATGCGCATTTTACAAATTCCAGAGAGATTTTGTAAATAAAGTCAAAATTCATATTTGTAAATTTTCCCAACAACTAGACCACATATCACATGTGAAACTTATTTTCTTTTATTTTTTTTGACATTTCCATCATTTTCTTTTATTTTTTTAAAAACTGAAAAGGCGATCCACGGGGGGGGGGGGGGGGGGGGTAGTTTGAAAATGGGACCTTTAGTACCGGTTCGTGGCACGAACTGGGACTAAAGGTCTCATCCCCATTAGTCCCGGTTCGTGCCACAAACCGGGACTAAAGGTCTAATCTTTAGTCCCGGTTTGTGGCACGAACCGGGACCAATAGTTGTGGGCCAGGAGCGAGGCCCATTGGTCCCGGTTCATCCCACCAACTGGGACCAAAAGGTCTAGATGAACCGAGACTAATGCCTTAGTCGCACGAACCGGGACCAATGCTCACATCAGTCCCGGTTCTAGACTGAACCGGGACTAATGGGCTGAGCCGGGCTGGACCATAGCCCTGTTTTCTACTAGTGCATGTCTACATTGTTCTCGAACCGTAGGGTCCGCACGCTTAACGTTACGATGACAGTTATTATGAGTTTATGCATTTTGATGTACCGAAGGTTGTTCGGAGTCCCGGATGTGATCACGGACATGACGAGGAGTCTCGAAATGGTCGAGACATAAAGATTGATATATTGGAAGCCTATGTTTGGACATCGGAAGTGTTCCGGGTGAAATCAGGAATTTTACCGGAGTACCGGGAGGTTACCGGAACCCCCCGGGAACCAAATGGGCCTTATTGGGCCTTAGTGGAAAGGTGAAAGGGGCAGCCCAAGGTGGGCTGCGCGCCACCCCCCTCCCCTAGTCCTATTAGGACTAGGAGAGGTGGCCGGCCACCTCTCTCCCTCTCTTTCTCCTTGGGAATCCTATTAGGAATAGGATTGGGGGGGGGGGGGAGTCCTACTCCCGGTAGGAGTAGGACTCCTCCTGCGCCTCCCTAGCTTGGCCGGCCAGCCCTCCCCCTGTCAACCTTTATATACGGGGGCAGGGGGCACCTCTAGACACACAAGTTGATCCTTGAGATCGTTCCTTAGCCGTGTGCGGTGCCCCCTGCCACCAAATTCCACCTCGATCATATCGTTGTAGTGCTTAGGCGAAGCCCTACGTCGGTAGTACATCAAGATCGTCACCACGCCGTCGTGCTGACGGAACTCCTCCCCGAAGCTTTGCTGGATCGGAGCCCGGGGATCGTCATCGAGCTGAACGTGTGCTAAGAACTCGGAGGTGCCGAAGTAACGGTGCTTGGATCGGTCGGATCGGGAAGAAGACGTACGACTACTTCCTCTACGTTGTGTCAACGCTTCCATTGCGATCTACAAGGGTACGTAGATCAGACTCCCCCCCTCGTTGCTATGCATCACCATGATCTTGCGTGTGCGTAGGAATTTTTTTGAAATTACTACGTTCCCCAACATACACCATGATCTCCATCATCATGATCTCCATCATCGTGTCTTCATGAAGTTGTCTCGCCAACAATTACTTCTACTACTACAGCTAACGGTTAGCAATAAAGTAAAGTAATTACTATTGGGGAACGTTGCAGAAAACAAAAATTTTCCTACTCGTTTCACCAGGTTCCATCTAGGAGTTCATCTAGCAACGAGTCATGAGATGCATCTACATACCTTTGTAGATCGCGTGCGGAAGCGTTCAACGAACGGGGATGATGTAGTCGAACACGACGTGATCCAAATCACCGATGACCGAGTGCCGAACGGACGGCACCTTCGCGTTCAACACACGTACGGGACGGGAGACGTCTCCTCCTTCTTGATCCAGCAAGGGGAAGGAGAGGTTGATGATGATCCAGCAGCACGACAGCGTGGTGGTGGATGCAGGGCGTCACGACAGCAGGGCTTCGCCGTGTACTACGTGAGAGAGAGATGTAACAGGGAGAGAGGGAAGCACCAAAAGCCGTAGCCACAAGTCCCTCCTCTCCTCCACTATATATAGGGGTGCCAAAGGGGGGGGGGCGCCGGCCCTAGGAGATGGATCTCCTAGGGGGGGGGGGGCGGCCAAGGGTGGGGGGCTTGCCCCCTAAGGCAAGGGGGCGCCCCCCTTTAGGGTTTCCCCTAACCCTAGGCGCATGGGCCCTTAGGGGGTGGCGCCCCAGCCCACTAAGGGCTGGGTCCCTTCCCACTTCAGCCCATGGGGCCCTCCGGGATAGGTGGCCCCACCCGGTGGACCCCCGGGACCCTTCCGGTGGTCCCGGTACAATACCGGTGACCCCGAAACTTGTCCCGATGGCCGAAACAGCACTTCCTATATATAATTCTTTACCTCCGGACCATTCCGGAACTCCTCGTGACGTCCGGGATCTCATCCGGGACTCCGAACAACATTCGGGTTTCTGCATATACATATCTTCACAACCCTAGCATCACCGAACCTTAAGTGTGTAGACCCTACGGGTTCGGGAGACATGTAGACATGACCGAGACGACTCTCCGGTCAATAACCAACAGCGGGATCTGGATACCCATGTTGGATCCCACATGCTCCACGATGATCTCATCAGATGAACCACGATGTCGAGGATTCAATCAACCCCGTATGCAATTCCCTTTGTCAATCGATATATTACTTGCCCGAGATTCGATCGTCGGTATCCCAATACCTCGTTCAATCTCGTTACCGGCAAGTCACTTTACTCGTACCGTAATGCATGATCCCGTGACCAGACACTTGGTCACTTTGAGCTCATTATGATGATGCATTACCGAGTGGGCCCAGTGATACCTCTCCATCATACGAAGTGACAAATCCCAGTCTTGATCCGTGTCAACCCAACAGACACTTTCGGAGATACCCGTAGTCTACCTTTATAGTCACCCAGTTACGTTGTGACGTTTGGTACACCCAAAGCACTCCTACGGTATCCGGGAGTTACACGATCTCATGGTCTAAGGAAAAGATACTTGACATTGCAAAACTCTAGCAAACGAACTATACGATCTTTATGCTATGTTTAGGATTGGGTCTTGTCCATCACATCATTCTCCCAATGATGTGATCTCGTTATCAATGACATCTTATGTCCATAGCCAGAAAACCATGACTATCTGTTGATTAACGAGCTAGTCAACTAGAGGCTTACTAGGGACATGTTGGTGTCTGTTATTCACACATGTATTACGATTTCCGGATAACACAATTATAGCATGAATAAAGACAATTATCATGAACAAGGAAATATAATAATAATGCTTTTATTATTGCCTCTAGGGCATATTTCCAATAGTCTCCCACTTGCACTAGAGTCAATAATCTAGTTACATTGTGATGAATCGAACACCCATGGAATTCTGGTGTTGATCATGTTTTGCCCTAGGGAGAGGTTTAGTCAACAGATCTGCTACATTCAGGTCCGTATGTACTTTACAAATATCTATGTCTCCATCCTGAACATTTTCACGAATGGAGTTGAAGCGACGCTTGATGTGCCTTGTCTTCTTGTAAAACCTGGGCTCCTTGGCAAGTGCAATAGCTCTAGTGTTGTCACAGAAGATCTTGATCGGCCCCGACGCATTGGGTATGACTCCGAGGTCGGTGATGAAATCCTTCACCCAAATTGCTTCATGTGCTGCCTCCGAGGCTGCCATGTACTCCGCTTCACATGTAGATCCCGCCACGACGCTCTGCTTGCAACTGCACCAGCTTACTGCCCCACCATTCAAAATATACACGTATCCGGTTTGTGACTTTGAGTCATCCAGATCTGTGTCGAAGCTAGCGTCGACGTAACCCTTTACGACGAGCTCTTCGTCACCTCCATAAACGAGAAACATCTCCTTAGTCCTTTTCAGGTACTTCAGGATATTCTTGACCGCTGTCCAGTGTTCCTTGCCGGGATTACTTTGGTACCTTCCTACCAAACTTACGGCAAGGTTTACATCAGGTCTGGTACACAGCATGGCATACATAATAGAACCTATGGCCGAGGCATAGGGGATGACAGTCATCTCTTCTATTTCTTCTGCCGTGGTCGGACTTTGAGCCGAGCTCAATTTCATACCTTGCAGTACAGGCAAGAACCCCTTCTTAGACTGATCCATATTGAACTTCTTCAATATCTTATCAAGGTATGTGCTTTGTGAAAGACCTATGAGGCGTCTCGATCTATCTCTATAGATCTTGATGCCTAATATATAAGCAGCTTCTCCAAGGTCCTTCATTGAAAAACTCTTATTCAAGTAGGCCTTGATGCTGTCCAAGAGTTCTATATCATTTCCCATCAAAAGTATGTCATCTACATATAGTATGAGAAATGCTACAGAGCTCCCACTCACTTTCTTGTAAACACAGGCTTCTCCATAAGTCTGCGTAAACCCAAACGCTTTGATCATCTCATCAAAGCGAATGTTCCAACTCCGAGATGCTTGCACCAGCCCATTAATCGAGCGTTGGAGATTGCATACTTTGTCAGCATTCTTAGGATCGACAAAACCTTCCGGTTGCATCATATACAATTCTTCCTTAAGATAACCATTAAGGAATGCCGTTTTGACGTCCATTTGCCATATCTCATAATCGTAGAATGCGGCAATTGCTAACATGATTCGGACGGACTTTAGCTTCGCTACCGGTGAGAAAGTCTCATCGTAGTCAACCCCTTGAACTTGTCGATAACCCTTAGCGACAAGCCGAGCTTTATAGATGGTTACATTACCATCCGCGTCTGTCTTCTTCTTAAAGATCCATTTATTTTCTATGGCTCGCCGTTCAACGGGCAAGTCAGTCAAAGTCCATAATTCGTTTTCATACATGGATCCTATCTCGGATTTCATGGCTTCTAGCCATTTGTCGGAATCCGGGCCCGCCGTCGCTTCTTCATAGTTCAAAGGTTCACCGTTGTCTAACAACATGATTTCCAAGACAGGGTTGCCGTACCACTCTGGTGCGGAACGTGTCCTTGTGGACCTTCGAATTTCAGTAGGAGCTAGATCAGAAGTATCTTGTCATTATCATTAACTTCCTCTCTAGTCGGTGCTGGCACCTCAGGAACATTTTCTTGAGTTGCGCCATTTTCCGGTTCAAGAGGCAATACTTCATCAAGTTCTACTTTCCTCCCACTTACTTCTTTCGAGAGAAACTCCTTCTCTAGAAAGGATCCATTCTTGGCAACAAAGACCTTGCCTTCGGATCTGAGGTAGAAGGTATACCCAATAGTTTCTTTAGGGTATCCTATGAAGACGCATTTTTCCGACTTGGGTTCGAGCTTTTCAGGTTGAAGTTTCTTAACATAAGCATCGCATCCCCAAACTTTTAGAAACGACAGCTTAGGTTTCTTCCCAAACCATAATTCGTACGGTGTCGTTTCAACAGATTTCGACGGAGCCCTATTTAAAGTGAATGCGGCAGTCTCTAAAGCATAGCCCCAAAAAGATAGCGGTAAATCGGTAAGAGACATCATAGACCGCACCATATCTAATAGAGTGCGATTACGACGTTCGGACACACCGTTACGCTGAGGTGTTCCAGGCGGCGTTAGTTGTGAAACTATTCCACATTTTCTTAAGTGTGTGCCAAATTCGTGACTCAAGTATTCTCCTCCACAATCTGATCGTAGGAACTTGATTTTCCTGTCACATTGATTCTCAACCTCACTCTGAAATTCCTTGAACTTTTCAAAGGTTTCAGACTTGTGTTTCATTAAGTAGACATACCCATATCTACTCAAGTCATCAGTGAGAGTGAGAACATAACGATAGCCACCGCGAGCCTCAACACTCATTGTGAAGGAAATATGCCCTAGAGGCAATAATAAAGTTATTATTTATTTCCTTATATCATGATAAATGTTTATTATTCATGCTAGAATTGTATTAACCGGAAACATAATACATGTGTGAATACATAGACCAACAGAGTGTCACTAGTATGCCTCTACTTGACTAGCTCGTTAATCAAAGATGGTTATGTTTCCTAACCATGAACAAAGAGTTTTTATTTGATTAACGAGGTCACATCATTAGTTGAATGATCTGATTGACATGACCCATTCCATTAGCTTAGCACCCGATCGTTTAGTATGTTGCTATTGCTTTCTTCATGACTTATACATGTTCCTATAACTATGAGATTATGCAACTCCCGTTTATCGGAGGAACACTTTGGGTACTACCAAACGTCACAACGTAACTGGGTGATTATAAAGGAGTACTACAGGTGTCTCCAATGGTAGATGTTGGGTTGGCGTATTTCGAGATTAGGGTTTGTCACTCCGATTGTCGGAGAGGTATCTCTGGGCCCTCTCGGTAATGCACATCACATAAGCCTTGCAAGCACTGCAACTAATATGTTAGTTGTGAGATGATGTATTACGGAACGAGTAAAGAGACTTGCCAGTAACGAGATTGAACTAGGTATTGGATACCGACGATCGAATCTCGGGCAAGTAACATACCGATGACAAAGGGAACAACGTATGTTGTTATGCGGTCTGACCGATAAAGATCTTCGTAGAATATGTAGGAGCCAATATGGGCATCCAGGTCCCGCTATTGGTTATTGACCGGAGACGTGTCTCGGTCATGTCTACATTGTTCTCGAACCGTAGGGTCCGCACGCTTAACGTTACGATGACAGTTATTATGAGTTTATGCATTTTGATGTACCGAAGGTTGTTCGGAGTCCCGGATGAGATCACGGACATGACGAGGAGTCTCGAAATGGTCGAGACGTAAAGATTGATATATTGGAAGCCTATGTTTGGACATAGGAAGTGTTCCGGGTGAAATCGGGATTTTACCGGAATACCGGGAGGGTTACCGGAACCCCCCGGGAGACTAATGGGCCTATTGGGCCTTAGTGGAAAAAAGAGAAAAGGGACAGCCCATAGCTGGCCGGCGCCCCCCCTTTCCCCAAGTCCTAGTAGGACTAGGATAAGGGGCCGGCCCCCCCTTCTCTCTCCTTTTCCCCGAGAGTCCTAGTTGGAATAGGATTGGAGGGGGGAGTCCTAAGTAGGACTCCCCCTGCGCCTCCCTCTCCCTGGCCGGCCGGCCCCCCTCCTCCAACCTTTATATACGGGGGCAGGGGACACCCCAAGACACACAAGTTGATCCTTGAGATCGTTCCTTAGCCGTGTGCGGTGCCCCCTGCCACCAAATTCCACCTCGATCATACCGTTACAGTGCTTAGGCGAAGCCCTGCGTCGGTAGTACATCAAGATCGTCACCACGCCGTCGTGCTGACGGAACTCTTCCTCGACGCTTTGCTGGATCGGAGCCCGAGGAACGTCATCGAGCTGAACGTGTGCTAAGAACTAGGAGGTGCCGGAGTAACGGTGCTTGGATCGGTCGGATCGGAAAGAAGACGTACGACTACTTCCTCTACGTTGTGTGATCGCTTCCGCAGTCGGTCTGCGTTGGTACGTAGACAACACTCTCCCCTCTCGTTGCTGTGCATCACCATGATCTTGCGTGTGCGTAGGAAAATTTTCGAAATTACTGCGTTCCCCAACAGTGGCATCCGAGCCTAGGTTTTATGGTTTGATGTTATTTGCACGAGTAGAACACAAGTGAGTTGTGGGCGATACAAGTCATACTGCCTACCAGCATGTCATACTTTGGTTCGGCGGTATTGTTGGGTGAGACGATCCGGACCAACCTTACGTGTACTCTTACGCGAGACCGGTTCCCTCGACGTGCTTTGCACATAGATGGCTTGCGGAAGACTGTCTCTCCAACTTTAGTTGAACCAAGTGTGACTACGCCCGGTCCTTGAGAAGGTTAAAACGGAGTCTATTTGACAAACTATCGTTGTGGTTTTGATGCGTAGGTGAGATGAGTTCTTACTTAAGCCCGTAGCAGCCACGTAAAACTTGCAACAACAAAGTAGAGGACGTCTAACTTGTTTTTGCAGGGCATGTTGTGATGTGATATGGTCAAGGCATGATGCTGATTTTATTGTATGAGATGATCATGTTTTGTAACCGAGTTATCGGCAACTGGCAGGAGCCATATGGTTGTCGCTTTATTGTATGCAATGCAATCGCGATGTAATGCTTTACTTTATTACTAAACGGTAGTGATAGTCGTGGAAGCATAAGATTGGCGAGACGACAACGATGCTACGATGGAGATCAAGGTGTCGCGCCGGTGACGATGGTGATCATGACGGTGCTTCGGAGATGGAGATCACAAGCACAAGATGATGATGGCCATATCATATCACTTATATTGATTGCATGTGATGTTTATCCCTTTTTATGCATCTTATCTTGCTTTGATTGACGGTAGCATTATAAGATGATCTCTCACTAAAATTATCAAGAAGTGTTCTCCCTGAGTATGCACCGTTGCCAAAGTTCGTCGTGCCCAGACACCACTTGATGATCGGGTGTGATAAGCTCTACGTCCAAATACAACAGGTGCAAAACAGTTGCACACGCAGAATACTCAGGTTATACTTGACGAGCCAAGCATATACAGATATGGCCTCGGAACACGGAGACCGAAAGGTCGAGCGTGAATCATATAGTAGATATGATCAACATAACGATGTTCACCATTGAAAACTACTCCATCTCACGTGATGATCGGTTATGGTTTAGTTGATTTGGATCACGTGATCACTTAGAAGATTAGAGGGATGTCTATCTAAGTGGGAGTTCCTAAGTAATTTGATTAACTGAACTTAAACTTATCATGAACTTAGTACCTGATAGTATCTTGCTTGTTTATGTTGATTGTAGATAGATGGCTCGTGCTATTGTTCCGTTGAATTTTAATGCGTTCCTTGAGAAAGCAAAGTTGAAAGATGATGGTAGCAATTACACGGACTGGGTCCGTAACCTGAGGATCATCCTCATTGCTGCACAGAAGAATTACGTCCTGGAAGCACCGCTGGGTGACAGGCCCGCTGCTGGAGCAACGCCAGATGTTATGAACGTCTGGCAGAGCAAAGCTGATGACTACTCGATAGTTCAGTGTGCCATGCTTTACGGCTTAGAATCGGGACTTCAACGACGTTTTGAACGTCATGGAGCATATGAGATGTTCCAGGAGTTGAAGTTAATATTTCAAGCAAATGCCCGAAGTGAGAGATATGAAGTCTCCAATAAGTTCTATAGCTGCAAGATGGAGGAGAACAGTTCTGTCAGTGAGCATATACTCAAAATGTCTGGG
This sequence comes from Triticum urartu, assembly GCF_056163025.1. Classification (NCBI taxonomy): domain Eukaryota; kingdom Viridiplantae; phylum Streptophyta; class Magnoliopsida; order Poales; family Poaceae; genus Triticum; species Triticum urartu. The sequence continues at coordinate 24,765,620 of NC_141877.1, read as the reverse complement.
TATAATAATCACTTGATTCAGATGGGAGTTAATCTTCCAGATGACTGCGTCGTTGACAGAATTCTCCAATCACTGCCACCAAGCTACAAGAGCTTCGTGATGAACTATAATATGCAAGGGATGAACAAGACTATTCCCGAGCTCTTCGCAATGCTGAAAGCTGCGGAGGTAGAAATCAAGAAGGAGCATCAAGTGTTGATGGTTAGCAAAACCACTAGTTTCAAGAAAAAGGGCAAAGGGAAGAAGAAGGGAAACTTCAAGAAGAACAGCAAGCAAGTTGCTGCTCAGGAGAAGAAACCCAAGTCTGGACCTAAGCCTGAAACTGAGTGCTTCTACTGCAAGCAGACTGGTCACTGGAAGCGGAACTGCCCCAAGTATTTGGCGGATAAGAAGGATGGCAAAGTGAGCAAAGGTATATGTGATATACATGTTATTGATGTGTACCTTACTAGAGCTCGCAGTAGCACCTGGGTATTTGATACTGGTTCTGTTGCTAATATTTGCAACTCGAAACAGGGACTACGGAATAAGTGGACGCTAGCAAAGGACGAGGTGACGATGCGCGTGGGAAACGGTTCCAAAGTCGATGTGATCGCGGTCGGCACGCTACCTCTACATCTAACTTCGGGATTAATATTAGACCTAAATAATTGTTATTTGGTGCCAGCGTTGAGGATGAACATTATATCTGGATCTTGTTTAATGCGAGACGGTTATTCATTTAAATCAGAGAATAATGGTTGTTCTATTTATATGAGTAATATCTTTTATGGTCATGCACCTTTGAAGAGTGGTCTATTCTTGTTGAATCTCGAAGATAGTGATACACATATTCATAATGTAGAAGCCAAAAGATGCAAAGTTAATAATGATAGTGCAACTTATTTGTGGCACTGCCGTTTAGGTCATATCGGTGTAAAGCGCATGAAGAAACTCCATACTGATGGGCTTTTGGAACCACTTGATTATGAATCACTTGGTACTTGCGAACTGTGCCTCATAGGCAAGATGACTAAAACACCGTTCTCCGGTACTATGGAGAGAGCAACAGATTTATTGGAAATCATACATACCGATGTATGTGGTCCGATGAATATTGAGGCTCGTGGCGGATATCGTTATTTTCTCACCTTCACAGATGATTTAAGCAGATATGGGTATATCTACTTAATGAAACATAAGTCTGAAACATTTGAAAAGTTCAAAGAATTTCAGAGTGAGGTTGAAAATCATCGTAACAAGAAAATAAAGTTTCTACGATCTGATCGTGGAGGAGAATATTTGAGTTACGAGTTTGGTGTACATTTGAAAAATTGTGGAATAGTTTCGCAACTCATGCCACCCGGAACACCACAACGTAATGGTGTGTCCGAACGTCGTAATCGTACTTTACTAGATATGGTGCGATCTATGATGTCTCTTACTGATTTACCGCTATCGTTTTGGGGTTATGCTTTAGAGACGACACCTTATGAACTATGGTTTGGCAAGAAACCAAAGTTGTCGTTTCTTAAAGTTTGGGGCTGCGATGCTTATGTGAAAAAGCTTCAACCTGATAAGCTCGAACCCAAATCGGAGAAATGTGTCTTCATAGGATATCCAAAGGAAACTATTGGATACACCTTCTATCACAGATCCGAAGGCAAGACTTTTGTTGCTAAATTCGGAAACTTTCTAGAGAAGGAGTTTCTCTCGAAAGAAGTGAGTGGGAGGAAAGTAGAACTTGACGAGGTAACTATACCTGCTCCCTTATTGGAAAATAGTACATCACAGAAAACTGTTTCTGCGACACCTATACCAATCAGTGAGGAAGCTAATGATGATGATCATGAAGCTTCAGAACAAGATACTACTGAACCACGTAGATCAACCAGAGTGAGATCCGCACCAGAGTGGTACGGTAATCCAGTTCTGGAAGTCATGATGCTAGATCATGATGAACCTACGAACTATGAAGAAGCGATGGTGAGCCCAGATTCCGCAAAGTGGCTTGAGGCCATGAAATCTGAGATGGGATCCATGTATGAAAACAAAGTATGGACTTTGGTTGACTTGCCCGATGATCGGCAAGCAATTGAGAATAAATGGATCTTCAAGAAAAAGACTGACGCTGACGGTAATATTACTGTCTATAAAGCTCGACTTGTCGCGAAAGGTTTTCGACAAGTTCAAGGAGTTGACTACGATGAGACCTTCTCACCCGTAGCGATGCTTAAGTCCGTCAGAATTATGTTAGCAATTGCCGCATTTTATGATTATGAAATATGGCAGATGGATGTCAAAACTGCATTCCTGAATGGATTTCTGGAAGAAGAGTTGTATATGATACAACCAGAAGGTTTTGTCGATCCAAAGGGAGCTAACAAAGTATGCAAACTCCAGCGATCCATTTATGGACTGGTGCAAGCATCTCGGATTTGGAATAAACGCTTTGATAGTGTGATCAAAGCATTTGGCTTTATACAGACTTTTGGAGAAGCCTGTATTTACAAGAAAGTGAGTGGGAGCTCTGTAGCATTTCTAATATTATATGTGGATGACATATTGCTGATTGGAAATGATATAGAATTTCTGGATAGCATAAAGGGATACTTGAATAAAAGTTTTTCGATGAAAGACCTCGGAGAAGCTGCTTACATATTAGGCATAAAGATCTATAGAGATAGATCAAAACGCTTAATTGGACTTTCACAAAGCACATACCTTGACAAGATTTTGAAGAAGTTCAAAATGGATCAAGCAAAGAAAGGGTTCTTGCCTGTGTTACAAGGTATGAAGTTGAGTCAGACTCAATGCCCGACCACTGCAGAAGATAGAGAGAAAATGAAAGATGTTCCCTATGCTTCAGCCATAGGCTCTATCATGTATGCAATGCTGTGTACCAGACCTGATGTGTGCCTTGCTATAAGCTTAGCAGGGAGGTACCAAAGTAATCCAGGAATGGATCACTGGACAGCGGTCAAGAACATCCTGAAATACCTAAAAAGGACTAAGGATATGTTTCTCATATATGGAGGTGACAAAGAGCTCACCGTAAGAGGTTACGTTGATGCAAGCTTTGACACTGATCCGGACGATTCTAAATCGCAAACCGGATACGTGTTTACTTTAAACGGTGGAGCTGTCAGTTGGTGCAGTTCTAAACAAAGCGTCGTAGCGGGATCTACATGTGAAGCGGAGTACATAGCTGCTTCGGAAGCAGCAAACGAAGGAGTCTGGATGAAGGAGTTCATATCCGATCTAGGTGTCATACCTAGTGCATCGGGTCCAATGAAAATCTTCTGTGACAATACTGGTGCAATTGCCTTGGCAAAGGAATCTAGATTTCACAAAAGGACCAAACACATCAAGAGACGCTTCAACTCCATCCGGGATTTAGTCCAGATGGGAGACATAGAGATTTGCAAGATACATACGGATCTGAACGTTGCAGACCCGTTGACTAAGCCTCTTCCACGAGCAAAACATGATCAGCACCAAGGCTCCATGGGTGTTAGAATCATTACAGTGTAATCTAGATTATTGACTCTAGTGCAAGTGGGAGACTAAAGGAAATATGCCCTAGAGGCAATAATAAAGTTATTATTTATTTCCTTATATCATACCGTTGCTAAGAACTCGGAGGTGCCGGAGTAACGGTGCTTGGATCAGTCGGATCGGAAAGAAGACGTACGACTACTTCCTCTACGTTGTGTGATCGCTTCCGCAGTCGGTTTGCGTTGGTATGTAGACAACACTCTCCCCTCTCGTTGCTGTGCATCACCATGATCTTGCGTGTGCGTAGGAAAATTTTGAAATTACTGCGTTGCCCAACACATTGGACCGCACACATCAGTATGTATGATTTCCAATAAGTTGGTTGCTCGCTCCATTGTTCCTGAGAACGGAGTCTTGGTCATTTTACCCATGAGGCATGGTTCGCACGTGTCAAATGATTCATAATCAAGAGACTCTAAAAGTCCATCTGCATGGAGCTTCTTCATGCTTTTGACACCTATGTGACCAAGGCGGCAGTGCCACAAGTATGTGGGACTATCATTATCAACCTTACATCTTTTGGTATTCACACTATGAACATGTGTAGCATTACGCTCGAGATTCATTAAGAATAAACCATTCACCATAGGAGCATGACCATAAAACATATCTCTCATATAAATAGAACAACCATTATTCTCGGATTTAAATGAGTAGCCATCTCGAATTAAACGAGATCCTGATACAATGTTCATGCTCAAAGCTGGCACTAAATAACAATTATTGAGGTTTAAAACTAATCTCGTAGGTAAATGAAGAGGCAGCATGCCGACGGCGATCACATCGACCTTGGAACCATTCCCGACGCGCATCGTCACCTCGTCCTTCGCCAGTCTCCGTTTATTCCGCAGCTCCTGCTTTGAGTTACAAATGTGAGCAACTGCACCGGTATCAAATACCCAAGAGCTACTACGAGTACTGGTTAGGTACACATCAATTACATGTATATCACATATACCTTTTGTTTTGCCGGCCTTCTTGTCCGCTAAGTATTTGGGGCAATTCCGCTTCCAGTAACCACTTCCCTTGCAATAAAAACACTCAGTCTCGGGCTTGGGTCCATTCTTTGGCTTCTTCCCGGCAGCTTGCTTGCCGGGTGCGGCAGTTCCTTGCCGTCCTTCTTGAAGTTCTTTTTACCATTACCCTTCTTGAACTTAGTGGTTTTATTCACCATCAACACTTGTTCCTTCTTGACTTCTACCTCTGCTGATTTCAGCATAGCAAATACTTCAGGAATGGTCTTTTCCATCCCCTGCATATTGAAGTTCATCACAAAGCTCTTGTAGCTCGGTGGAAGCGACTGGAGGAATCTGTCAATGACCGCATCATCCGGGAGATTAACTCCCAGCTGAGTCAAGCGGTTATGCAACCCAGACATAGTGAGTATGTGCTCACTGACAGAACTGTTTTCCTCCATCTTACAGCTGAAGAATTTGTCAGAGACTTGATATCTCTCGACCCGGGCATGAGCTTGAAAAACCATTTTTAGCTCTTCGAACATCTCAATGCTCCGTGTCTCTCAAAATGTTTTTGGAGCGCCGGCTCTAAGCTGTAAAGCATGCCGCATTGAACGAGGGAGTAGTCATCGGTACGTGCCTGCCAAGCGTTCATAACGTCTTGTTCAGCAGGGAGGACATGTGCGTCACCCAGCGGTGCTTGTAGGACATAATCTTTCTTGGCAGCTATGAGGATGATCCTCAGGTTCCGGACCCAGTCCGTGTAGTTGCTGCCATCGTCTTTCAGCTTGGTTTTCTCTAGGAACGCGTTGAAGTTGAGGACTACATTGGCCATTTGATCTACAAGACATATTGTAAATATTTTAGACTAAGTTCATGATAATTAAGTTCATCAAATCAAATTATTTATGAACTCCCACTTAGATAGACATCCCTCTTCTAGTCATCTAAGTATAACATGATCCGAGTTAACTAGGCCGTGTCCGATCATCACGTGAGACGGACTAGTCAACATCGGTGAACATCTTCATGTTGATCGTATCTTCTATACGACTCATGCTCGACCTTTCGGTCTTCTGTGTTCCGAGGCCATGTCTGTACATGCTAGGCTCGTCAAGTCAACCTAAGTGTTTGCATGTGTAAATCTGTCTTACACCCGTTGTATGTGAATGTTAGAATCTATCACACCCGATCATCACGTGGTGCTTCGAAACAACGAACTGTCGCAACGGTGCACAGTTAGGGGGAACACTTCTTGAAATTATTATGAGGGATCATCTTATTTACTACCGTCGTTCTAAGTAAACAAGATGCAAAAACATGATAAACATCACATGCAATCAAATAATAAACGTGCCATGATATGGCCAATATCACATAGCTCCTTTGATCTCCATCTTGGGGCTCCATGATCATCTTGTCACCGGCTTGACACCATGATCTCCATCATCGTGTCTCCATGAAGTTGCTCGCCAACTATTACTTCTACTGCTATGGCTAACGCGTTTAGCAATAAAGTAAAGTAATTTACATGGCGTTTCTCAATGACACGCAGGTCATATAAAAGAATAAAGACAACTCCTATGGCTCCTGCCGGTTGTCATACTCATCGACATGCAAGTCGTGATTCCTATTACAATAGCATGAACATCTCATACATCACATATAGATCATTCATCATTCATCACAACTTTGGCCTTATCATATCACAAAGCACTTGCTGCAAAAACAAGTTAGACGTCCTCTAATTGTTGTTGCAAGTTTTACGTGGCTGAATTAGGGTTCTAGCAAGAACGTCTTCTTACCTACGTGAAAGCCACAACGTGATTTCTTAACTTCTATTTACCCTTCATAAGGACCCTGTTCATCGAATCCGCTCCAACTAAAGTGGGAGAGACAGACACCCGCCAGCCACCTTATGCAACTAGTGCATGTTAGTCGGTGGAACCGGTCTCACGTAAGCGTACGTGTAAGGTTGGTCCGGGCCGCTTCATCCCACAATACCGCTGAAGCAAGAAAAGGCTAGTAGCGGCAAGAAAGTTGACAAATCCACGCCCACAACAAATTGTGTTCTACTCGCGCAAGAAGAACTACGCATAGACCTAGCTCATGATGCCACTGTTGGGGAACGTTGCAGAAAACAAAAATTTTCCTACTCGTTTCACCAAGATCCATCTAGGAGTTCATCTAGCAACGAGTCATGAGATGCATCTACATACCTTTGTAGATCGCGTGCGGAAGCGTTCAACAAACGGGGATGATGTAGTCGAACACGACGTGATCCAAATCACCGATGACCGAGTGCCGAACGGACGGCACCTCCGCGTTCAACACACGTACGGGACGGGAGACGTCTCCTCCTTCTTGATCCAGCAAGGGGAAGGAGAGGTTGATGATGATCCAGCAGCACGACGGCGTGGTGGTGGATGCAGGGCGTCACGACAGCAGGGCTTCGCCGTGTACTACGAGAGAGAGAGAGATGTAACAGGGAGAGAGGGAAGCACCAAAAGCCATAGCCACAAGTCCCTCCTCTCCTCCACTATATATAGGGGTGCCAAAGGGGGGGGCGCCGGCCCTAGGAGATGGATCTCCTAGGGGGGGGGGCGGCGGCCAAGGGTGGGGGGCTTGCCCCCCAAGGCAAGGGGGCGCCCCCCCTTTAGGGTTTCCCCTAACCCTAGGCGCATGGGCCCTTAGGGGGTGGCGCCCCAGCCCACTAAGGGCTGGGTCCCTTCCCACTTCAGCCCATGGGGCCCTCCGTGATAGGTGGCCCCACCCGGTGGACCCCCGGGACCCTTCCGGTGGTCCCGGTACAATACCGGTGACCCCGAAACTTGTCCCGATGGCCGAAACAGCACTTCCTATATATAATTCTTTACCTCCGGACCATTCCGGAACTCCTCGTGACGTCCGGGATCTCATCCGGGACTCCGAACAACATTCGGGTTTCTGCATATACATATCTTCACAACCCTAGCGTCACCGAACCTTAAGTGTGTAGACCCTACGGGTTCCGGAGACATGTAGACATGACCGAGACGACTCTCCGGTCAATAACCAACAACGGGATCTGGATACCCATGTTGGCTCCCACATGCTCCACGATGATCTCATTGGATGAACTACGATGTCGAGGATTCAATCAACCCCGTATGCAATTCCCTTTGTCAATCGATATATTACTTGCCCGAGATTCGATCGTCGGTATCCCAATACCTCGTTCAATCTCGTTACCGGCAAGTCACTTTACTCGTACCGTAATGCATGATCCCGTGACCAGACAGTTGGTCACTTTGAGCTCATTATGATGATGCATTACCGAGTGGGCCCAGTGATACCTCTCCGTCATACGAAGTGACAAATCCCAGTCTTGATCCGTGTCAACCCAACAGACACTTTCGGAGATACCCGTAGTCTACCTTTATAGTCACCCAGTTACGTTGTGACGTTTGGTACACCCAAAGCACTCCTACGGTATCCGGGAGTTACACGATCTCATGGTCTAAGGAAAAGATACTTGACATTGCAAAACTCTAGCAAACGAACTATACGATCTTTATGCTATGTTTAGGATTGGGTCTTGTCCATCACATCATTCTCCCAATGATGTGATCTCGTTATCAATGACATCTTATGTCCATAGCCAGGAAACCATGACTATCTGTTGATTAACGAGCTAGTCAACTAGAGGCTTACTAGGGACATGTTGGTGTCTGTTATTCACACATGTATTACGATTTCCGGATAACACAATTATAGCATGAATAAAGACAATTATCATGAACAAGGAAATATAATAATAATGCTTTTATTATTGCCTCTAGGGCATATTTCCAACAATTACATGACGTTTATGTTGACACACAGGTCATAAATAAATTAAGACAACTCCTATGGCTCCTGCCGGTTGTCATACTCATCGACATGCAAGTCGTGATTCCTATTACAAGAACATGATCATCTCATACATCACATATATCATTCATCACATCCTTTGGCCATATCACATCACATAGCATACCCTGCAAAAACAAGTTAGACGTCCTCTAATTGTTGTTTGCATGTTTTACGTGGCTGCTATGGGTTTCTAGCAAGAACGTTTCTTACCTACGCAAAAACCACAACATGATATGCCAATTGCTATTTACCCTTCATAAGGACCCTTTTCATCGAATCTGATTCGACTAAAGTGGGAGAGACAGACACCCGCCAGCCACCTTATGCAACTAGTGCATGTTAGTCGGTGGAACCGGTCTCACGTAAGCGTGCGTGTAAGGTTGGTCCGGGCCGCTTCATCCCACAATGCCGCCAAATCAAGATTGGACTAGTAACGGTAAGCATATTGAAAAAAATCAACGCCCACAACTACTTTGTGTTCTACTCGTGCATAGAATCTACGCAATAGACCTAGCTCATGATGCCACTGTTGGGGAACGTAGCAGAAATTCAAAATTTTCCTACGTGTCACCAAGATCTATCTATGAAGAGACCAGCAACGAGGGGAAGAAGAGTGCATCTACATACCCTTGTAGATCGCTAAGCGGAAGCGTTCAAGAGAACGGGGTTGATGGAGTCGTACTCGTCGTGATCCAAATCACCGGAGATCCTAGTGCCGAACGGACGTCACCTCCGCGTTCAACACACGTACAGCCCGGTGACGTCTCCCATGCCTTGATCCAGCAAGGAGAGAGGGAGAGATTGAGGAAGACTCCATCCAGCAGCAGCACAACGGCGTGGTGGTGGTGGAGGAGCGTGGCAATCCTGCAGGGCTTCGCCAAGCACCGCGGGATATGAGGAGAAAGAGAGGGAGGGCAGCACCAACAGGGAGAGATCAGATCGCGTGTATTGGGCAGCCCCTAGGCCAAGTATATATAGGGGAAGGGGAGGGGCTGCGCCCCCTTTAGGGTTTCCACCCCTAGGGGTGGCGGCCAGCCTAGATCCCATCCAAGGGAGGCGGCCAAGGGGGAGGGGGAGAGGGAGGCGCACCAGGATGGGCCTTAGGGCCCATCTGCCCTAGGGTTTGCCCCCTCTCCTCTTCCCTTGCGCATTGGGCCTTGTGGGAGGGTGCACCAGCCCACCTGGGGCTGGTCCCCTTCCACACTTGGCCCATTGAGCCCTCCGGGGCTGGTGGCCCCACATGGTGGACCCCCGGGACCCTCCCGGTGGTCCCGGTACGTTACCGATAAACCCTGAAACTTTTCCGGTGACCAAAACAGGACTTCCCATATATAAATCTTTACCTCCGGACCACTCCGAAACTCCTCGTGACGTCCGAGATCTTATCCGGGACTCCGAACAACATTCGGTAACCACATACAAACTTCCTTTATAACCCTAGCGTCATCGAACCTTAAGTGTGTAGACCCTACGGGTTCGGGAGACATGCAGACATGACCGAGACGTTCTCCGGTCAATAACCAACAGCGGGATCTGGATACCCATGTTGGCTCCCACATGTTCCACGATGATCTCATCGGATGAACCATGATGTCAAGGACTTAATCAATACCGTATACAATTCCCTTTGTCTATCGGTACGATACTTGTCCGAGATTCGATCGTCGGTATCCCGATACCTTGTTCAATCTCGTTACCGACAAGTCTCTTTACTCGTTCCATAACACATCATCCCGTGATCAACTCCTTGACCACATTGTGCACATTATGATGATGTCCTACCGAGTGGGCGCAGAGATACCTCTCCGTCACACGGAGTGACAAATCCCAGTCTCGATTCGTGCCAACCCAACAGACACTTTCAGAGATACCCGTAGTGCACCTTTATAGTCACCTAGTTACGTTGTGACATTTGGCACACCCAAAGCATTCCTACGGTATCCGGGAGTTGCACAATCTCATGGTCTAAGGAAATGATACTTGACATTAGAAAAGCTTTAGCATACGAACTACACGATCTAGTGCTATGCTTAGGATTGGGTCTTGTCCATCACATCATTCTCCTAATGATGTGATCCCGTTATCAACGACATCCAATGTCCATGGTCAGGAAACCGTAACCATCTATTGATCAACGAGCTAGTCAACTAGAGGCTTACTAGGGACATGGCGTTGTCTATGTATCCACACATGTATCTGAGTTTCCTATCAATACAATTATAGCATGGATAATAAACGATTATCATGAACAAGGAAATATAATAATAACTTATTTATTATTGCCTCTAGGGCATATTTCCAACACATCTGTCATCCCGGGTGGCAACTAAATCGTCATCCGGCGGGTACCTAATGTAGCAGCGCCAGGACATGTGGGCATATTTGCTTCGTGCCACACGCACAGGGTGGGGATGAGTAATACTTGTTGGGCGTGTGGCACGAAATAGCTGCGCTCACACGTGTGGGCAATTCTACTGTTTGCCCGCTGAGGGAGTCCTGGATTAGGGTGTCTCCGGATAACCGGACTATCTCCATTGGCCGGACTGTTAGACTATGAAGATACAAGATTGAAGACTTCGTCTCATGTCCGGATGAGACTCTACTTAGCGTGGAAGGCAAGCTAGGCAATACGGATATGTGTATCTCCTCCTTTGTAACCGACCTTGTGTAACCCTAACCTCTCCGGTGTCTATATAAACCTGAGGGTTTTAGTCCGTAGGACACAACAACTACAACATACAATCATACCATAGGCTAGCTTCTAGGGTTTAGCCTCTCCGATCTCGTGGTAGATCTATTTTTGTACTACCCATATCATCAATATTAATCAAGCAGGACGTAGGGTTTTACCTCCATCAAGAGGGCCCGAACCTGGGTAAAACATCATGTTCCCTGCCTCCTGTTACCATCCGCCTTAAACGCACAGTTCGGAACCCCCTACCCGAGATCCGCTGGTTTTGACACCGACACCCGCACACAGCCTGTGTGGGCTGCTCAGTGCTCATGCCACACACGGTGTATGGGCAAATGCCTTTTATACCACGCGTGTGGTGGATCGGCGTCCTTCTTTTTACCTTTGTTATACTTTGTTTTTCACTGGTGCTTTATTTTTTTTATTTTTTTTGTTGTACTCTCGGTTTTCATTTGTTTCTTTTTGTATTATTCTTTTCATTTTGTTTCTTTGCTGATTTTAATCCGTTTCATTTTTTGACACGTGTCTAATTTTTCTTAATACACAATGTACATTTGTAGCACACACATGAAACATATTTTGATACGGTTGCGACATTTTTCAAATACACTATATACATTTAAAAAAAATACCAATTTTCAATATTTTTTTGAATACACAGTAATAATTTTCCGAATATACGTGGTAACTTTGTTTAACGACAAGAAAAATTTCTGAAAACAATAAGAACATTTTCTTACGCTGTTTAAACATTTCTAAAATTGTATATACTTTTTTCAAATACATGTCATGTATATTTTTAATGGTATGACACATTTGTTTATATTATGCAAACATTTTTTTGCATCATGCGCACTTTTTGGAAATGTTGCAAACACATTTTTTAAACTCATGAACATTTTTGAAGTGTTACTGTTTTTTTATGTACGATTTTTTTGAATCACACATTTCACGGACATTTTTTCAAACTCGTGACCTTTGTAGATGTCACTAACATTTTCTTTACATATTTGCTCAGGTTTCATAATTTCATCGTGTGTTTTAACTTTTCAGATAGTGTTCGCACTTTAAAATTTTGTCAGGTTTCAAACTTTGTTCCCATTTTTTCAAAAAAATATTTTTTAAAATAATGTTTGTATTCTCATTTTTTTATTTTTTAAAAGTGTTCGCATTTTAAAAATGTCTCGGGATTTCAAAATTTGTTTGAATATTCTAAGGTTGTTTGTGTCTTCAAAAAATGTTTGTAATTCCAAAAATAGCTGACAATTTTGAAGAAAATGTTTTCAAATGTCGACACTGCGGTCTCTGGTTAAATATTTGCGTGCTTCTCGATTATCACTAACAACTATCGGTTCTAGTGTCTAGCAGGAGGAGTCCAGCAACGACGGGTTGCAAGTTTGATTCCTCGGGAGTCTCTCCTTTTTCGTTTTTTTACGTGTGCATTATAAAAAAGCAAAGTACGCTTTGTGCATGTTGGAAATATGCCCTAAAGACAATAATATTATAGTATTATATTTACAAGTTTATAATTAAGAGTTTATATTCTATGTTATAACTGCTATGATCCTGAAATGTGCGATTAAGTGGAAAACTTGTATGCACGTGTGAAATGATAAACGGTAAAATAGGATTTCTAGTCTCGCCTCTAAGACTAGCTCAAGTGTTGTGGATGATCATGTTTTCCAGATTTTAGAATATCGTTAAGTGTAACGATAGTCCTAAAACAACTTTGAGAATATGACATTAGAAGAACGATCATATTGAGCTATAACATGTGTCAATTATTATAACATGTGTTTTAGTTGTTGAAGGAAATATGCCCTAGAGGCAATAATAAAGTTATTATTTATTTCCTTATTTCATGACAAATGTTTATTATTCATGCTATAATTGTATTAACCGGAAACATAATACATGTGTGAATACATAGACAAACAGAGTGTCAGTAGTATGCCTCTACTTGACTAGCTCGTTAATCAAAGATGGTTATGTTTCCTAACCATAGACAAAGAGTTGTTATTTGATTAACGAGGTCACATCATTAGTTGAATGATCTGATTGACATGACCCATTCCATTAGCTTAGCACCCGATCGTTTAGTATGTTGCTATTGCTTTCTTCATGACTTATACATGTTCCTATGACTATGAGATTATGCAACTCCCGTTTACCGGAGGAACACTTTGTGTGCTACCAAACGTCACAACGTAACTGGGTGATTATAAAGGAGCTCTACAGGTGTCTCCAAAGGTAGATGTTGGGTTGGCGTATTTCGAGATTAGGATTTGTCACTCTGATTGACGGAGAGGTATCTCTGGGCCCTCTCGGTAATGCACATCACATAAGCCTTGCAAGTATTGCAACTAATGAGTTAGTTGCGGGATGATGTATTATGGAACGAGTAAAGAGACTTGCCGGTAACGAGATTGAACTAGGTATTGGATACCGACGATCGAATCTCGGGCAAGTAACATACCGATGACAAAGGGAACAACGTATGTTGTTATGTGGTCTGACCGATAAAGATCTTCGTAGAATATGTAGGAGCCAATATGGGCATCCAGGTCCCGCTATTGGTTATTGACCGGAGATCTGTCTCAGTCATGTCTATATTGTTCTCGAACCGTAGGATCCGCACACTTAACGTTACGATGACAGTTATTATGAGTTTATGCATTTTGATGTACGGAAGTTAGTTCGGAGTCCCGGATGTGATCACGGACATGACGAGGAGTCTCGAAATGCTCAAGACATAAAGATCGATATATTGGAAGCCTATATTTGGACATCGGAATCGTTCCGGGTGAAATCGGCATTTTTCCGGAGTACCGGGGGGTTACCGGAACCCCCTCGGGGGTTTATTGGGCCTACGTGGGCCTTGAGGGAGAAGAGAGAAGGAGGCAGGAGGTGGCCGCGCGCCCCTCCCCTTCCTAGTCCGAATAGGACAAGGGAAGGGGGGCGGCGCCCCCCCTTTCCTTCCTCTCTTCCTCCTCTTTCCCCCTCTCTCTCCTTGTCCAACTAGGAGTCCTACTCCCGGTGGGAGTAGGACTCCCTCTTGGCGCGCCACACCTGGCCGGCCGCCTCCTCCCCTTGCTCCTTTATATACGGGGGCAAGGGGGCACCCTAGGACACAAGTTGGTCCACGTGATCGTTCCTTAGCCGTGTGCGGTGCCCCCTGCCACCATATTCCACCTTGGTCATATCGTTGTAGTACTTAGGTGAAGCCCTGCGTCGGTAGAACATCATCATCGTCACCACGCCGTTGTGCTGACGGAACTCATCCCCGAAGCTTTGCTGGATCGGAGCCCGGGGAGCGTCATCGAGCTATACGTGTGCTAAGAACTCGGAGGTGCCGGAGTAACGGTGCTTGGATCGGTCGGATCGGGAAGACGTACGACTACTTCCTCTACGTTGTGTCAATGCTTCCGTTGTGGTCTACGAGGGTACGTAGACAACACTCTCCCCTCTCGTTGCTATGCATCACCATGATCTTGCATGTGCGTAGGAATTTTTTTGAAATTACTGCGTTCCTCAACAGTTGTTTAGACCATGAGAGTATCATAGTAACTTCTTAACGTACGACGGACTTTGGGGTTGCTCAAACTTCATCTGTAACACAATGATCATAATGGCAAATTACATGTTCATCCAAATGTTTGACAAGGGACTAGATAGCTCGAGAGTCAAATTTGCTCCTCCAACGATGGAGAGACATTCTTAGGGCCCTCTCGATGTGACGACATCCATAATCCTAGTGGCCAGACACAGGTGACTATGTCACGGGGATGCCAAAACATGTTAACAAGAAAGAAGAACAAAATCAGTAACGAGGAGACCGGCATGGTGAGCATGTGTATGACTCAAATGGATACCAATACATCTCACCTCGGGTTTATAAAGTACCGTGAAGAAAAAGGAATAGCACATGATAACCCAAGGTTCACTCGAATGTCATTCAAGTAATCATAGGGATCAATGTGGATGTCCACGGTTCCTCTATCGGTCATTGAACACATGATTTTGTTCATGTCTATGATTTACCGAACCTACATGGTCACAAGCTTAACGTAATCATGATCTGCTGAGTGCCAGTAGGACGCGGATAACGAGGATTTATTTATGAAATAGTTCCGTTAATATTCAAAATAGTCCCGAGAGGAACCAGAAACGTTTGGGGGTCACGAGAAGGGTTTCGGAGTTTATCGGGCAATACCGAATATTACTAATATATAGGTGCAAAATGTTTCCAAAGATGTTAAATTAATAATAAAAGGTTCTAATAATAGTTAGGAGGCTTTATATTTAATTTAATATCAAGAGGTCTTAAAAGGTCAAGTAGTGGAGGGAGTATTGGGCCCAATAAGGGCATCTCCAGCCGCGCCCCCAACAGGCCCCCCCAGGCCACTTTTTCGGCGCTGGCACCGAAAAAACGGCCCAGTCGCGCCCCCAGGACGCCGAAAATCGCCGGTTCGTACCTTTTTTCCGCCCGGCGGTCACAGGCCGAACCCGGCGCGCTGGGGAACCGTTGGGGGCTCCGGCGCTAGGGAAAAGCACGCCTGGCCCACACCGCCAGGGGAAAAGTCAAGGTTTTCATCCCCGACTCGCCTCGCACCCCCCGCGCCCTCGACCACCACTAGCTGTATCCCGGCGACGGCCGCCGCCCGACTCTGCTAGATAGTCATTCCCCGCCGGAAAATAGCAGCGCTTCGCCGCGGCAGCCCCTCCCGCAACAGCTGGGCGTTTCCGGTCGCAGTTTCCAGCCGCGGAGGCGCGGTTTAACGGCGGGTTCACGGCCACCGAGCGCAAGGTGTTCGGCGATTTGCTCGTCTCGGCGATGGACTCGGACGAGGAGGAAGAGCTCGCCGCGCTGCTGGAGGAGGAAGCCGCGGCCGACGTCTAGGAAGAAGAGCATCTGATGGTGTTCGCTGCCCTCGCCCAGCTGCTGGCGAGCAGTGAAAAGCCGCGGCGAGGTGGCTCGGCGCCGGGGCGGGTGAAAGCAAAGAACCGGCATCGTCTGCAAGGCTACTGCATGCTCTACTCCGACTACTTCGCCGATGCTCCACTTCATGGCGAGAGAACATTTCGGCGCCGTTATCGGATGAGCCGAAAGCTCTTCCTCAGGATTGTGAATTCCATCCGGGAGTTCGACAACTACTTCAAGTGCAAGATGGATTGCACTGGCGCTCTTGGATTCACCTCCATCCAGAAGTGCACGACAACGATGAGGATGCTTGCATATGGAGCTCCCAGTGATTCACTCGACGACTATGGGCGCATGGCCGAGTCCACCAGCATAGAGTGTTTCTACAAGTTCTGTCGGGCAGTGGTGGCAGTGTTTGGGCCACAATACTTGAGAACACCCAATGCGGAAGACACTGCTCGGATCCTAGCCCAAAATGCAGCAAGAGGATTTCCTGGGATGCTTGGAAGCATCGACTGCATGCATTGGAAATGGAAGAACTGCCCATTTGGTTGGCAGGGGATGTACAAAGGCGCCAAAGGCGGTTGCAGTGTGGTGCTTGAGGCGGTAGCCACACAGGACCTCTGGATTTGGCACTCCTTCTTTGGTATGCCAGGAACTCACAATGACATCAACGTGCTGCAGTGCTCTCCTGTTTTTGCCAAGCTCGTTGAGGTCCATTCTCCTCCGGTGAACTTCGAGATCAATGGGCACCAATACAACAAGGGGTACTATCTAGCTGGCGGCATCTATCCGAGATGGTCGACATTTGTGAAGACGATCTCAAACCCTGTGGCAGGAGGCAAGAACGCCTGGTTTGCGAAGCTTCAGGAGGCTTGCAGGAAGGATGTCGAGCGGGCATTTGGTGTGCTCCAATCTCGATTCGCTGTTGTTCGGTACCCCGCTCAGACCTGGTCGAAAGATCAAATGTGGGAGATCATGACTTGCTGTGTCATCTTGCACAACATGATCATCGAGAGCGAGCAAGAAGACCCAGTGTTTGACACTGAACCATACTACAGGCAGGGTCCTCTAGCCGAAGTTGATCACCAGCTACCGGCAACTTGGACTGCCTATCTCAGTATGCGTCAGGAGATCCGAGACCCACAGGTGCATCATCAACTGCAGAAAGATCTGGTTGAGCACCTATGGAGGCTCAAGGGGGACGCCTCGTGATGAAATACGAGTTTTTATTTGTTGAACAATATAATTTGTATTGAACTATTTGTTGTTGTAGTATTTTGTTGAAGTATTTGATTTTTCTGTGATGAAATATGTGATAAGAAATAATTGTGTTGATAATTGAACGCCGAGACACGGCGAAACCACGCCGAATATGGGCCTATTCTCGCCCATATGGGCCGTTTATTCGCCGAAATTGGGCTGCAGAGTGAGCCAATTTCGGCGCCTAGGGGCGAGCTGGGGGCGACGACTGGGCGCAAAACCGCCCCCAGCGCCGAATGCATCACCGGCTCGCCCCCAGGGGGCGATTTTTATGCGTCCTGGGGGGGCCAACGGCTGGAGATGCCCTAAGGGAGGTGCCACCCCTTAGCCTTTTTGGAGGTCAAGGGGAGACCGAATTGGAGTGGGAAACCGGACCCCTCACTGGCCGGCCTAAGGGGGTAGGTTTCCTCCCCCCTTGTGGAGCCCCTCCCTCTCCTGCAACCTATATATATACTAGAGGTTTTGAGCACTTTTGAATACATAAAGTTTCAGAGCCTCGTCTAGTTCTCGTTGGTCCTAATTGATCAATTAGAGCTTGACTTAGATTCTCTAATCCTCATAATTAGAAGCCAAATGTGGTTCTAATCTCCTCCCTTGAATTCTCCGGCGACGATTCGCTTTGGACGGTGAAGCACTGCCGGATCGTGAAGATTGTATGCTTGCAACTTGTTGAGAGGCCGTGCTTCCGGTCTTCCGCTCGAGCTACTGTTCGTGGGCGGTTCGTGGGATCGTTCATCTATGGTTTGGGGGACTCCAAGTACGATTTACACCGACTCGTCTACTTCCGCTGCAACTCGGAGTTGGTAACGATCGAATCCAACCCGGTAATGTATCTTCATATTGTTCCTAGGTGATTGTAGGGCAATTTTTTTTGTTTTCTACTACGCTTCCCAACGCCTGGTGGGTGGGCCCAGTTGTGAGGCAACAATCCCAGGTTTGACCTGCCACATCGACAATCCCTGTTTGGGAATGCTCTCAAGGTTCAGAATAGACCGGGATCAGAGAGTTCGGTGTGCTACTTCCGTGCATTATAAGCTTAGGGTTTGATTTGGCTTTCATCTACCAGTTTAAGTTTTTTTTTACTTTTTCCTTTAATTAAATGCATGAAGTTTCGAGTGCTCAAATTTGTAACTAGAGGATAGATTTCAAATCCACACATTTTTCTGATACAAAAGGACCTATCATATGTAATTTAATAGGTTCCACATGGATTTGATTTGAACTTAAACAAAATCTGCAGTTAAAAAAATTACAAACAGAGGAAAGAGCATGGGCTGTCTACTGCCCAGTTGCGGCCACAGATCTGACCAACAGGTCTCATATGTCAGTGGCTGAAGAAAAACAAAAAAGAAATGAGACTAATGTGTGACTCAAACCACACGGCCTTTTGGATGCAACCTAACCGGGCTAGCAACTAGGGCGGAGTTCTGCCTGTTGATAGGAATCATATAGCCTAAATTCTAGGATGATCACAATGGTGTTATGAGCGTAAAAATGGCACTCCTCATTTAAGCACAACAGCAATTCCCGATTCAACCGTTCCCTGAGAAGAGGAGAACTAGAGAGACGTGGGGAAATGCAACACCGTTTCGAACCCCCCACCATGAAATTGAAAGCGATGGGAACAACAAGAGCCGCATGATCTAAAATGGATGGCACCGATTTTGTTGCAAAAAGATGTGGTTCGCCAGACACATTCTTCGTTAATTGAACGCATGAAGTTTCAAGTGCTCAAATCTGTAACCAGAGGACAGGTTTGAAATCCAGACATTTTTTCTAATCTAAAACAAACGGACCTATCATATGTACTTTGACATGCATATTCCGTATGAATTTGATTTCAAGTTCTCAATTATGTAACCAGAGGATATGTTTGAAAGCTGCACATTTTTCTGTTGCAAAAGGACACATCTTATTTTTTTTGAACAGATTCCATATGAATTTGATTTGAATTTAAACAAAATCTGCGGCTTACAAAAAGATTGTAAACAAGAAAAGAGTAACTGTCAAACGTGGGATTCGAAAAGCAGACCCATGGAGATAGACTAGATGGGCTAGCCAAAAGACCAAATTTCACCTTGTGACATCGACTGGTTCTTACACCTTTGGCTTTGGGTATTGCATGGCTATGGCGAGAGCACCCGAGCATGCATGCGCTCAATGAAGCGGGCGTGTGTGCGTTGCGTATGGACGCGCGCGTGCACCGGTGCGGTCGAGTTCGCGTCCACCGGTGCGGTCGAGCAGCACTCGCACTTCGTCGGGCACGCCGGCTTCCACCGCCTCGTCGAGGCCGGCATTGGGGTCTGGAAACATCCAACCAACAGAAATCTCCTTCCCGCCCAAAAACATAACCGCCGGAGCCTCCCTGCTCCATCCTCTCGCCTCCACCCCCACCGTATAAAACCACCGCCGGTGACACCTCCCTGGCCCCTCCTTCCTCCTTCCTCCACCCTCCTCCTCGCACCTCTCCACCATCCTCCCTGCTGCCTCCGCCTTCCTCCTCCCACCTCCACCCCCACCCTCCTCCGCGCCTGCCGCCATGCAGGCCGCACGCCAGGGACTTCTGTTCCTCCCGCTCCGGCTACGCGGCCCCCTGTCCTGCCTCTCCCGGCGCCCGCGCCGCCCCTGCTGCCGGCTCGGCTCCCGCCACGCGCGAGCGCGACGGACGAGTGGGATCAGGCGTCCAGGCTGCTGGTCAGCCGGTTGCGGCTCACCAAAGACCTGCTCCCCTCTGGGACCTCGTCGCGAACCGCCCGTCCCCGAGTCCGAGGTATGGTCCACTGCGCCCACGCTTCCCCGGCGACGACTGCCCGTACCTGCGGGCCCTGCTCGAGCGCCTCGCACGGAGGGCTAACACCCTCACCTTGGCGGCCGTCCTCGCGGCCGCGCTGCTCTTCTACATCCTCCTGAGGAGGTGGGCCGCGGAGGGAGCGGTCGCCGTCGCCGACGAGGAGGAGGAGGCGGACGCGATCATCAGGTCCTCAGGGCGCCTGCCTCCGTCCACACGGCGGCGCCTTCTCACCCTGGCGCTCCAGCTTGTGCCCCGGGGACCGGGAGGAGGGGCACGGAGGCCTCCGTGGGCGTGGACCGTGCGCCACTCCCTTGACGGCCACACCGCCGCCGCTGCCCTGCAGCCAGAGGTATGTCGAAACCTTTGCTGATTCTTTCGTTTGTTCTTGCGCATCTTGGCATGTTCTTGGCCATTCTTGATTCGTTCTTGGCCAGCCTTGGCAATGAATTCAGATGCTTTGTGTAAATTGGGCAGGAGCGGTTCATCTTCGGTGGGAGGACCACGATGCTGAGCCATGGCCGCAACCTGGCGGGCCAGCAGTCCAGCACCAGCACCAGCAGCATGCAACGTCAGCTTCCAGGTGTTTCACGCCGAGAGGTGAGGCCAAAACCCCCATTCTTGGAGCTGCGATCTTAAGTTTGGGCGCCTAGCTGTAGCCCTGTAACTGTAAACGATGCGGGTTCAGAACTTCAGATAAATGTAGTGTAGTTGGTTCTTCTTCTTCTTTTGCGTGTGTTGACAAGAAGCGGGACAAAGCGTGGCCTTATGATACTGCTGTTCTCCATAAACTTAAACTGAATGAGAACTAGGAGTATTGCATTCGAGGACAATGCAGTACGTATGTGTGTTTACGTCATCGAATCAGCATAGCAACTTAATCGTGGCTGCTTAATTATGCACATTTATCCATTGCAGACCCAACAAATCATTCTCTTAGACATTCTTGCACAGTTATTTTGTTTCAGATTTTGTGCTTTTGGATTATGGGTCCGATGCGTGCCTAGCTAACAACTGACTTTCTGCAAATGCAGCATAGTTGAGCTGCTGCCGCGACACTACTCGGATGCTGATGGTGCGGAGGAGAAGAAGTTCACCCCCTCAGAAATTTCGGCGCCTCGGACTCGGACACGATGACGGCAGAACTCGCCGCCTACTTTTGCCTACAGATAGTACAGATAGATAGTGTTGACAAAACTTGTTGCGTTCTTGTCGTAAACTTGTTCAATTCTGCTGTTTTGACATTGCGGTTCAAGTAGGATTCACAACTCCAAGAACAGTAGCTGCGTCTAAAATTCTTTGGTTTGTAGTTGTGCATAGTCGATCGGTAGCAAGTTTCCTGCCGGTTGAGCAACACATCTGTAATCTCTGAAGATATGTGCACAGGTCTGATGTTTCCGGTTTGATCCTGCACGGTTTACTAGATCAACTACTGGCATCGTTCTCTGACACAAGTACCTCTGTGCTTGTGTTTTCGCAGCGTGACAAATCCTTGAGCAGTTCACAGACAGTACAACACCTACGATAGTATTGGAGTAGGAAAAGTAGAGGCACGGCTTCAGATAATTTTGGGCCAAGATGTACTCCTGCCCGTGCAGAACATCGTATACGAGTACTGTATTAATTTGCATCATCATCAGTACTCTTTTTTTTAGCATTAGTACAGACACAAGCGCTCATATACACGCGCATATACTCATCCCTATGAATGCATACACGCACACCCTACCTCTATGAGCACCTCCAAAAGACTGAGCCGGCACATCATCTTGAGATTTACGAAGTCGTTGTAGGCGCCTCGTCATCGACAGGAACGTCTCCTCCCACTGAAAGCGCATCGCCGGAAATCCTGAAATAAATCCAGAAATAATGCGAGCACTAGGATTTGAACCCTGATGGGTTGGGAATACCACTGCCCACCTAACCATCTCAACCACAGGTTGATTCATCATCATCAGTACTCGATTTCCTCCCCCTGCAGTGCAGTACGCGATTCGACCATGTTTCATTCATTCAGTTTGGATAAAATGCGTGTTCCAGCGCGTGGCCCCCACTCACGGTCAGACGTACGGTTCAAAGCCTTGTACGTCGTCGTCGATCGTTGGCACCCGCGAGGGATTCATCCGTTTTGGCGAGCCTCGCCATCTACCATCAGGCCCAGCGATACGGGTTGGCCCATTTAACCAACATTTGAGGCCGACAAAAAAATAATCTCAGTTCAGTGTTTGTTTAGAGCATCTCCAACCGACGCCCTAGATTAGCCGCTCGCTGGAAAAAGCAACTATTTAACGCGCGGGCGACCGAAATCGATGTTCCGACAGACGCGCTAAAATCCCACGCGCGGCAAAGTTGGTTCAGCGCGCTGGGGAAAACGGCATCGCGCGCTGCTTATTTGATGCGTCCGCTCCAGCGTGCTAGACATGGCAATGGGACGCGCGAATCTCACCAACCGCCAAATTTGGAACCTCCATACGCCGGCACCTCCACCCGCATCTTCCCCATTCCCCCGCCTACCCCCATGCACCACCGCTGTTTCCTCCACCTTCTCTCCTCGCCGCCGACCCTCAAGCGCACCGTTCCTCCGCCGGCTAAATTTTAGGATTAAAAGATCCTTTGGTACATCTTGAACGCTTGTGTGATTATGCATAATATGATCATCAAGAATGAGCGTGGGCAAGCTTTAAACTACTCCCAGTATGAGTTGTTGGGACGTCCCGTGCGAGTGCGGAGGAGGGCTGCGAGGGTGGCATGCTTTATTGCCTCCTATCATATCATTCGACGTGCTAAAACGCATGATGATCTTCAAAAGGATCTAATTGAGGGGTGGTGGCATGGAATGGGCGACAAAGCTAGTTTGATGTTGTATGTTTGTTGTATTGTTGAATTATTTGTTGTATTAGAAAATAAATTATTTGTTTGAGTTGTAATAATAATTGAACTATTTGTTATTAATTTATTTTATGTGTGTTTGATCTTTTTGGTTCTATATTCATACAAAATGTTGTTTGTACTAGGCGCGCACGCTGTAATTTAGCGTGCCTACTGGAGTGCTACATGCGGCCCGCAATATGTAGCGCTTTTGCTAAAGCAAACATCCTTCTGTGTGCGCTAAAATGCTATCTCGACGCTGCAAAAAAAAAAAAGTTGGCGCGTCGCGTAAACCACATCTGTTGGAGATGTTCTTAGGGCAACTCACTAAATGTGTCCGTTTTGGTTGATAGGTGGACAAGAAATGTACATCTGTGTTCGCTGGCCCGCGAGTGCATTTTGATTTTTTTTTCTTATTCAGCTTAAAATATACACCGCCAAAAGTCTGTTTCATAATTAAACTAAAAAAATGAATAGAAATTAAATAAACCTTAGATCTAACTAGGGTGGCTGCCGGAGCACGCGCGCGATTGCACGCCCTACTGCTTGTCCTTGTCACCGGCCAGATCAATGAAGATTGAAGGCGACCATGGCCACGTCAGCGCCGATGGTGGCGGTGGCCCTATCGTTGGCACACGAGGTGGCGTAGATGGCGCCTCCTGCTGCTCTTTCCATTGCTGGTCCTCGCGCTCCTCCTTTGGCTCTAGAGATCTGCTTGCTGGCAAGGGAGATTGCTGAACATAGCTGGAAGGGTTACTCTTGTGCAGTCATGTCTCACTAATATTCCCCTGTTTATGATGACTTTTTATCCGATTCCAGTGGGAATTAGGAAGAAAGCTTATTTTTCTTTTCCAGAGCTAGATTAGCATGGCATGAAGATGAAGATAAGAAGAAATATCATCTAGTTAAATGGAAAACATGCTGACAACATGGACGCTTGGGGGTCCTAAATTTAGAAATTAAAAACTGAAACTGGGTTATGGCAAGAGGTTATGTTTAGAAAGTATGCGAAGGAGAAATGCTTTTCAGGGATTAAGCCTAGAGTTGGGGACCCACATTTTTGTCTAATCTCCTAAAGGTTAAAGAGCTATTTTTATCAACATGTGAAAAAAAAGATTGGGGGTGAGAAGAATACTAGATTCTGAGAAGATTGGTGGGTTGGGAGTAAACCACTTAAGGATGCTTATCCAGGCCTTTATCTTACATATTTTGATCATAATATTTTTGTGACCGAAGCTGTTGAAAAAGGGTGGCACAACATTACTTTTAGAAGAACCCTGTTTGGGGAAACATTGGAAGTATGGAATAGTTTGAAAGGAAGATGCGAAGGAGTAATTATGCATGTGGGTAAAGATAAACCTATGTAGATACTTACCGATGACAGGAAACTTTCTGTCAAGACGCTTTATATGTTCTTACTTAAAATTGACCGTGGTTTCCTACAAGAATATCTGTGCAAAATTAAAATACCTACTAAAATCAAAGTTTTTTGATGGTTGATAAATAGGAAAAGTATCTTAACTAGAAATAACCTCATAAAAAGGGGATGTAAAAGAGATAAAAGTGTGCTTTCTGTGGGTGAAAACAAACGGTTCATGGTCGGTCGATCCTACGCTGCTCCTATCGATCGAGAGTATAGGAGGTTCTTGGCCTGTCGTGTTTGGAAGTAGTTTAGGTAGCTATTTACAGTATATAATAGGCTACTAAAGGTGGGTAGGTCGACGAGTCGTACTCATACTGGCTGCCCGGCCGTATCCGAGAGCGATCGATCGGAGCCCCGTCCACGCACGGTGCGTAGTTGTAGGTTTGTTCGCTTTGCTCTAGTTTTTTTTCTTCTCTTTTTCATTTTATTTGATATTACTTTGTTTTTTCATCAGGGTTTTTTGGTTTTCTTTTTACCTTCGTTATTATACTTTGTTCTTCACTGGTGCTTTTTTTGTTGTTGTACTCACGGTTTTCATTTTGTTTCTTTGCTGATTTTAATCGGTTTCATTTTTTGACACGTCTAATTTTTCTTAATACACAATGTACATTTCTAGCACACACATGAAACATATTTTGATATGCTTGCCACATTTTTCAAATACACTATGTACATTTTAAAAAATACCTATTTTCAATAATTTTTTGAATACACAGTAATAATTTTCCAAATATACGTGGTAACTTTATTTAATGACAAGAAACATTTCTGAAAACAACAAGAACATTTTTTACGTTGTTTAAACATTTCTAAAATTGTATATACTTTTTTCAAATACATGTCATATATATTTTTAATGTTATGACACATTTGTTTATATTATGCAAACATTTTTTTACATCATACGCACTTTTTGTAAATGTTGCAAACACATTTTTTAAACTCATGAACATTTTTGAAGTGTTACAGTTTCTTTTGAATGCACGATTTTTTTTGAATCACACATTTTTTCAAACTCGTGACCTTTGTAGATGTCACTAACATTTTTCTTTACATATTTTTTTAGGTTTCATAATTTCTTCGTGTTTTTTAACTTTTCAGATAGTGTTCGCATTTCAAAATTTTGTCAGGTTTCAAACTTTGTTCCCATTTTTTCAAAAAAATATTTTTTAAAATAATGTTTGTATTCTCATTTTTTTATTTTTAAAAAGTGTTCGCATTTTAAAAATGTCTCGGGATTTCAAAATTTGTTCGAATATTCTAAATTTGTTTGTGTCTTTAAAAAATGTTTGTAATTCAAAAAATAGCTGACAATTTTCAAGAAAATGTTTTCAAATGTCGACGCTGCGGTCTGTGGTTAAATATTTGCGTGCTTCTCGATTATCACTAATAACTATCGGTTCTAGTGTCTAGCAGGAGGAGTCCACCAATGCCGGGTTGCAAGTTTGATTCCTCGGGAGTCTCTCCTTTTTCGTTTTTTTAGGTGTGCGTTACAAAAAACAAAGTACGCTTTGTGCATGTTGGAAATATGCCCTATAGACAATAATATTGTATTATTATATTTACAAGTTCATAAGTAAGAGTTTATATTCTATGTTATAACTGCTATGATCCTGGAATGTGCGATTAAGTGGAAAACTCGTATGCACGTGTGAAATGATAAATGGTAAAATAAGATTTCTAGTCTCGTCTCTAAGACTAGCTCAAGTGTTGTGGATGATCATGTTTTCCAGATTTTAGAATATCGTTAAGTGTAACGATAGTCCTAAAACAACTTTGAGAATATGACGTTAGAAGACGATCTTATTGAGCTATAACATGTGTCAATTGTTATAACATGTGTGTTAGTTCCTTAGACCTTGAGAGTATCAGTAACTTCTTACAGTACGGTGGACTTTGGGGTTGCTCAAACTTCATCTGTAACACAATGATCATAACGGCAACTTACATGTTCGTCCAAAAGTTTGACAAGGGACTAGATAGCTCGAGAGTCAAATTTGCTCCTCCAACGATGGAGAGACATTTCTTAGGACCCTCTCGATGTGACGACATTCATAATCCTAGTGGCCAGACACAGATGACTATATCACAGGGATGCCGAAACATGTTAACGAGAAAGAATAACAAAATCAGTAACGAGGAGACCGGCATAGTGAGCATGTGTGTATGACTCAAATGGATACCAGTACATCTCACCTTGGGTTTGTAAAGTACCGCGAAGCAAACGGAATAGCACATGATAACCCAAGGTTCACTCAAATGTCATTCAAGTAATCATATGGATCAATGTGGACGTCCACGTTTCTGCTATCGGTCATTGAACACACGATTTTGTTCATGTCTATGATTTACCGAACCTACATGGTCACAAGCTTAAGATAATCATGATCTGCTGAGTGCCAGTAGGACGGGAATAACGGGGATTTATTTGTGAAATAGTTTCGTTAATATTTAAAATAGTCTTGAGAGGAACCAGAAAATTTCGCGGCCACGAGAAGAGTTTCGGAGTTTATCGGGCAATACTGGGTATTGCTAATATATAGGTGCAAAATGTTTCCGGAGATGTTAAATTAATAATAAAAGGCTCTAATAATAGTTAGGAGGCCTTTATATTTAATTTAATATCAAAAGGTCTTAAAAGGTCAAGTAGTGGAGGGAGTATTAGGTCCAATAAGGAAGGCGCCATCCCTTAGCCTTTTTGAAGGTCAAGGGGAGGCCGAATTGGAGTGGGAAACCCCCACTGGCCGGCCTAAGGGGGTAGGTTTCCTCCCCCCCCCCCTCCCTCCCGTGGAGGCCTTCCCTCTTCTGCAACCTATATATATATATATATATATATATATATATATATATATATATATATATATATAATAGAGGTTTTGGGCACTTTTGAATACATAAAGTTTCAGAGCCTTCTCTTGACCTACATTCTCTAATCCTCGTAATGATTTTGTTGCCACAAGGAACAAGCAACGCATAGCCAGGTGATGCCGAGCCGCGGACACGGGAAGCGGCTGCCTTGGCATGCACAGAGCCGCCAGACGCACCGAGGAAAGAGACACTAGTGGGCAGTGTGAGCTGCAGCCATGATGGCATGGCCGATTAGGACTATGTGCGGCCACTTCGTGGCTTGTTGATTGCCTCGTGATGCCAAGTTGAATCGCGACGCCACTAGAGCCAACAGAGCTCTGAAGCCTGATCGACTATTGGATGGACGCCACTGGCGGAGGCCTCCGGTGGGCAAGGTGTGGCGCGGTGCCATACCTTGATCGGGTGCAAATAAAAAATTTATATGTATGCATCGTCTCTCTAGTCGCTCGGTCGCTGGCTACGCTTAGTGTCCCACGAAAATCACTAAAGACCTGGAGAAAAAGACCCATTCAGATGCCATCAGATAGGCCACGAGCGGATGGGCCACGAAACGCAGACGACCAAACCTTAACACTCATGCACTCGGCCAAACCTAGCATGGGGCGACGGCTGGCCAGGAGGACGGGACGGTCGACGGTGGGGGCGGGGTGTCGACCAAGCAGGCAGCCGAGCGCTGCCGCGCCGGGCGCACTGCTCAGGGAGCGGAGGCTGGGGTGGGGGGCTAGTGGGCGGCGTCAAGGAGCGATGGCGCAGCGGCACAAGGACAGCGTCGCAGCGAGCTTTGCGTCAATCATGGGCTCACGGCCGTCGGCTGGTGCCGTGAATGGAGAGGAAAGAAAAGAGGCTACCAAAGCCAATGAAAAAGGGGGAGGCAGAGCTATATTTTTCTGAAATTGAACAATTTGTATCATGCAATTGTAGTGATTTTAGACTTTCATTGATAATTTGGTGTTGTGAATTGCAGATTTGACAAAATATTTCAAAGTACTTGGTAGTGGCAGCAACTCGAATCCGAGCACCTGTGAAAGTGTTAATGTTTTGGCTTCAACAAGATCAAGTGAATTTCGTGGAAGTTGAGCATGAAACAACCGAACAAGTGGAAGAACAAACCACAGATTCCATTGAAGCTATAGTGGACGAGAATGTTGAGGTTCACGGAGTTGAAGGTCTAAATATTTTTAGTCTAGGGGAAGATTTTCACTTGATGGTGTGTTATATTAAGCGAGAGATCTTCAAAAATATTGATCTTGCAAAAATTAAGGAAGATTTTCAAAAGGAGTATAGGGCACTGCCATTTCTTGGGTCTTTAGATGCCATTGAAATATACTTTATCGGTATGTTTTATGTTGTTTTTTTTCTGTTGAAGCATGCCTGCATTTTCAATGTATATGATTTTTTATTTGTACTGTACATTGTTAATGTGTATTTACTGTTTCGATTTGCATCAAAAAAATCTTTGCTTAAAACTTCGCCACACCTTAATTTTGTTTCGTCCTCCACCTCTGATGAACGCCACATATGTCCGGCAACGGCCACAGGAGGTCACAACGAGGAATTCTATAATAAATTACCAAACAAAAAAGACAAAACTACCCACCCAGTCAACTGTTGAGATGATTCTATACTACCCGATCCCCGGAGTAGTATGATGTACCATAAAAGGTCTCATAATGAGAGTATAACATTTTGTAGAATACATGAGAGTATAAAATTTAGACTCAGTAATAGATAGGTAAGAAAAAAAATCAGTGTCTAATAAGGAAATGAAATTTAAGACGGGTGTTAAGGAACTCTTTCGTTACTAGGGTGTGTTTGGTTCCTCGTCAAAATCGGTTAAAGCCTAGCTAGCCTCGCTAGTCCAGGAAAACCTCGCCCACCGCGAAGAGCCGAATTGGCTCGCTCTCAACGGCAAGCGAGCATGCACAAAAAAAGGTCCACATTGACCCACACATACACAGGCGTAACTGCCAGCAAAAGTAATGCATCCAAATGGGTAAGCATAGCCCACCCAGCAATGCAACCAAACGTTCCCTAAATTATTAGTCCGGGAAAACGTATAGTACAGTGCTGAATTTCTTTCGGAAGACGTAGAGCAAAGAAACACATTTCGGATTGAGCTAGCTATCGTAGCCTCGATGGATTACTCTCCGATACATCACTCCGACCCGTCGTGGGGCTCCGATCCGTATCTAGCTAGGATATCGTTACTCGTGAGCGATCCTCTCAAGTCTCAATCATATACAGTACGACTACGAGCAGTAAACTAGTTGCAAACACGACAGGTGAAGAGCCCTACTAGATCGACAGTCCAAATTAAACCGCTCGCGCCTGCAAATCCCCAGCGCTGGATCGACCATGAACCGTCTGTGGTGCTCCCTCTCCCGGATGCTCCGTCGCTCGGCCGCCCCGCAGCGCCTGCTTCACTGGTGTTCTTCTTCCGCCCCCCGCGTCACGGTCACGCCTGCTCCACTCCGTCGTCCACCGTCGACTGTGCTTCGCCGGCGGTTCCGTTGGTACCACGACCCCTGGAAGGCCACGGCGGCGACGGCCGTCGGCTTGGGCGCCGCGGCGCTGGCCGCCTGCGAGGTCGTGCCCTGCACCAACCGCTGCCACCTCGTCGTCTATTCCCGCCAGGGGGAGCGCGACCTTGGCGACTCCCTGTTCGCCACCGAGTTGAGGTCCATCCACCGGCATAGGATGGTCGACCCACACCATCCCGACAGCGTCCGCGTCCGTCTCATCGCCGAGAGAGTCATCCACGCGGCCAACCGCGGCCTCGGCATCTACGACAGCCGTGACGCCCCCTTGCTCCGCGTCACCCGCAAAGGGAAGAAGCCGTGGGCGCCACAGCCACACACCAGGCACCTCCATGGGCTCAACGGCAGCTGGGAGCTGGTCCTTGCCACGCATACTTCCGCCGATGCCATGTCCGCGCCCGGCGGCAAGCTTTTAGTGTCCACAGGACTGCTCGACTGCTTTAAGACCGATGGCGAGATCGCCTTCGCTCTTGCGCATGAGGTACGCTATCTACCCACGCACGCACCACCCTAGGTTTATTTTCTGCCCCCTCCGTAGACAAATGTAAGACGTTCTGACTGCCGAAACGTGTTACATTTTTTTACCGAGGGAGTAATTCACTAGATGACATCTCGCCGAGGGTTAAAAATTTCAACGAAATTTCAGTGAAATTTGTTAGGAATAAGCCACGCATGAGTATGTGCTCGTGTGTGTGATCTGCGTGCATGGGTGTGACCGTGTGCATGCAAGATTCTGTTAGTGCATGCCCTCATTAGTGAGCTAGTTTGTTGGCTTGGTCGGGTCGCCGGACGAGCGCGTATGGGCGCGTACGTTTCGGTGAGAGAGTTAGCTGGCTAGGTAGGCGATCCGTTGGGATCGGCCGTGGCGTGCGCGTCGTGGGCGCGCACGGCCGGGCATGTGGATCCTGCGGGCTGGGTGGGCTATGCGTCGTGCGCCAGCCCGGGTATAAATTCTGTAGACCGCGGGATGGTTGTAATACACTGAGTTGAGCATCATGTAGACATTGCAAAGAGAATCGGGCGTTCGTGCGCCCGTGGCGGCGTTCGTGCGCCGGCTGGAAAAACTTGTGTCCACTGTGTTCATCTCCTTCCTTCTATCTTGTTGGAGCGAGTGAGTTGAGAGGGAGAGGTAGCTAGGGTTGCCGTTTGGCAACAACAAAATTTCCGAACGCATATTTCAGTGGGGTCCAAAATATTATCAACACCAAAATTTCGATGCAGATTCAAATAGATTTTCAAATGAATTTAAGTTATTTTAGAATTCAATACAATTAAGCTAAATTTGAAATCGGAAAATACGAAATAATTTCTGAAATATGCGAAATTTCCGAAATTTCGCATATTTCGATGGAGTCCAAAATTATTTTGTTTTCGAAATTAAAAACCTTGATCTCGCCTGCGTGTTGCATCGGATATTACTATATATATGAAGCAAACGATTGTATGGATCTTTGATCAACATTGTTCATTCTTCTGCAACACTTCGACGCAAACAAGTTGTGTTGCTGAAGTCTGTCGCCCTTTGCTGGTAATCATGGAATTGGTCTTTTTTCGTTTCTTTGTTCTAGTTTCGTTTAGTAGTGAACCAAGTTCGCTGTAAAACTAAGACCAAGTGGTTTCATTATATGAAATCGGAGGGGAGGCCTCCCTTTTTTGCTCCCCCCAAAAAAACCATCCAACAAGTAGCACCCAAATGTTTGATGCCATTGGGAGTCGCTTTAATTTCAGTTGAGTCTACGTTTAATTATGGAGTATTCGAGTTCCAACCTGATGAGATGTTGTTGTCATGTCCGTAATTTTATTTTATTTTTCTAGGTTGGGCACATCATTGCCAGGCACCAAGCGGATATCGGAAATAGTGTGTGGTTACCAGACTTCCTACGACGGATCTTCTTACAAAGGTAATGTTCTATGCACCCGAGCCCTTTTCACAGCACCATGACTGTTTATTCTCTCGTTAATATCAACCTATGCATCAAAGTACATTCTGTTAATCAATTAGAAGCCCTCCTGTTTTGCATGTGTATGTACGTAGGATGGAGATAGAGGCTGATCGCATTGGAATCTTGCTACTTGCGGCTGCCGGTTTCCATCCAGACCATGCCCTTGCGGTCGCCAAGAAGTACGCTACAGTTGCTGGAGGTTATTCTGTATGGAAACAGATCCTAGATACTACTCATCCCCACCCTAGGGACAGATTGGCACGTTTATCAGAGATCAAGACCATGGAGGAAGCGTTGGAACTGTACAATGAAGCTAATGCCATGGATAAAGTAACTGAAAAGTATTTTTCCGGTAACCTTGGCATGTCCATCGCGGATGAAAATGGTATTTCAGAATTTGAAAAGTAGATGATACCTTGTGGGTCATTGTGGGAATTTTGTTATATTGCATTTGAGGAATTTCAATTTATGGAATTTGAGTATGAGAAAGGAAACGGAATATGCAATATGATCTATAGTATTTCATTGTTATATAGTTGAATAATTTTGTAGAGTATAATTAAATAGTACTTCTCACACATTTTTAGAGAAATACAAATAGTAAAATTGAGGAGGTGGCAAGTGCGGTGATGTGATATGTGTGCATGTTGAAAGAAAAAGAAGTAGATGGGTTAGATCATCTCCAACAGCAGCCCTAACACACGACACCAAAAAGTAGTTATAGAGCACCAAAAAAATTGGTTTTAAATCACCTGATTTTTTAAGTTTTAAGCACACAAACTTAAACATAGTTCGGATACATAGTTCGGCTATAAACTACTGCGAACTACTTAGAGATTGTCCCGGTCTATGTGGGAGCCCGACTTGTCATCTTAATGTTCACCTCGTCCTCCAAATCGATCTCGATCACCCTCGAGGAGCCAGCCTCCTCCTCCTCCTCCTTCTCATCCTCCTCCTCCTCCTCCTCCTCCTTCTCCTCCTCCTTCTTGTTCTTCTACTCGTACTCCGCTTCGGCCACCCTTCGATAAGAAAAATTACTTACACAAAAGTAAGACTCATCTGAGTGGGGATATCATCCTCACTCCAGGGCATAGCCGCAAATCAGAATTCACCTAAGTTAAAAACTCATCCGAGTGAGAACATCATCCTCACTCCGAGGTTTAGCAGAATTCGCCTAAGTTAAAAACTCATCCGAGTGGGAACATCATCCTCACTCAGCTTAGCCGCGAATCAGAATTCGCCTAAGTTAAAAACTCATCCGAGTGGGGACAGGCTTAGCCGCGAACGAAAACTCGCCTAAGTCAAAAACACATCAGCAAATAAAGCAAGGATTCAAACATCCAACTAAAACTTTGATCTGTCCAAAGCTGTCAAAGCAAAAGATCAAGTGCGTGAGCTCCAAGCTCATTAAAGTTTAGCGATTACATAAAACCTCTTGGGATACCGAGGCAAATTCATTCGGTATTAAAAGTTTTTTAGTTACGCGTCGACGTAGGGCTGGGTAGACCAACGAATGTGTCTAAGTCGATGTCGTTTGCGATCCAAGTGGCGGCCTTGATGAACGTCTCCAAGAAGTTCTTGAACCTGAAATTTTTCTTGTTGGTAGCCTTGAGGACTTCAGCTTCTCTTTGTCCACATCCTTGCAGTGGACACGGATGAGTGAAAGCGCCACGTTGACTCCGCATCGAGCCACAGACTTCTTTGATGATTGCACTCGGCTTGGGATCCTCTTCAGTCTGGTCATCATGGAATCCAGGCCACTCTGAAGTGTCTCCTCTTTTTTTTTAGAAAAGGAGGATGAGCCCCGGCCTCTGCATCTGAGACATGCATACGGCCATTTTATTGATTATTCACGAGGACCTTACAAAGTACTATAACAAAATAGCTGAATCCGCCATCTTTGGTAACATATGCCACTACTCCTATCCATATGATGAAGGGGTGCTACCTGGGCCAAATACCCGGTCTACTCACCTAAGCCTATCATCAAAAGCCAGAAACCCCAGCCGAGCCACATACCGGGTCTGGGGCATAAACTGGTCTGACGCACTCACATGTGTCATCGCCGCCATCTTCCACAGGTTCGTCTTCAGAGCAGATATTGAGGCTTCTACCTTGTCAGGCCACGCCGCCATCGACGCCACCTTGACGCCAGACAACTACCTCCACCTGCGCGAGTCCATCACCGCGCATCGGGCGCCGAGTCTCCACTGCACCACGCGGCCGAGATCCGCCGTCATCAATGTGAAGGATGAAGTACCGCTTCACCAAAAAAAGGCGCCCGCTGGTCCCTCGAACCCATGTACGCCTCCAAGAATGACGCCCCCAAGGAGGAAACGACACCAACGCGCTACCGTCATCCGATCAACTGATCTAGGGTTTCTTCCGGAGGTAGCGGATAGAGGTCTAGAGCTTCTCCACGGCGATGCCTTCAAGAAGGTAATGACACCACAGGGTGCCACCAACGCCGGTCTTGGCATCAAGCCGAGCACAAAGTTTTCACCCGGATCCACTCGAAGAACCTTCATCACGTACTGTGTGCACGGGTCGCCGCCGATCTGAGCCGCCGCACATGGAGCAGGCCGCACCGGCCAAATCAGATCTGTCCGGAGGGCACAACCCGCATGGTGCCGTCCCAACCACCAGGCCCTCTATGCCGCCA
Source organism: Triticum urartu (assembly GCF_056163025.1). NCBI lineage: Eukaryota > Viridiplantae > Streptophyta > Magnoliopsida > Poales > Poaceae > Triticum > Triticum urartu. The sequence continues at coordinate 24,731,268 of NC_141877.1, read as the reverse complement.
CCGCCGATCCGAGGTCAGATGTTGTGTCGCCGCAGACCCGGCCGCCGCCGCCGAACGCCGCCACGCAGCCCGAGGCAGGGTCGGCTGCCGCACCCCACCATCGCACCCCACCGGAAGGCAGGCCCGCCGCGCTGCCAGGCCAGATCGGCCGTGCCACTCACGCCGCGGGGCGCCGCACCGCCCGCACGGCGCAGGCAAGAGGGAAGACCCCCGCCACCGCCATTAGCCCCGGGCTATAGCCGGCGGCGTGCTTCGGCGGCGGCGGAGGGAGGGGAGGACGGATGGGGACCCCCGGCGGCTAGGGTTTTAGATCCCGCCCGAGTCGCCCGAGCTGGGGCGACGCGGGGGGCCTGAAGTGGTAATGGTCAGAAGTGTCTCCTCTGGAAGCAATTCCTCGTCGATCTTCCCCCTGGCGAGCTTCAGACGCTCTATGTAAGTCACTACATTGTTGATGCGCTCGTCCTACCAGAGGATCGCCAATCCAGCATTGTCCATGAGGAGCAGCCTTGAAGGATTTAGTTATTTCTCAATCCTCTCGGTCTCCAGCTCGGCATCAACATAGAATTCTGCACACGAAAACAAATTGAAGATTAACATCTCCAGAGATCCCGAAGTAAATGAAGATCACTTGGCTAAACATCATACCTTCGAGCTTCTTGCTCATCTCCTCGCCGAAGTCTTCGACGTACTCTTCGAGCTCAGCCTTCTTTTTGAGGAGCTCGGCAACCTGGTCGCTCAGCTTTTTCCTCTCCTCCTCGAAAGCACTCGCCTGGGTATTGCACTTCATCTCCCACTCGACATACTGTTTCTTGAGCTTGGTGATCTCGCCTTTCATCACCTCAGCAGAAGCTTTTAGGGTCTTGCTCTCCTCCTTGAGCTTCTCGACTAACTTCAGCGAGCGCTCGGCCGCTTTAGCCTTCGCATTCGCGTCCTTCCAGACCTCTGCTAGCTTGCTATCATTTGTTCTCGAGAGCCTGCTTCATGGTTTCTAAAGAAATACAGCTCCTGAGCCTCTTTACAGGTTGGACATTCTCGCTATGAACATCTGCTAAAGCGAGTTTATTCGGATCAAAGGGAAAAAAATCTTTGATGAGTAGTCGTGTAGCGAAACTAATCTCCCAAGGTTGACACGATGCTTAACTCAGTCTAGCTCGTTTGGTTGACATGGTCAAAATCAGGGCCGGGCACTTGGTGTCGGTGGGGACTAGCAGATGTGCTTTCAACTATTGCGTGCATAGCATATATCAACGCAAAGTTTTTTTCCACTTTGTTGAGAGAAAAAAAACGCAAGTAGTGGTGAACGGTGTGAGGAGGATTTGGCTGCAATAATGTAGATAGATTTTGGACCTCAATAACTCCCGACCGTTCCGTCTGGGGACATCCCATACCGAACGTGTACTTCCGTATGATACCTCACCCTTCCCGAATGGTTTCGTTCGGGAGGAGAAGCCCTCCAATGCGAACGCCTCCCCAGCCCCTAACATCCCAAAATTTAAAAAACGACTAGTAACAAGAAAAAAAAAGAAAAATCCCAGATTTTTTTGCAGTGACAAAAATTCCTAGTTTTTTTGCTTTGTAAAGTAAAAATATGCATCAACTTTCAAACACAGAAAATTGCCATGGGTAAAAAAGATTATATTTTAACAAAACCCCAAAACAAGAAAAAAGTCGTGGCAATTTTCATCGTACAAACAAAAATAATTGCCATGGCAGATTCATAGCAAAAGAAATGCATGGTAATTTTATCTAAATTTACATATATTGCCATAATGATTTAGATAAATTTGCCATGTTAATAAAGGTAAATTTGCCATGGAAAATAAATAGTAAACCTTGCCATGTCAATAAAAATTAAATATTGCCATGGGGAATTAGGTAAAATTGCCATGGCAAATAAATACTAAAATTTGCCATGGCAATAAAAGTTAAATACTGCCATGGGGAATTAGGTAAATTTTCCATGGAAAATAAACAGTAAACTTGTCATGGAAATAAAAGTTAAATATTTTCATGTTAATAAACGTAAATTTTCCATGGCAAATAAATAGTAAAACTTGCCATGGCAATAAAAGTTAAATGTTGCTATGTTAATAAAGGTAAATTTGTCATTGGCAAAAAAATAGTAAAATCTTGCCATGGCAATAAAAGTTAAATGTTGCCATGGGGATTTAGGTAAATTTTCCATGTTAATAAAGGTAAATTTTCCATGGCAAATAAATAGTAAAAGCTTGCCATGGGAAAAGCTAAATATTGCCATGGGAATTTAGGTAGATTTGTCATGGAAAAAACAAAGGCACAAATTGCCATGGCTATAAAGTAAAATTTAATGGTAAAAGATGAATTTTCATCCTATTTTGATAATATTAAACTAAAGTAACCATATAATGTGATGGCATGGCAAAACAATTATAGTGCCGACATGGCAAAAGGCTGTAATAGAGACATGGCAAATGACTATGAGAAAATTTTGGCATTGCAAAAACAATGCTAAACTTTTTTACAATGGAAAAAGGCTTAGAAATTTACCATGGTAAAATAATGTGGCATGGCAAAAGTAGTAGTGGTGACATTAAAACAAACATGAATTTGCTTATGAACCAAAACAATATTTGCCACGTTCAAAAAATGTGGTGTTGCCTACACTAAAACAACCATCTCACCCCTCCAATATTTGCCAACCCCGTCCATAGGGAAAAATGCCAACTAAGTAAGAAAGTTGCCATGGTGTAACTACCATGATATTTTGCGTCCTTGTCTAGCCACTGCATCTGAGATAATCTTCAAAGATATATTCCCTCGCTATTTTAAAACTGAAAAAATGTTGCTCTTCCGTGAACTTAAATTGCCATGATACACAAAAATCATAAAGGGATTCATCTTCCACATCTTGCACACAAAGTGAACACAAGTAAAAACACAAATATAATTGCCATGTAAAAAAGTAAATTCAACATTGTTGTTTAGACTACTACAAAATTGTCATGTTCCCATGACACATAAAAATCCTAGTGGGTTCATTGTCCACTGCTTGCACACAAATGAACATCAAAGTTGCCATGTGAAAATGAACTATCTAAATTTGATGGCATATTGGAATTTCAACTATGTAAATCACCATCTTCCACACTAAAACTGCCATGTCGAATCTCACACATTTGCAACATATATATAAGAATTTAGAATCGTGCATCAACTTTAGTGAGGAGGCTAGCGAACACTAGTAGAAAAAGGGCCTAATGTGAAGCACATTAGTCCCGGTTTGCAACTGAACCGGCACTAATATGACCATTAGTGCCGGTTCCAACGGCTAGGCGGTCGGCGCTCATTAGTAACGGTTCGTGGCGAATCTTTAGTACCGGTTCATGCCACGAACCGGTACTAAAGAGGTAGTGGCTGGCTGTTGTCAGGCTGGGGCCCAACCAGCCCGTTTAGTATCAGTTCTTGGCATGAACCGGTACTAAAGAGGTTGTGGCAGGCTGTTTTTAGTCCCACCTCGCTCCTCTAACAGGGTTTTTACCACCTTAAATATGTTACTTCTCAAACTATCACAAGCACTTGGTCTTCATTGAACTCTATGTGTAGAATTTGTGGCCGCAATATGAGTCTTTACCGGTTTCTAAACCGTTGATGACTCATATTGACAATTCAGATTGTACACAAAAAGATCATTGATGATCAATGTATTTTTGATGTATATTTTTACATGTTTACACCCTCACTCTCTCCTCTCTCCACTCACACTCACACTCACTCGGTGTCCCCCCTCAACCCCCCCCCCCGCACCGGTCCTCCCCTGCCGGTCGCCTCTCACTCTATCCTGACTTAGCATGTGCAAAATGAACTCTGAAAAGGTTGAAATTTAGCCCTGAAATTGAAAAGCACTAAAAATTAACTCTGAAAAGGTTGAAACTTGGCATGGTATCATTATTTCACCCGCATAGCATGTGCAAAAAAGTAGAGAGGGTCACGGCAAAAACAGGATGCACTTCGTGTACAAACTGGACAATCTCTTTCGAAGTATCAGGCTTTCGGACGAAAACTCATCTGTTACACCGGCAATTCAAAATTTTAATAACTTATTGCAACTCCGGAATTTTTTGTGTTCGGCATGCACCATTCAAAGATACGTCATCAACTTTTAACTCTTTCTGACATAATTTGCTATTTTTAATGCATTTACTGATTTGTTTTGAGCTAAATGGCCCTGAAATTAAAAAGCATTACAAATGAACTCTGAAAAGGTTGAAACTTGGCATGGTGTCATCATTTTCACCCGCATAGCATGTGAAAAAAGTAGAGAGGGTCACGGCAAAAACTGGATGCACTTCGTGTACAAACTGGACAATCTCTTTCGAAGTATCAGGGTTTCGGACGAAAACTCACCTGTTACACCAGTAATTCAAAATTTTAATAACTTATTACAACTCCGGACTTTTTTGCATTTAGCATGCACCATTCAAAGCCATGTCATCAACTTTCAAGCCTTTTTGACATAATTTGCTATTTTTAATGCATTTACTGATTTGTTTTGAGCTAAATGGCTCTGAAATTGAAAAGCACTACAAATGAACTCTGAAAAGGTTGAGACTTGGCATGGTGTCATCATTTCACCCGCATAGCATGTGCAAAAAAGTAGAGAGGGTCATCTTACTTAAGGCGTTACTCCGTTCTTTATGAACTTAATACTCTAGATGCATGCTAGATAGAGGTCAATGTGTGGAGTAATAGTTGTAGATGCAGGTAGGAGTCGGTCTACTTGATTTTTGAAAACAACCCTGAAGACCATTCCCTTTGTTAACATGAGCAAACCAGCCACAGTTGTGGTGCCCTCATCGATTCCAATGGTGAGCTTCTCTAGGACTTCCTACAAATTTGCTATGCCAATAGATGAAAGAAATTGATGCCGATTGGAGCCAACGTGCACCGACACTCATATGTAAATCCTCTACCTTCCTACAAATTTGTTGTCACGATTTTATAAATTTTGGCCTCTATATTTCTATCAAATGTTTTACCAGGTCACATGACAATTCGATTCCACATGTTCAGCCAGCAAACAATTATCAGTTTTGTGCTCTTCAAAAATCATTATATGCCTATTCAACATGGACAACAAAAACTATTGTGTGCCCATCTATCTGAACATGCTTCAGTACTATCACCAAGGGATATAATTTCTACAATTTATACAACTGGGATATGGGCTTCGGCATCCAGTATGGAAAGAGTTGGAAGAATTCTAAGAAAATTCATGCAATGCAAGAATTCAACTGCCCATGTGGAGTATGTGAATTTGGCGCCGCAGAACCCAAGGGGGATCATGTGCGTGGGAGGTGGATTATGGGGTGTGTAAGGGGGAGGAGGAGGGAATGCGACGACAAGTGAGCGTGACACGGTGTATGGAGAAGAAGGACCGCTAACCCAAATTTAAATAGACACACTAATAGATTTCATTTAACTATAATTAAACGCTACATAATTTTCATTAAATTAATTATAGTTGGGTTGAATTTCTTCATAGGACAAATTATGCCCTTGGGCTTTAACACGGCCCAAATTGCGTCAATCGTTGGATCACCCAGATAATACATCCCCTTTTGGGTACTATATATATTGCCCCATGAAATTCCCTTTTTAAAATGTAAAATACCATTTGCCCCAACTTTTTGTGGAATTCACCCAAAATGGTATAACTTTACATGGCAGCGTTGATGAAATATTTTTCAGTTACTTTATCCATGGCAATAGCTTCTCTGTACCGTTCCAGAGCTTCCTCCATTGTATTGGCGTCTGATAAAAGCTGCAACCTTCTCTTGGGGTGAGGATGATCAGCTTCTAGGATCTCTTTCCATACAGTATGATCTCCTACAATTTCAGTTGCCATCCCAATGAATGCAAGGGCATTGTGTGGATGGAAACCAGCAGCACCAAGTAGCAAGGTTCCAATGCGATCTGCCTCTATCTCCATACTACATACAAACTAGTGATTCACACAAATTTCAAATAATTCAAATTTAAATTATTTAAAATATTCACAAAGAAACTCCAAATACAGCAAAAACTACTCAGAAATAAATAGAAAAAATATATAAAGCAGAAAAGAAAAAAACTGTATAAAAAATATTTCGGCACTGCCCAGTGGGCCTGCTCGGCCTTGGGCGTGGATATGCAGTCCCAGCAGGCTCACAGAGCAGCGCGGACAAGTTAGGCCCATAAGCCTGCTTTAGAGAGGAGCTCGAAGGAGCAGCCGCGGCTGGATTTATAAACCAGTGCGGTTGCCCTTCGCTTGGCGAGGTGGGACTAAACTTTGTGCACCGCGGGATGGGAGCGCACCACCTTTAGTACCGGGTCGTGGCTCCAACCGGTACTAAAGGGGGTCTTTAGTACCGGTTTCAGCCACGAACCGGTACTAAAGGGGGTCGCTTCCCGCCGTTTGGCCTGGCCAAATTTGACCTTTAGTACCGGTTGGTGGCTGCAATCGGTACTAAAGTTCATCCTATATATACAACACTTAAAAAGAATCAGTTTCATTTCCGACTTCTCCAATCTCTTTCGACATCGGCGCCGGCCCATACGCCACCTCGGTCCCGCGTCGTCGCCCGTTGCTGTCCCTGTCGCCGCCCTCGCCGCGCGCCATCACCGTCGTCGTCCCCGTCGCCGCCGCCGCCGTCCCCGTCGACGCCCCGACGCGTCGTTGCCGTCCCCGTCGTCGCTGTACGTCTCGCGTCGCCGCCCCGTACGTCGCCGCGCCGGTCGAGCCCGGCCGGTCATACACACACACACACACACACACGTACACGCACGCGCGCCCACACACACACACACACACACTTTTTTTTTACTTATTTTATGTTTACTGTTTTTTAGATTAATTTCAAAGTTTTAGCTAGCTAAATGAATTAGATTAATGCATGTCAAATTGTTAATTGGATGATTGAAATTAGATGAATTAGCTAGATAAGAATGTTAGATTAATGTCAAATGTTAGATGAATTGGATAGAACTAGTTTATGTTTAGTAAGTGCTTAGTTGAGTTAGTTGAGCTATTTGAATTAATAGAACTAGTTGAATTAGTTGAATTAATAGATGAATTAGATATATTAATACTAGATGAATTAGATATACATTAAATTTAGGTATATGAGATTTGATCATCTAATTAAAGTTTTACTATATAGAACTAGCTATTTTATTTCTAGGTATATGAGATTTGATCATCTAGTTGAATTAGTTGAACTAGTTGAATTAATTAATAGAACTAGTTGAATTAGTTGAATTAATAGAACTAATAAGTGTTTAATGTTTCACCTATGAACATAGGTAATGTTGTCTGAGGACGTAAACAATTTCATTATTTGCGAATACTATGAAGACCAGCGCGACCTGTGTGACATAAATTTCCTAGTTGATGATAGGCACTTCAGCATGAAGCTGAATGAGACTTTTGAAGTGGATACAGTAAGTCACAACGACAAGTCTTTTTTCGTAATTAAGCATGACTTATGCTTCATTTGCTTCAACTTATAATTTTAAGTTTTCACTATTCTACTAGCGTATCCCCTGCCATGCAAGAATTTTTGTCTTGGATAAGATATGTTTCAGTCATAACAAAACTATGGAGGTAAAGAGAGTTTACTTGAAGACCGAGCATGGTAATACCTTCAACATCAAATTATACAATGCAGACACCTACACCTATTTTGAATACAAAACTTGGCAAGCACTATGCAAGGCTTATGCATTTGAGCCTGATATGTTTATCACCTTTGACATCCGCCCCAAAGATGATATTGAAGGTAATAGAGACATTTGGGTCGATGTGCAGACACCTTCAGTTCTACCATTATGTGAGTTTTCTCAACCATATTTATGTCTTCGATATTGTTTATTCAAAAATAGTTGACAACTAATTTCTATTGATAGCTTATTTCCATTCAAGCAAACATGTCTGGGTACTTGGTAGATAGGACTGTCCACTGTCCCGGGGCTGAACTAAACTGCGAGGAGATAAGTCATTATATTTCATGGCTTGAGGATCTTGATGCTGTCAAGACAAATTATTTTCTTGAATTTGAAAATCTTAGTACTCAAAACGTGCGACCAATAGTGATCGTATTGAACTACGGTCACATCTATTTAGGAAAGATGGAGATTTTTACTATTTGTTCTCAGTGCATCTTTTGCATACAATATTTTCTAAGCTAAACTTCATTGCTAAGTAATGTTACTATAGGATGTTCTTCAACAGGGACTCCCGATGACAGTTGTGTCTTAGTGGATCGGTACTAAAGGTTGCATGTCAATGGTTAGCTTACGGCCAAGACATCCTACAATGCACATGAGTGCATTCAGGATTTCTAAAAGTGAGGAATGCTTAATAGTGAAATATTGGAGCAAAATTGTTAATGACCACAGAGAAGTACTAGGGGGAAGCAATCAGAAGCGCAGCCCACGATTAGGAGACAGGTTCATCTGCATGCTCCAATATGATGAATCGGGAGAGCTATACATATTCTATGTTATTTTACCTCAGAGAGAGCAGCAGGAGTGATTAGCTAGTTCATGCTCTTAGTACTTGTCCTCTCATATCCGTGTTCTTCATCCTGAACTTAATCTCAAAAAGTGATTTGCTTTTGTGGTCTTATGAACGCTTATAATCTCATGACCATGTTGAACTCGATGATATTTTGCTTTTGGTACAAGTGAATGTTTCTTCTTTAGGCTAGTGTTGGTGGTGATTAGATAGCGGCAATGACTATGATGATTAAATAGGTAATGACGACTATATATGATGATTTTCAGCTAGCTAGTATACTGTTGTTGGTGATGATATGATGCAAGAATTTTTATATTAGTATGACGATGATGATGATGATGAGTTATTATATCATTTATGAAAGAAACTGCAGATTAGTTTCAACTAGATGGATCCTAGCTAAGTGATCAAGTATATGACATATCCATATTACTTTGATCACTTAGGTGATGCATCCAGTCGAAACTAATCTGCGGTACTTTCACCTAATGATTTAACAACTCATTATAATGTAAAAACAATCTGTAAATTAAATTGAAAACACAAAATTAAAGGAAAAAATAGAAAATAAAACCAAAACCACCCCAAACATTTAGTACAAATTGGTGTTACCAACCGGTACTAATGGTCTCCCCGCACCCGGGCCTGGCTCGTGCCACGTGGTGGCACTTTAGTGGTGGTTCGTGCCGAACCGGTACTAAAGGGGGCACCTTTAGTCCCCACCCTTTAGTGCTGGTTACAGAACCGACACTAAAGGCCCTTACAAACCGGTGCTAAATTCTGATTCTGCACAAGTGGAAATCACTAAAACATGTAATGCATACTGAAGGAAATATGCCCTAGAGGCAATAATAAAGTTATTATTTATTTCCTTATATCATGATAAATGTTTATTATTCATGCTAGAATTGTATTAACCGGAAACATAATACATGTGTGAATACATAGACAAATAGAGTGTCACTAGTATGCCTCTACTTGACTAGCTCGTTAATCAAAGATGGTTATGTTTCCTAACCATGAACAAAGAGTTGTTATTTGATTAACGAGGTCACATCATTAGTTGAATGATCTGATTGACATGACCCATTCCATTAGCTTAGCACCCGATCGTTTAGTATGTTGCTATTGCTTTCTTCATGACTTATACATGTTCCTATAACTATGAGATTATGCAACTCCCGTTTACCGGAGGAACACTTTGGGTACTACCAAATGTCACAACGTAACTGGGTGATTATAAAGGAGTACTACAGGTGTCTCCAATGGTAGATGTTGGGTTGGCGTATTTCGAGATTAGGGTTTGTCACTCCGAGTGTCGGAGAGGTATCTCTGGGCCCTCTCGGTAATGCACATCACATAAGCCTTGCAAGCACTGCAACTAATATGTTAGTTGTTAGATGATGTATTACGGAACGAGTAAAGAGACTTCCCAGTAACGAGATTGAACTAGGTATTGGATACCGACGATCGAATCTCGGGCAAGTAACATACCGATGACAAAGGGAACAACGTATGTTGTTATGCGGTCTGACCGATAAAGATCTTCGTAGAATATGTAGGAGCCAATATGGGCATCCAGGTCCCGCTATTGGTTATTGACCGGAGACGTGTCTTGGTCATGTCTACATTGTTCTCGAACCGTAGGGTCCGCACGCTTAACGTTACGATGACAGTTATTATGAGTTTATGTATTTTGATGTACCGAAGGTTGTTCGGAGTCCCGGATGTGATCACGGACATGACGAGGAGTCTCGAAATGGTCGAGACGTAAAGATTGATATATTGGAAGCCTATGTTTGGACATTGGAAGTGTTCCGGGTAAAATCGGGATTTTACCGGATTACCGGGAGGGTTACCGGAACCCCCCGGGAGCCAAATGGGCCAACATGGGCCTTAGTGGAAAGTTGAAAGGGCAGCCCACATAGGGCTGTGCGCCTCCCCCCTCTCTCTAGTCCTATTAGGACTAGGAGAAGGTGGCCGGCCCCCCTCTCTCCCTTTCCCACTTGGGAATCCTAGTTGGACTAGGATTGGAGGGGGAATCCTACTCCCAGTGGGAGTAGGACTCTCCTGCGCCTCCTCTCCTGGCCGGCCAGCCCTCCCCCTCTCATCCTTTATATACGGGGGTGGGGGACACCTCTAGAGACACAAGTTGATCCTTGAGATCGTTCCTTAGCCGTGTGCGGTGCCCCCTGCCACCAAATTCCACCTCGATCATACCGTTGTAGTGCTTAGGCGAAGCCCTGCGTCGGTAGTACATCAAGATCGTCACCACGCCGTCGTGCTGACGGAACTCTTCCTCGATGCTTTGCTGGATCGGAGCCCGAGGATCGTCATCGAGCTGAACGTGTGCCAAGAACTCGGAGGTGCCGGAGTAACGGTGCTTGGATCGATCGGATCGGGAAGACGTACGACTACTTCCTTGACGTTGTGTGATCGCTTCCACAGTCGGTCTGCGTTGGTACGTAGACAACACTCTCCCCTCTCGTTGCTATGCATCACCATGATCTTGCGTGTGCGTAGGAAATTTTTGAAATTACTGCGTTCCCCAACAGTGGCATCCGAGCCTAGGTTTTATGGTTTGATGTTATTTGCACGAGTAGAACACAAGTGAGTTGTGGGCGATACAAGTCATACTGCCTACCAGCATGTCATACTTTGGTTCGGCGGTATTGTTGGACGAGACGACCCGGACCAACCTTACACGTACGCTTACGCGAGACCGGTTCCCTCGACGTGCTTTGCACATATATGGCTTGCGGGCGACTGTCTCTCCAACTTTAGTTGAACCGAGTGTGGCTACGCCCGGTCCTTGAGAAGGTTAAAACGGAGTCTATTTGACGAACTATCGTTGTGGTTTTGATGCGTAGGTGAGATGAGTTCTTGCTTAAAGCCCGTAGCAGCCACGTAAAACTTGCAACAACAAAGTAGAGGACGTCTAACTTGTTTTTGCAGGGCATGTTGTGATGTGATATGGTCAAGGCATGATGCTAAATTTTATTGTATGAGATGATCATGTTTTGTAACCGAGTTATCGGCAACTGACAGGAGCCATATGGTTGTCGCTTTATTGTATGCAATGCAATCGCGATGTAATGCTTTACTTTATTACTAAGCGGTAGTGATAGTCGTGGAAGCATAAGATTGGCGAGACGACAACGATGCTGCGATGGAGATCAAGGTGTCGCGCCGGTGACGATGGTGATCATGACGGTGCTTCGGAGATGGAGATCACAAGCACAAGATGATGGCCATATCATATCACTTATATTGATTGCATGTGATGTTTATCTTTTATGCATCTTATCTTGCTTTGATTGACGGTAGCATTATAAGATGATCTCTCACTAAATTATCAAGAAATGTTCTCCCTGAGTATGCACCGTTGCCAAAGTTCGTCGTGCCCAGACACCACGTGATGATCGGGTGTGATAAGCTCTACGTCCAAATACAACGGGTGCAAAACAGTTGCACACGCAGAATACTCAGGTTATACTTGACGAGCCAAGCATATACAGATATGGCCTCGGAACACGGAGACCGAAAGGTCGAGCGTGAATCATATAGTAGATATGATCAACATAACGATGTTCACCATTGAAAACTACTCCATCTCACGTGATGATCGGTTATGGTTTGGTTGATTTGGATCATGTGATCACTTAGAGGATTAGAGGGATGTCTATCTAAGTGGGAGTTCTTAAGTAATATGATTAATTGAACTTTAATTTATCATGAACTTAGTCCTAGAAGTATTAGCATATCTATGTTGAAGACCAATAGCTCGCGTTGTTGCTTTCATATGTTTATTTTGATATGTTCCTAGAGAAAATTGTGTTGAAAGATGTTAGTAGCAATGATGCGGATTGGATCCGTGATCTGAGGTTTATCCTCATTGCTGCACAGAAGAATTATGTCCTTGATGCACCGCTAGGTGACAGACCTATTGCAGGAGCAGATGCAGACGTTATGAACGTTTGGCTAGCTCAACATGATGACTACTTGATAGTTTAGTGCACCATGCTTAACGGCTTAGAATCGGGACTTCAAAGACGTTTTGAACGTCATGGACCATATGAGATGTTCCAGGAGTTGAAGTTAATATTTCAAGCAAATACCCGAGTTGAGAGATATGAAGTCTCCAACAAGTTCTATAGCTAAAAGATGGAGGAGAATCGCTCAACTAGTGAGCATGTGCTCAGATTGTCTGGGTACTACAATCGCTTGAATCAAGTGGGAGTTAATCTTCCAGATAAGATAGTGATTGACAGAATTCTCTAGTCACCATCACCAAGTTAGTAGAACTTCGTGATGAACTATAATATGCAAGGGTAACGGAAACAACTCCCAAGCTCTTCGTGATGCTGAAATCAACGAAGGTAGAAATCAAGAAAAACATCAAGTGTTGATGATTGACAAGACCACTAGTTTCAAGAAAAGGGCAGAGGGAAGAAGGGGAACTTCAAGAAGAACGGCAAGCAAGTTGCTGCTCAAGTGAAGAAGCCCAAGTCTGATCCTAAGCCTGAGACTAAGTGCTTCCACTACAAAGGGACTGGTCACTGGAAGCAGAACTACCCCAAGTGATTGGCGGATAAGAAGGATGGCAAAGTGAACATAAGTATATTTGATATACATGTTATTGATGTGTACTTTACTAGTGTTTATAGCAACCCCTTAGTATTTGATGCTAGTTCAGTTGCTAAGAGTAGTAACTCGAAACGGGAGTTGCAGAATAAACAGAGACTAGTTAAGGGTGAAGTGACGATGTGTGTTGGAAGTAGTTCCAAGATTGATATGATCATCATCGCATACTCCCCTATACTTTCGGGATTAGTGTTGAACCTAAATAAGTGTTATTTGGTGTTTGCGTTGAGCATGAATATGATTTGATCATGTTTATTGTAATACGGTTATTCATTTAAGTAAAAGAATAAATTGTTGTTCTGTTTACATGAATAAAACCTTATATGGTTACACACCCAATGAAAATAGTTCATTGGATCTCGATCTTAATAATACACATATTCATAATATTGAAACCAAAAGATGCAAAGTTAATAATGATAGTGCAACTTATTTGTAGCACTGCCGTTTAGGTCATATTGGTGTAAAGCGCATGAAGAAACTCCATGCTGATGGGCTTTTGGAATCACTTGATTATGAATCAGTTGATGCTTGCAAACCATGCCTCATGGGCAAGATGACTAAGACTCTGTTCTTCGGAACAATGGAGCGAGCAACAGATTTGTTGGAAATCATACATACTGATGTATGTGGTCCGATGAATATTGAGACTCGCGACAGGTATCATTATTTTCTGATCTTCACAGATGATTTGAGCAGATATGAGTATATCTACTTGATGAAACATAAGTCTGAAACATTTGAAAAGTTCAAAGAATTTCAGAGTGAAGTGAAAAATCATCGTGACAAGAAAATAAAGTTTCTACGATCTGATCGCGGAGACAAATATTTGAGTTACGAGTTTGGTCTTTAGTTAAAATAATGTGAAATAGTTTCACTACGCACGCCACCTAGGACACCACAGCATAATGGTGTGTCCGAACGTCATAACCATACTTTATTGGATATAGTACAATCTATGATGTATCTTACCGATCTACCACTATCGTTTTGGGGTTATGCATTAGAGACAGTTGCATTCACGTTAAATAGGGCACCATCTAAATCCGTTGAGACGACACTGTATGAACTTTGGTTTGGCAAGAAACCAAAGTTGTCGTTTCTTAAAAGTTTGGGGTTGTGATGCTTATGTGAAAAAGTTTCATCCTGATAAGCTGAAAACCAAATCGGAGAAATATGTCTTCATAGGATACCCAAAGGAGACTGATGGGTACACCTTCTATCACAGATCCTAAGGCAAAACATTCGTTGCTTATAATGGATCCTTTCTAGAGAAGGAGTTTCTCTTGAAAGAAGTGAGTGGGAGGAAAGTAGAAAACTTGATAAGGTAATTGTACCTTCTACCTTATTGGAAAGTAGTTCATCACAAAAATCTGTTCTTGTGACTACTACACCAATTAGTGAGGAAGCTAATGATGATGATCATGTAACTTCAGATCAAGTTACTACCGAATCTCATAGGTAAACCAGAGTGAGATCCGCACCAGAGTGGTACGGTAATCCTGTTCTGGAGATCATGTTACTTGACCATGACGAACCTACGAACTATGAGGAAGCGATGATGAGCCCAGATTCCACGAAATGGTTTGAGGCCATGAAATCTGAGATATGATCCATGTATGAGAACAAAGTTTGGACTTTAGTTGACTTGCCTGATGATCGGCAAGCAAATGAGAATAAATGGATCTTCAAGAGGAAGACGGACGCTGGTAGTAGTGTTACTATCTACGAAGCTAGAATTGTCGCAAAAGGTTTTCGACAAGTTCAAGGTGTTGACTACGATGAGAGCTTCTCACTCGTATCTATGCTTGAGTCTGTCCGAATCATGTTAGTAATTGCCGCATTTTATGAAATCTGGCAAACGGATAAACAAAACTGCATTCCTTAATGGATTTATTAAAGAAGAGTTGTAGATGATGCAAGCAGAAGGTTTTTTCAATCCGAAAGGTGCTAACAAAATGTGCAGGCTCCAGCGATCCATCTGTGGACTGGTGCAAGCATCTCGGAGTTGGAATATACGCTTTGATAAGTTGATCAAAGCATATAGTTTTATACAGACTTGCGGTGAAGCCTGTATTTACGAGAAAGTGAGTGGGAGCACTACAACATTTCTGATAAGTATATGTGAATGACATATTGTTGATCAGAAATAATGTAGAATTATTCTGTAAAGCATAAAGAAGTGTTTGAAAGGAGTTTTTCAAAGAAAGACTTCGGTGAAGCTGCTTACATATTGAGCTTCAAGATCTATAGAGATAGATCAAGACGCTTGATAAGTTTTTTCAATGAGTACATACCTTGACAAGATTTTGAAGTAGTTCAAAATGGAGCAGTCAAAGAAAGAGTTCTTGCCTGTATTACAAGATGTGAAGTTGAGTAAGACTCAAAGCCCGACCACGGCAGAAGATAGAAAGAGAATGAAAGTCATTCCCTATGCCTTGGCCATAGGTTCTATAAAGTATGTCATGCTGTATACCAGATCTATTGTATACCCTGCATTGATTTGGCAAGGAAGTACAATAGTGATCTAGGAGTAGATCACTGGACAGCGGTCAGAATTATCCTTAGTGAAATAAGGATATGTTTCTCGATTATGGACGTGACAAAAAGGTTCGTCGTAAAGGGTTACGTCGATGCAAGTTTTTGACACTGATCCAAATGAATCTAAAGTCTCAATCTGGATACATATTGAAAGTGGGAGAAATTAGCTAGAGTAGCTCCGTGCAGAGCATTATAGACATAGAATTTTGCAAAATACTTACGGATCTGAATGTGACAGACCCGTTGACTAAAATTATCTCACAAGCAAAACATGATCACACCTTAGTACTCTTTGGGTGTTAATCACATAGATATGTGAACTAGATTACTGACTCTAGTAAACCCTTTGAGTGTTGGTCACATGACGATGTGAACTATGGGTGTTAATCACATGGTGATGTGAAATAATGCTGCTAAATCACATGGCGATGTGAACTAGATTATTGACTCTAGTGCAAGTGGGAGACTGAAGGAAATATGCCCTAGAGGCAATAATAAAGTTATTATTTATTTCCTTATATCATGATAAATGTTTATTATTCATGCTAGAATTGTATTAACCGGAAACATAATACATGTGTGAATACATAGACAAACAGAGTGTCACTAGTATGCCTCTACTTGACTAGCTCGTTAATCAAAGATGGTTATGTTTCCTAACCATGAACAAAGAGTTGTTATTTGATTAACGAGGTCACATCATTAGTTGAATGATCTGATTGACATGACCCATTCCATTAGCTTAGCACCCGATCGTTTAGTATGTTGCTATTGCTTTCTTCATGACTTATACATGTTCCTATAACTATGAGATTATGCAACTCCCGTTTACCGGAGGAACACTTTGGGTACTACCAAACGTCACAACGTAACTGGGTGATTATAAAGGAGTACTACAGGTGTCTCCAATGGTAGATGTTGGGTTGGCGTATTTCGAGATTAGGGTTTGTCACTCCGAGTGTCGGAGAGGTATCTCTGGGCCCTCTCGGTAATGCACATCACATAAGCCTTGCAAGCACTGCAACTAATATGTTAGTTGTTAGATGATGTATTACGGAACGAGTAAAGAGACTTCCCAGTAACGAGATTGAACTAGGTATTGGATACCGACGATCGAATCTCGGGCAAGTAACATACCGATGACAAAGGGAACAACGTATGTTGTTATGCGGTCTGACCGATAAAGATCTTCGTAGAATATGTAGGAGCCAATATGGGCATCCAGGTCCCGCTATTGGTTATTGACCGGAGACGTGTCTTGGTCATGTCTACATTGTTCTCGAACCGTAGGGTCCGCACGCTTAACGTTACGATGACAGTTATTATGAGTTTATGTATTTTGATGTACCGAAGGTTGTTCGGAGTCCCGGATGTGATCACGGACATGACGAGGAGTCTCGAAATGGTCGAGACGTAAAGATTGATATATTGGAAGCCTATGTTTGGACATCGGAAGTGTTCCGGGTAAAATCGGGATTTTACCGGATTACCGGGAGGGTTACCGGAACCCCCCGGGAGCCAAATGGGCCAACATGGGCCTTAGTGGAAAGTTGAAAGGGCAGCCCACATAGGGCTGTGCGCCTCCCCCCTCTCTCTAGTCCTATTAGGACTAGGAGAAGGTGGCCGGCCCCCCTCTCTCCCTTTCCCACTTGGGAATCCTAGTTGGACTAGGATTGGAGGGGGAATCCTACTCCCAGTGGGAGTAGGACTCTCCTGCGCCTCCTCTCCTGGCCGGCCAGCCCTCCCCCTCTCATCCTTTATATACGGGGGTGGGGGACACCTCTAGAGACACAAGTTGATCCTTGAGATCGTTCCTTAGCCGTGTGCGGTGCCCCCTGCCACCAAATTCCACCTCGATCATACCGTTGTAGTGCTTAGGCGAAGCCCTGCGTCGGTAGTACATCAAGATCGTCACCACGCCGTCGTGCTGACGGAACTCTTCCTCGACGCTTTGCTGGATCGGAGCCCGAGGATCGTCATCGAGCTGAACGTGTGCCAAGAACTCGGAGGTGCCGGAGTAACGGTGCTTGGATCGGTCGGATCGGGAAGACGTACGACTACTTCCTCTACGTTGTGTGATCGCTTCCGCAGTCGGTTTGCGTTGGTACGTAGACAACACTCTCCCCTCTCGTTGCTATGCATCACCATGATCTTGCGTGTGCGTAGGAAATTTTTGAAATTACTGCGTTCCCCAACACATACTGCTACTTAACGAATAACTCAATCAGCAGGGCGAAAAATCAGCCTTGTGACAAAAATTGCCCATAATTCAGAGGTTCTGCAAGCCATCGCCGCATCTCCGACTCCCGTGTACCGCCTACCGCTCTGGCGAATTCATGGGAGGCAGGTCGTCGCTCCCCCAGGAGCAGTACCTCCACCGCGACTCCTCCCAGCAGCGGGATCCAGTGGAGGGCTAGACCCCTCTCGCCGGCGTGGTGGTGGTTCTCGTCAACGGCGCATCTCCTCGAGGGGGCTCAGTCTTGTCGGTGACCAGCCTGCACGGGATAGCATGGGAGGCCACGCATGGAAGCTAGAGGGGCTTCCACCACCGCTTGACGTCCTCCATAGTCGTCGGCTCCGCTCAACAACTCGGACGACGCCGGGAGCACCAACCCTCGCCCCCACCATTCGCAGCCGCTGCGGCTCGTTGGTGCTCCTATTCGCAGGACCGACACGGGCCGTCGTCCACGCGTGAGGCGATGGGGGAAGCCACGATGGTGAGTTGCCCATCGAGGCACGGCCACACTGGGGTGCCTCCTGGTGCTCCTGCTTACGCGGACAATGCGGGTCGACCGAGCACCTCCACGTACAGCGCAACGGGGCCGCTGCGACGCGAGGTGCCTGTAGCGACCAGACCTCAAACAGTCTGATCTCTGTGCTCCGGTGTCATCCCTGGATCAGTAATGCTGACACCACACAGTACTCGGAGGATTTATAACAGAGTAGCAATCACACACTTATTGCATCGAGTGTCTCAAAAGAGAACTTATTACAATAAGTATGGCTTAAGGCCATCTAATAACGATAACAGCGGAGGCTTGGAAGACAAGTGAGTCCATCAACTCCAACAGCATCACTGAGTATAGAACCACGACCTAAAAACTCCATCATCGTTGTCTGAAAAGTCTGCAACATTAACGTTGCAGCCCGAAACGGGTCAGCACATGGAATATGCTAGCAATGTAACACATAGAGAGTAATGGAATGAAACAGCTATACTATATGCATATTTGGCTGGAAAGCTCTATGGTTACAGTTTTGTGTAAAGCCAATTTTCCCTACTTCAAAGGAATAAAATTTAATTAGTATCATGGTGGGTGTTAAACATTGAGAATGGTTGACAGCATTCTCAATCCCAATTAAGCATCATCATTAAACATAACCCAACAAAATTAATTTAGAGTAACATGTTGAGATTCACATGAAAATCCAGGTACTAGATACTCAAGATGTCCATAACCGGGGACACGGCTAACCATGATTAGTTTATTACACTCTGCAGAGGTTTGCGCACTTTTCCCCACAAGACTCGATCGCCTTCGTTTGGTTTCTCGCACTACAGGGTGTTTGAGAAGACGGATAACCGAGACATAGTCTTTCAGAAGCGCTAGCACCTTACAATCGGGTAGACCGTACCACCTACATCCCCTACATCTACTAGTCTACCACTGTAAGAGTTCGCACAACTTAGTCAACTATGCTAGAGCCCATAATAGCTTGTGGCTGCACACGGAAGTTTCTAGTATGAATAGTCTCATGATCCCTTTGAGCCTGGGTGGCGGTCCAAAAGAAAACAGGCAAGTCCTGGAATACCCAGGTGCCTCAATCCACCCAGATGTGTGTTTAAGTTGCCACCTTAGATAAACCATTAATTAACAATCTCACATCTGTCATGGATATCACTCACCCAATCCACGTCTACTAGCATAGCATGGCATAATAAGCAAACGTAGAAGTAACTCCCAAAGGTTTGATAATAAACAGGTAATAGGTACTACCTCATCTACTTCCCATCCCACAATTTAATTAGATCCTAATCATGCAATGTGTGAGGATTGATCTAATGCAATACCACTGGGTAGTAGAAAAGGTATGATCAAAGTGTTACTTGCCTTGCTGATGATCTGCGAAACCTAACGATTTGAAGTAACAGGCGGCGCACTCCGGGTATTCTATCGCAGACAAACAAATAAGCATACAATAAGTACTCATCTAATGCACAGGTAAAACTCAAATAAGAGATCTAACTAGAAGGTTCAAATTAAGAACTCCGGTTGGCAAAAAGAATCAAATCGAACGAAGCAACGAAAGACAAACGGCGAAAGAAAACAACTTCGTTCTAGTAATCCAGATCTAGGGCAATTTTTACAGTAGCAAAACCTTGTTTAAGTTTGTTAAACCGATAGCGGGTTTCGAGATGAATCCCTAGGCGCTTGAATCGCCTGATTCCGATAAACGAGCGAAAAGTTATACTAAAACGAAAATCGGATCAGGAATCGCGACCAGAAATATCGCTTATTTAATCCGAGAAAAAAAACGACGAACGCCGAATTATTTTTTCGGCACGGAAAACGAGGCGCGACGAACCTCGGGCGGCGGGATCATCGACGGCGGCGGCTCCGGCGGCGCACGCGACTCGAGGCGGGGCTGATGGGCTGGGGCGGCTCGGGGCGGCGCTATTTAAAGGCTGCCCCCGGGCGGTGTCCCGCTCGGGTACGGCCCGAAGTCGGTTCGTTTTTTTAATTATTCCGCTCGGAAGAAAATAAAAAGAAATACTAAATGGACTCCAAAAATTTCGAAATAAATTTTCACGGGCTTCTAAAATCAAGCCACACAAGGTGAACATTTATTTGGGCCCTAAATGCAATTTTGAAAAACGCACATTTTTCCTAAATTCAAATAAAACACCGAAAAACTCTGAAATAAAATCTTATTTGATTTTATTATTAAATCCTCAATATTTCTTTATTTTGGGAAAGTCATTTTATTCCCTCTCTCATATTTTTGTAATAGAAATAATTGATGATAAAATAAATAAAATCAAATGATCCTATTCTCAAAATTTCAGAGAACTCAAATATGAAAATAACAAAATCCCAACTCTCTCCGTGGGTCGTTGAGTTGCGTAGAATTTCTAGGATCAACCAAAATGCAAAATAAAATATGATATGCATGATGATCTAATGTATAACATTACAAATTGAAATTTTGGGATGTTACAAACCTACCCCCCTTAAGATGAATCTCGCCCTCCAGATTCGGGTTGGCTAGAAAATAGATGAGGGTGGTCCTTAAGCAAATCTTCCTCTCGTTCCCAGGTGGCTTCATCCTCCGTGTGGTGGCTCCACTGAACTTTACAAAACTTGATAACCTTACTGCGAGTAACTCGGCTGGCAAACTCGAGGATCTTAATTGGTTTCTCCTCGTAGGTCAAATCGTTATCCAACTGAATTGTTTTCAATGGCACTGTATGTAACACCCTCGATGCGACTATATCTCCCACGTGTCGAGGCACGACTTAGAGGCATAACCGCATTGAAGGCATATATCGCAAGTCAGGCAATCATCACAAACATCCCATGTAATATAGATAATAAAAGGGATAACATAGTTGGCTTACACTCGCCACGTCAATCAAGTACATAAATAACATTACATCATCCAAACACTCATGGCCCGACTACGGCGCCAAAATAAAAGATAACCCAACATGCGACATGGTCCCGATCACCCCCAACAGGGCACCACTACTGATCATCAGGAAAGGAAACATAGTTACGTTGAGAGTCCTCGTCGAACTCCCACTTGAGCTCGAGCGCATCACCTAGAGCGGAATCATCAGGCCCTGCATCTGGTGTAATAGTAATCTGTGAGCCACAGGGACTCAGCAATCTCGCACCCTCGCGATCAAGACTATTTAAGCTTATGGGTATGACAAGGTAAGTATACATATGGAGCTGCAGCAAGCGACTAGCATATATGGTGGCTAACTTATTCGCAAAAGAGAGCGAGAAGAGGAGGCAAAGCGCGAGCGAGAAACTAGAGGACAACCTGCGCCAACATTACTCCAACACCGTGTCCACTTCCCGGACTCTGTCGAGAAGAGGCCATCACGGTAACTCACACGGTTGATTCATTTTAATTATGTTAAGGTTCAAGTTATCTACAACCGGACATTAACAAATTCCCATCTGCCCATAATCGTGGGCACGGCTTTCGAAAGTTCAAATCCCTGCAGGGAGTCCCAACTTAGCCCATGACAAGCTCTCACGGTCAACGAAGGAATAGACCTCCTCCCGAGACGTTCCGATCAGACTCGGTATCTCGGTTCTTCAAGACACTTTGACAGGTTAAAACAAGACCAGCAACACCGCCCGAATGTGCCGACAAATCCCGATAGGAGCTGCACATATCTTTTTCTCAGGGCACACTCAGATTTTCCAAACTTCCGGGAGGCCAGCCCAGAGTTGCCCCTGGTAGCCACCGGCGGCTGATGGGTTGGACCAACACTCAGAGGAGCACTGGCCCGGGGGGGGGGGGGGTTAAAATAAGATGACCCTCGGGCTCCGGAAACCCAAGGGAAAAAGAGGCTAGATGGAAAATGGTAAAACCAAGGTTGGGAATTGCTGGAAAAGCTTTAATCAAGGCGAACTATCAAGGGGTTCCCATTATAACCCAACCGCGTGATGAACGCAAAATCCGGGAACATAACACCGATATGACGGAAACTAGGGCGGCAAGAGTGGAACAAAACACTAGGTGGGAGGCCGAGCCTTCCACCCTTTACCAAGTATATAGATGCATTAAGATAACATGGCAATATAATGATATCCCAACAAGTAAATAAATGTTCCAACAAGGAACGGCCTCCAATCTTCACCTGCAACTAGCAACGCTATAAGAGGGGCTGAGCAACGCGGTAACATAGCCAATCAACGGTTTGCTAGGACATGGTGGGTTAGAGGTTTGACATGGCAATTTGGGAGGCTTCAAAGCAAATGGTAGGCATCGTAGCATTGGCATAGCAAAAGAGCGAGCAAAACTAGCATAGCAAAGATAGTAGTGATTTCGAGGGTATGATCATCTTGCCTGCAAAGTTGCCAGAGTTGACTGGATCCTCGAAAGCAAACTCAACGGGCTCCTCGTTAGCGAACTCGTCTCCCGGCTCTACCGAAACAAGACAAACAAGCAAACGGAACACAATCAACCACGTGCAAGGATCAAACAATATGATGCAAACATGGTATGCTATGCGGGATGCAATGCGGGATGCATATGCAAGATGTGACAGGTAATGCATGAACCTGGCATCAACTTGGGAATCCAAGTGTTCGACCGGAAAGATGAGATGAAATCGCTTGAAAACGATATAAAGAACGCTGGAATCGGAGTTACGGTTTGGAAATGGCAAGCGATTCAAATATGACACCGGTCTGCGATTTGCAGCAAGTAGCCATCTAAATGCAAAGAGATGAACATGCTACAGCACCCAAACATGGCAACAAAATACATGGCAGGGATGCATTCAAGATGCTTAACAAAAGTCTAGCACTGAGCTACGGCCAATTCATCCATTAACAGGTTCAAACAAGCATGGCAAAAATGCATATGGTAAACAGATCTCAGACTTGGTGAAATTAACACTTGTCTGAAATTTTAGATCAGGTAGCACTCTTCGGAGAAACAAAACTACATGCTACAGGATCTGAAAATGGCAAAGTAAAACATGGCATGGAGCTACTCAAAAAGCTTAACAAAAGTCCCTTAGTGACCTTGAGCCAAAAGGTATCATAAAACACATTTACAAGCATGTGAACATAGCAAAAGCATCATCAGTTTTCAGACTTAGTGAAAACTGGCACATGCTGAAACATAACTCAAGTAGGCATGTTTACGAGCTCGATGCACTCACTACGGAGCAAGTCATGAAAAGCTAATCATACATCTATCAAGAACACACAAAATGCAAGCTAGACATGGCAAAAACAATAGCATAGCATACACGGATCAACTACAACATCATCGGCAAAATTGCAAACAAGTTGACAATCTGCCCAGATTCACAAAGTAGCAAAAGTAGAGCTCGATTGACTCAAGCTAGGGTGCTCCATAATTGCAAACAAAGGCATGGATGGATAGAGCACTACAAGATTAATAAAACATCCTTACTGATCATCCTCAAAAGAGGCACGGATCACTAGGAAACAAGATGAACATATGACAACATGAGGTAAACAGCTCAAGGACTTAGTGGAAATGATAAGTCCCTGAAATCAGAATTACCAAGTGCCTCACTTGGCAAGCTTGTGCTAGTCACCACACACATCACAAAAATACATGGGTTGCACCTCTAGAAAGATGACAAAACCCTTACCAAAACATATGTAGAGCATCAGGGCATATCATGCACACAATAATCTAAATGGAGTAGCAGATCTGACAATTAACTCAAGTAGCCATCTTCTAACAGCATTTCGGGCATCAAGATGAACTCAAATGAAAATGATGCAATGGAATGAAATGATGTACTCTATGAGATGAACATTTTGATATGCTATATGCCAAAAACGGAGTTACGGATGCGGAGATACGATGCTATGAACATGAGCACATGGATTAGGGTTAGGGCAAAAGTCAACCGAGGCAAAATTCTCAGATCCAGATCCAGCTCGTGCATGTTTTTCGATGATGGCCGGAGATGGAGGAGTGGTGGCCGGAGCTTCACGGAGAGGCGGCGGCGAGGTGCTCCCGGGCCGGACCTCGCCGGATCCGGCCGGCGGGGAGCCGGAGAGGCGGCGGGGGAGGCCCGGCTGGCCGGCGCGGGGCGCGGCACGGCGCCGGCGAAGGTGAGGCGGTGAGGTTGCCGGGTGGCGAGGCAACGGCGGGCGGCGGTGCGCGGCGGCCGGCGGGGTCCGGTCGCCGGAGGCGGAGACGGGCGCGGGCGGCGGAAGTCTTCGGGCCGCGGGGGCCTGAAGCGGGCTCCCCGGGCCGGCGGCGGGAGCAGCACGGCGGTGCCACGTGGCGGCAGGCGGTTGCGGCAGCGGCGATGTCCGGCGCGCGGAGGGGATTTTTAGGGTTAGGAAGAGAGGGGATCCGCGAAATTTCGGGAGGGCCTTTAAATAGAGGTAGAGGGATTTAGGAGAGTCCAAATGAGGTGCGGTTTTTGGCCACGCGATCGTGATCGAACGCTCTACATGATGGAGCAGGTTTAGGTGGGTTTTGGGCCAAATTGGAGGGGTGTTGGGCTGCAACACACACGAGGCCTTTTCGGTCCCTCGGTTGACCGTTGGAGCATCAAACGAAGTCCAAATGATACGAAACTTGACAGGCGGTCTACCGGTAGTAAACCAAGGCCGCTTGGCAAGTCTCAGTCCAATCCGGAAATGTTTGATCCCCACACACGAAAGAAAGGTAGAAATGACCACCGGAGGAGAACGAAGGACCAGAATGCAAAACGGACAACGGGGAAAATGCTCGAATGCAAGAGACGAACACACGGAGACATGATATGAGATGCATGACAACGATAACAACACACGGAGACAAAGACCCGAACCCGAGAAAATAAAATAACTTAAGGCCGGAAACAGCAAGAGTTGGAGTACAAATTGGAAAAGTCATATCCGGGGTGTTACAACACTCCACCACTACGAAAGGATCTCGTCCCGAGATCTAGGACTAAAAGAACGCCGGGTACTCAGAACGGAGGTGATCCTCGTGTTCCCAGGTAGCTTCACGGTCGGAATGGTGTGACCACTTGGCTTTGAGGAATTTGATTGACTTGTTGCGAGTCTTGCGTTCAGTCTCTTCAAGAATAGCAACTGGGTGCTCACGATAAGAGAGATCTTCTTGGAGCTCAATGTCCTCGAAGTTGACTGTGCGGTCAGAAGTCTTGAAGCACTTTCGGAGCTGAGAGACATGGAACACATCATGAACATTTGCAAAGTTTGAAGGAAGCTCGAGTTGATAGGCGAGATCGCCTCTCTTGCTGACAATCTTGAAAGGACCCACGTATCTAGGGGCAAGCTTCCCTTTGATACCGAAGCGACGAGTACCTTTCATAGGAGAGACGCGGAGGTAAACATGATCTCCGATCTCGAAAGCCAAATCATGGTGCTTACTATCATAGTAGCTCTTCTGGTGGGATTGGGCTGCTTTGAGGTTATCACGAATGACTTTGCACATTTCTTATGCCTCTGTGATTAAGTCATTTCCCAAAAGCTGACGTTCACCAGTTTCAGACCAGTTGAGAGGGGAATGGCACTTCCTGCCATACAGAATTTCAAATGGTGCCTTGCCCAAACTTGCTTCAAAACTGTTGTTGTAGGAGAATTCAGCATAGGGAAGACAATCCTCCCACTTCATGCTGAAGGAGATCACACAAGCCCTGAGCATATCTTCAAGAATCTGGTTGACACGCTCAACTTGACCGCTAGTTTGAGGATGGAAAGCTATGCTGAAGCGGATGTTGGTGCCCATGGCCTTCTGAAAAGAATCCCAAAACTTGGAGGTAAAGATGCTGCCACGGTCTGAAGAGATCACTTGAGGAATACCGTGCAGAGAGACAATTCGAGAGGTATAGAGTTCCGCCAATTGAGCTGCAGTGATTGACTCTTTGATAGGCAGAAAATGAGCCACTTTGGTGAGTTTGTCGATGACAACGAATATAGCATCATTGCCACGTTTGGACTTTGGAAACCTAGTCACGAAGTCCATCTCAATGTGGTCAAACTTCCATTCTGGAATGGCAAGAGGTTGGAGGAGACCAGCTGGCCTTTGATGTTCTGCCTTCACCCTTCTGCAGACATCACACTCATTCACGAATTAAGCAATCTCGCGCTTCATTCCAGTCCACCAATAAGCCTGCTTAAGGTCCTGATACATCTTCGTGCTCCCAGGGTGGATGGAGACGAGAGAATTGTGAGCCTTGTTCATGATCACTTTATGAAGTTCACCTTTGGGCACAACAATACGATCCTCGAAGAAGAGAGTATCCTTGTCATCAAGGCGGTAGCACTTATACTTGGGTTGACTCTTGGCAATCCCAAAATTCACCTTTTTCACCATAGCATCAAGAAGCTGAGCTTGGCGAATCTGGTCTTCCAAGGTAGGAGAGACTTGAAGGTTGGCGAGGAAACCTTGAGGAACAACTTGCAGATTAAGTTTGCGGAAAGCTTCACAAAGCTCGGGTTGATAAGGCTTGAGAATAAGACTGTTGCAATAAGCCTTCCTGCTCAATGCGTCAGCAACCACATTGGCCTTGCCTGGAGTATACTCGATACTCGAATTATACTCTTGAATCATTTCGACCCATCGAGTTTGCCTGAGATTGAGATTAGGCTGAGTGAAGATGTACTTGAGACTCTTGTGACCAGTGAAAATGTCCACTTTTCTTCCCAATAGAAGATCTCTCCAAGTCAAAAGAGCATGCACAACTGCCGCCAACTCGAGATCATGAGTGGGGTAGTTCTTCTCATTAGGCTTCAATTGGCGAGAGGTATAAGCAACAATTTTCTTCTCTTGCATCAATACTGCACTGAGACCTTGGAGAGAGGCATCACAAAAGACCTCGTACGGCTTGGATTCATCAGGCGGAGTCAGAACTGGAGCAGTGATCAATTTCTCTTTCAAAGTGTTGAAAGCAATGTCACACTCCGGAGACCAAACGTACTTGACGTGCTTCTGGAGAAGATTAGAGAGAGGCTTCGCGATCTTAGAAAAGTTTTCAATGAATCTTCGGCAGTAGCTTGCGAGACCGAGGAAGCTACGGAGTTGCTTCACGTTTTGAGGAGGATTCCAATTCACAATTGCAGACACCTTCTCAGGATACACGGCAATGCCCTTGGCAGAGATGATATGACCAAGATAAAGAACCTCATCGAGCCAAAATTCGCACTTGGAGAACTTGGCGTAGAACTGATGTTCTCTGAGCTTATCAAGCACCAAACGCAAGTGCTTGGCATGATCTTCCTTGTTCTTCGAGAAAACCAGAATGTCGTCGAGATAGACCAAAACGAAGTCATTGGTGTAGGCATTGAAGATGAAATTCATCATGCGAGGGAACGTCGGAGGAGCGTTGACGAGGCCAAAAGACATGACAGTGTATTCATATGAACCATAGCTTGTCCTGAAAGCCGCCTTGGGGATATCTTGCTCACGGATTCGAATCTGATGATAACCCATACGGAGATCAAGCTTGGAGAATACTTGGGCACCTTTGAGTTGTTCGAACAGCTCATTGATGTTGGGAAGTGGATATTTGTTCTTGATGGTCTTCTTGTTCAATGGACGGTAATCAACACAAAGTCGGTCCATTCCATCCTTCTTCTTCACAAAAAGAACACCACAACCCCACGGAGAAGAACTAGGCCGGATGAGTCCCATTCTTTCTTGAATATCGAGTTGCTTCTTCAGCTCCTTCAACTCTTCAGGACCGAGCTTGTAAGGACGCTTGCACACTGGTTCTGTGCCAGGCTCAAGATCAATGACGAATTCAACTAGCCGGTGCAGAGGCATTCCTGGAAGCTCTTCTGGAAAGACGTCTTGATATTCGCAAACGACTGGAATTTGCGAGATGGCATCCAGTTCACCCTTCTCATTGAGAGAAAACAGACGGATGGTATTATCACGAGCGGCAAAGACAATTACATCCTCAGACAAATGAGTCAATTGAATCTGCCTGGCAGCACAATCAAGTTGAGCCTTGTGCTTAGAAAGCCAATCCATACCGAGAATAAGATCAATATCCGAGTCACCAAGAACCGTAGGAGAAGATAGAAACTTGTAGTCGCCCAAGGTGATAGTAACATCTGGAGCAATGGAGTTAGCATGCATGCGCTTACCGGGAGAGACAACTGCTAATGGACTAGGCAAAATTTGCAAAGCCAAACCATGCTTAGATGAAAACGGTCTCGAGATGAAACAATGCGATGCACCCGTGTCAAAAAGAACTTTTGCAGGGATATCATTAACAGGAAGGTTACCCATGATGACATCTGACGAGTCCTTTGCCTGAGCTGCATTCATCAAGTTGACCTTGGCGTGCTTGGGGTTATGCTTGACCATAGCTGTACTTGCCGATCTCACAGGAGGAGGAGGAGGAAGACGCCTCTGGTTGAGACACTTGTTGGCATAGTGACCCTTCTGTTGGCACTTGTTGCACGTGACCTCTGAAAGCGGACGGTGGTACGGAGCACTCGATCTTGGAGCTTGAGACAAAGTCTTGTTCTGAAAGCCAGGGTTGGGTGGGTGGGAAGAACCACTGCCACCTTTGCTTTTCTGCTGATACGGCTGACGAAACGGAGGAGGAGGAAGCCAATACTTCTGCTGCTTGGCCACTTGAGTAGAGGAAGAAGGAGTAACATCTCTGATTCGCTTCTTAGAAGCATCACACCTCAATTGAGCGACCTCTTGCTTCAGTGCCATGTTGTAGAACTCATCGTACCTCAAGGGTTCAAAGAGAACAAGAGCGAGCTGAATTTCTTCTCTGAGACCACCCCTGAACTGGTATACCATGCTCTTCTCATCAGGGACGTCCTGCTTGGCAAAGCGGACGAGCTTCTAAAACAACTTGTTATAGTCATAGACAGACAAAGAGCCTTGCTTCAGGTTGTGGAATTCCTCACGCTTACTTTCAACCACGCTCTGAGGGATGTGATGAGCTCGGAAATCTTGACGGAATTCATCCCAAGTGATCACACGTCCACCTCTGGAATCCTTGTACTGCTGGAACCATTCTGCAGCTTGATCTTTGAGTTGGAAGGAAGCGAACTTGACGAAATCTTTAGGCCTGACGTTACTGCACTCGAAATGCTTGCACAGATCCACAAGCCAATCGTCAGCATCGGTTGCCTCAACACAATTGCTGAAAGTCTTTGGCCCATTAGCAAGGAACTGGTTGAGTGTAGCAAAGTGATTCTGATTGTTGCCTTGATTCCCTTGGTTGCCTTGATTGCGCTCTTGGAGAATTTGCATGATCAACTGTGTGTTTGCATTGGTTGCGGCCATCATAGCTTGCCATGCCTCTGGAGGAGGTGGAGGTGGTGGCGGATCAGGATTCGGAGTCGTTTGGAGGAGCCATCCTGAAGAGGTTGACATCCATTAGCACATTGACAGATAAATATTGAAGCTGAATCCAACGGAATGGAAATTGCAACATAAAGTCTTCACATCTGAACAAAATGAACGAATGCATTCCTCTTGAAATGTTCACATATCCATAAATTGAGAAGCCACGTAGAATTAAGGTAGAGAAATAAATCAACAAGGTACGGCTCAAGAACGAATAATCGGTAAGAAATCCCAATCTCAAACCAATATCCGTGGAAGAAGAACTAGAGCTACAAGAATTCCCACCTATGAAACTCCCGAACCTTTCCGGTTATGCAATCAGGTGTTGGGGATACAGGGGAAGCATAATATCTCACCCAAATCTAGCAAATCCTACATCCAGCTATATCCATCCTTCAACACATAACCGAGAAAAACTTCGGAAACCATCTACCTCAACCTTTGAAAAGCATCCGTTATACAAGTTATGGCGATACTCCCGAACTCCCGCCCCAGTACTGGGTGGCGTCGAGGTTATCTCACCAACGAACTGCATAAAAGAGATTTTCGATGTCGGCGTACTAAACTTAGGTATTCCAGAATTGCAACGATAAAATTATGATGACAACACCTCAGAGCTCAACTCCCCGGGACACTTCCACTAAACCCCTGACAGGAGGCACCAAGACAATGTTCTCATCATAAAACCATCGAAGATTCCAAGATACCCGCGTGATCCTAAATTTTTTTTAGTGAAATTTGAGAAGAGAGAGTCAAAACTCTACGTCAGGATGCCTAACCAGAGCGATGAGGAGACTGGGAAGTAAAAGAATTCCTAAACTCTCCGATATATAACTCCTAAATGACTCAAAACATTTTTCTAGACACAACTCGGCCGCTAAAAATGATCAAGCAATGGGGCTCCTAAGGTCGGGGAAGGCTCTGATTACCAACTTGTAACACCCTCGATGCGACTATATCTCCCACGTGTCGAGGCACGACTTAGAGGCATAGCCGCATTGAAGGCATATGTCGCAAGTCAGGCAATCATCACAAACATCCCATGTAATATAGATAATAAAAGGGATAACATAGTTGGCTTACACTCGCCACGTCAATCAAGTACATAAATAACATTACATCATCCAAACACTCATGGCCCGACTACGGTGCCAAAATAAAAGATAACCCAACATGCGACACGGTCCCGATCACCCCCAACAGGGCACCACTACTGATCATCAGGAAAGGAAACATAGTAACGTTGAGAGTCCTTGTCGAACTCCCACTTGAGCTCGAGCGCGTCACCTAGAGCGGAATCATCAGGCCCTGCATCTGGTGTAATAGTAATCTGTGAGCCACAAGGACTCAACAATCTCGCACCCTCGTGATCAAGACTATTTAAGCTTATGGGTATGACAAGGTAAGTATATATGTGGAGCTGCAGCAAGCGACTAGCATATATGGTGGCTAACTTATTCGCAAAAGAGAGCGAGAAGAGGAGGCAAAGCGCGAGCGAGAAACTAGAGGACAACCTGCACCAACATTACTCCAACACCGTGTCCACTTCCCGGACTCCGCCGAGAAGAGGCCATCATGGTAACTCACACAATTGATTCATTTTAATTAAGTTAAGGTTCAAGTTATCTACAACCGGACATTAACAAATTCCCATCTGCCCATAACCGTGGGCACGGCTTTCGAAAGTTCAAATCCCAGCGGGGGAGTCCCAACTTAGCCCATGACAAGCTCTCACGGTCAACTAAGGAATAGACCTCCTCCCGAGACGTTCCGATCAGACTCGGTATCTCGGTTCTTCAAGACACTTCGACAGGTTAAAACAAGACCAGCAACACCGCCCGAATGTGCCGACAAATCCTGATAGGAGCTGCACATATCTCTTTATCAGGGCACACTCAGATTGTCCAAACTTCCGGTAGGCCAGCCCAGAGTTGCCCCTGGTAGCCACCGGCGGCTGACGGGTTGGATCAACACTCAGAGCAGCACTAGCCCGAGGGGGTTTAAAATAAGATGACCCTCGGGCTCTGGAAACCCAAGGGAAAAAGAGGCTAGGTGACAAATGGTAAAACCAAGGTTGGGCATTGCTGGAAAAGCTTTAATCAAGGCGAACTATCAAGGGGTTCCCATTATAACCCAACCGCGTGAGGAACGCAAAATCCGGGAACATAGCACCGATATGACGAAAACTAGGGCGGCAAGAGTAGAACAAAACACTAGGCGAGAGGCCGAGCCTTCCACCCTTTACCAAGTATGTAGATGCATTAAGATAACATGGCAATATAATGATATCCCAACAAGTAAATAAATGTTCCAACAAGGAACGGCCTCCAATCTTCACCTGCAACTAGCAACGCTATAAGAGGGGCTGAGCAACGCGGTAACATAGCCAATCAACGGTTTGCTAGGACATGGTGGGTTAGAG
The DNA here is from genome assembly GCF_056163025.1 of Triticum urartu. Taxonomy (NCBI): domain Eukaryota; kingdom Viridiplantae; phylum Streptophyta; class Magnoliopsida; order Poales; family Poaceae; genus Triticum; species Triticum urartu. Next base: position 24,699,055 of record NC_141877.1, on the reverse strand, counting down.
GTTTGACATGGCAATTTGGGAGGCTTGAAAGCAAATGGTAGGCATCGTAGCATTGGCATAGCAAAAGAGCGAGCAAAACTAGCATAGCAAAGATTGTAGTGATTTCGAGGGTATGATCATCTTGCCTGCAAAGTTGCCAGAGTTGACTGGATCCTCGAAAGCAAACTCAACGGGCTCCTCATTAGCGAACTCGTCTCCCGGCTCTACCCAAACAAGACAAACAGGCAAACGGAACACAATCAACCACGTGCAAGGATCAAACAATATGATGCAAACATGGTATGCTATGCGGGATGCATATGCAAGATGTGACAGGTAATGCATGAACCTGGCCTCAACTTGGGAATCTAAGTGTGCCACCGGAAAGATGATATGAAATCGCTTGAAAACGATATAAAGAACGCCGGAATCGGAGTTACGGTTTGGAAATGGCAAGCGATTCAAATATGACACCGGTCTGCGATTTACAGCAAGTAGCCATCTAAATGCAAAGAGATGAACATGCTACAGCACCCAAACATGGCAACAAAATACATGGCAGGGATGCATTCAAGATGCTTAACAAAAGTCTAGCAGTGAGCTACGGCCAATTCATCCATTAACAGGTTCAAACAAGCATGGCAAAAATGCATATGGTAAACAGATCTCGGACTTAGTGAAATTAACACTTGTCTGAAATTTCAGATCAGGTCGCACTCTTCGGAGCAACAAAACTACATGCTACAGGATCTGAAAATGGCAAAGTAAAACATGGCATGGAGCTACTCAAAAAGCTTAACAAAAGTCCCTTAGTGACCTTGAGCCAAAAGGGATCAGAAAACACATTTACAAGCATGTGAACATAGCAAAAGCATCATCAGTTTTCAGACTTAGTGAAAACTGGCACATGCTGAAACATAACTCAAGTAGGCATGTTTACGAGCTCGATGCACTCACTACGGAGAAAGTCATGAAAAGCTAAGCATACATCTATCAAGAACAGACAAAATGCAAGCTAGACATGGCAAAAACAATAGCATAGCATACATGGATCAACTACAACATCATCGGCAAAATTGCAAACAAGTTGACAATCTGCCCAGATTCACAAAGTAGGAAAAGTAGAGCTCGATTGACTCAAGCTAGGGTGCTCCATAATTGCAAACAAAGACATGGATGGATAGAGCACTACAAGATTAATAAAACATCCTTACTGATCATCCTTAAAAGAGGCACGGATCACTAGGAAACAACATGAACATATGACAACATGAGGTAAACAGCTCAAGGACTTAGTGGAAATGCTAAGTCCCTGAAATCAGAATTACCAAGTGCCTCACTTGGCAAGCTTGTGCTAGTCACCACACACATCACAAAAATACATGGGTTGCACCTCTGGAAAGATGACAAAACCCTTACCAAAACATATGTAGAGCATCAGGGCATATCATGCACACAATAATCATGGCAAAAATGACAAAAGTCTAAATGGAGTAGCAGATCTGACAATTAACTCAAGTAGCCCTCTTCTAATAGCATTTCGGGCATCAAGATGAACTCAAATGAAAATGATGCAATGGAATGAAATGATGTACTCTCTGAGATGAACATTTTGATATGCTATATGCCAAAAACGGGGCTACAGATGCGGAGATACAATGCTATGAACATGAGCACATGGATTAGGGTTAGGGCAAAAGTCAACCGAGGCAAAATTCTCAGATCCAGATCCAGCTTGTGCACGTTTTTCGAGGATTGCCGGAGATGGAGGACTGGTGGCCGGAGCTTCACGGAGAGGCGACGGCGAGGTGCTCCCGGGCCGGACCTCACTGGATCCGGCCGGCGGGGAGCCGGAGAGGCGGCGGGGAGGCGCGGCCGGCCGGCGCGGGGCGCGGCGCGGCGCCGGCGTAGGAGAGGTGGCGAGGCGGCGGTGCGCGGCGGCCGGCAGGGTCCGGTCGCCGGAGGCGGAGACGGGCGCGGGCGACGGAAGTCTTCGGGCTGCGGGGGCCTGAAGCGGGCTCCCCGGGCCGGCGGCGGGAGCAGCGCGGCGGCGCCACGTGGCGGCAGGCGGTTGGGGAGGCGGCGATGTCCGGCGCGGTCCGGACAATGTCCGGCGCGTGGGGGGGATTTTTAGGGTTAGGAAGAGAAGGGATCCGTGAAATTTCGGGAGGGCCTTTAAATAGAGGTAGAGGGAACTAGGAGAGTCCAAATGAGGTGCGGTTTTTGGCCATGCGATCGTGATCGAACGCTCTAGATGATGGAGCAGGTTTAGGTGGGTTTTGGGCCAAATTGGAGGGGTGTTGGGCTGCAACACACACGAGGCCTTTTCGGTCCCTCGGTTGACCGTTGGAGCATCAAACGAAGTCCAAATGATACGAAACTTGACAAGCGGTCTACCGGTAGTAAACCAAGGCCGCTTGGAAAGTCTCGGTCCAATCCGGAAATGTTTGATCCCCACACATGAAATAAAGGTAGAAATGACCACTGGAGGAGAACGAAGCGCCGGAATGCAAAACGGACAACGGGGAAAATGCTCGAATGCAAGAGACGAACACGTATGCAAATGCAATGCACATGATGACATGATATGAGATGCATGACAAGGATAACAACACACGGAGACAAAGACCCGAACCCAAGAAAATAAAATAACTTAAGGCCTGAAACGGCAAGAGTTGGAGTACAAATTGGGAAAGTCATATCCAGGGTGTTACACTGTATCTCTCAACGGTATGTCAGCCATCTCCGCGTGACATTTCTTTAACTGAGAAACGTGGAACACATCATGTACTCCTGACAATCCTTCGGATAATTCCAACTTGTAGGCTACTTCTCCCATACACTCCAAAACTCGATGTGGTCGTACAAATCGTGGTGCTAACTTCCCTTTAACTCCAAATCATGGAGATACTCGAAGGTAAGCTCTGTCTCCGACTTCGTAAACTGTCTCCTTGCGTTTAGAATCCGCATAACTCTTTTGTCTGGACTGGGATACCTTGAGCCTATCACGAATCAATTTCACCTTCCGTACAGACTCTTTAATCAAGTCAGGTCCAAACAACTGGCGGTCTCCAACTTCGTCCCATGACAGCGGTGTCCTGCACCTCCTTCCGTACAAAGCTTCGAAAGGGGCCATCTTTAAACTGGTTTGATAACTGTTGTGTAAGAGAACTCTGCATATGGCAAATTATCGTCCCAACTAGATCCATAATCTAGCACACAAGCTCTCAGCATATCCTCCAAAATCTGATTGACTCTCTCGGTCTGTCCATCTGTCTATGGATGAAAAGTTGTACTGAATTCTAGTCTGGTTCCCAAAGTTTCGTGCAACTGCTTCCAGAACTTTGAGGTAAACTGGGTTCCTCTATCTGATACGATACTCCTTGGAACTCCATGCAGACATACGATCCTGGTCATGTATATCTTTGCCAACTTAGCACTGGTGTAAGTGGTCTTTACTGGGATGAAATGAGCTACTTTCGTCAATCGATCAACTACAACCCAAATCGAGTCATAGCCTGAACGAGTCCTGGGCAATCCCGTGATAAAATCCATGCCTAACTTATCCCACTTCCATTCGGGTATCGGCAATGGTTGTAACAATCCTGCTGGCTTCTGATGCTCTGCCTTTACTCTCTGACATACATCACAAACTGCTACATAGTCCGCAATATCCTTCTTCATTCCGGCCCACCAGAAAATATCCTTCAAATCCAGATACATCTTGGTATTTCCTAGGTGAATTGAATACGGTGAGTCGTGTGCCTCTTGCAAAATCAACTTCCTGATCTCCGGGTCATTGGGCACATAAACGCGGTCTTCAAACCATAGGGTGTCGTGCTCATCCTCACAAAATCCTTTAGCTTTTCCTTTGCTTAGTTCCTCCTTTATAGCGGCAATCTCTTTGTCAGCTTTCTGAGCTTCTCTGATTCTATCCATCAAAGTTGATTGAATCTCCAATGCTCCTACATAGCCTCTCGGAACTATTTCCAAACATAGTTCACGAAGATTTTCTGCTAACTTCCTTGGTATTTCTTCCGTCATTAATGTATTGACATGGCTCTTACGGCTTAATGCGTCAGCTACTACATTAGCCTTTCCGGGGTGATAATGCAATTTCATATCATAATCCTTGATAAGCTCCAACCATCTCCTTTGTCTGAGGTTTAACTCCTTCTGTGTGAAAATGTACTTCAAACTCTTATGATCTGTGTACACCTCACAATGATTTCCAATGAGAAAATGTCTCCATGTTTTCAAAGCATGCACTATGGCTGCTAACTCCAAATCATGCGTAGCATAATTCAACTCATGAGGCTTCAGTTGTCTTGAGGCATATGAAACAACTCTCCCTTCCTGCATAAGCACTGCTCCAAGTCCTCGACGTGAAGCGTCGCAATACACCTCATAATCCTTGGTCTGATCTAGCAAAATCAATACTGGTGAGGTAACCAAACGTTTCTTCAACTCCTGGAAACTAGCCTCACATTCCTCTGTCCATATGAACTTGGTATCTTTCTTCAACAACTCCGTCATAGGCTTCGCAATCTTTGAGAAATTCTCCATAAATCTCTGGTAGTATCCTGCGAGTCCAAGAAAACTCCGGATCTCTCCAACTGTTGTTGGGGCTTCCCACTTGGTCACGGTTTCAACTTTAGCGAGATCTACTGCTATACCTTCTCCAGATATAACATGTCCAAGGAATCCTACTTCCTTCAACCAAAACTCACATTTGCTGAACTTGGCATATAATTGATGTTCTCTGAGCTTTCCAAGTACCAAACGCAAATGCTCCTTATGTTCCTCTTCATTCTTCGAATAAACCAGGATATCATCAATGAACACTACGACGAACTTATCCAAAAACTCCATAAACACTTTGTTCATCATGTTCATAAAATAGGCAGGTGCGTTAGTCAGACCAAATGACATAACGGTATACTCATATAGCCCATACCTAGTGGTAAAAGCTGTCTTCGGAATATCCTGTTCTCGAATCTGCAACTGGTGGTATCCTGATCGCAGATCGATCTTGGAAAATACCTTAGCTCCTTGCAATCGATCAAACAGATCGTTGATCATTGGTAGCGGGTACTTGTTCTTGATCGTTACTTCATTCAATCCTCGATAATCTACAACCATCCTTAACGATCCATCCTTCTTCTCCACAAGAAGTACTGGCGATCCCCAAGGCGAAGAACTTGGGCGAATATATCCTTTATCCAGTAATTCCTTAATCTGCTTCTTAATTTCCACCAAATCCTTTGCTGGCATCCTATATGGTCTCTTTGATATTGGACATGTGCCTGGCAATAGCTCAATCAAAAACTCAATATCTCTATCTGGTGGCATGCCTGGCAACTCCTCTGGAAATACATCAGGGAAATCCCTTACCACTGGTACTTCCTCCTGCACAACTCATGTTAGGCAATTTACTTGAGTCCTCTTTGGCACATGCCGGGATACATACTTGATCCTTCTTCCTTCTGGGGTGGTAAGCAAAATTAACTTACTAGCACACTCAATATTCCCTTCATACTTTGATAACCAATCCATGCCTAATATCACATCCAATCCTTGAGATTCCAATACTATTAGGTCTGAGGGGAAAACATAGTTACCAATCCTTAATGGTAACCGATCACACCATAGACTAGCCACATACTCTGCTCCGGGCGAGGTTACTAACATGGGTGACCTAAGGGCTTGGGTTGGTAGGTTGTACTTATCGACAAATCCCCTTGAGATGTATGAATGCGATGCACCAGTATCAAAAGAACGAGTGTCGTAAATGACTTAACCAAAAACTTACCTATTACTGCATCAGGCTGAGCTTCAACCTCCTCCACGCTAACGTGGTTCACCTGTCCCCTGTTGAAAGGGTTCGACTTCTTCCCAGAACTTTCATTGCCATTTTGGCCTTCCGGACATTCATTGGCATAATGTCCGGTCTTCGAACACTTAAAGCAAGTGACTTGGCTCAAGTCCTTCTTGGCTGGGGTTGAGGGGTTGGTGCGGTTCTGGTCGTTGCTTCCTCCATTGCCATTACCATTCTTGGTGCCATTGTGATTGTGCGAGCTACCTACTCCGTGGGTATGCTGAAAATGTCCTCCCGGTCTAGGGGTAAAACGTGGCTTCTGCTGAGCTCCTGAATTATACTTTCCTTGTTCATACTTCTCTTGCGATTCTCAATCTACTGTTGCTTCCCTTCAATCATAAGAGCACGATCTACCAACACCTGGTAGTTGTTGAAGGTGGCTACCATCAAAAGCATGCTCAACTCATCATTCAGTCCTTCTAGAAACTTCTTCTGCTTAGCTGCATTCGTAGCGACGTCATCTGGGGCATAATGTGCTAGCTTACTAAATTCCTCCACATAGTGGCCAACTGTCCTTCCTCCTTGGCGCAAGTTGCGAAACTCACGCTTCTTCATGGCCATAGCTCCTGCTGAAATGTGTGCAGTACGAAAAGCCTGCTGAAACTGGTCCCATGTGACAGTGTCGACAGGGAAAGTGGCTGTGAAATTCTCCCACCATGATGCTGCGGGTCCTTCTAGCTGATGTGCGGCAAACTTCACCTTCTCCGCATCTATGCATCCTGCTGTGGTCAACTCCCTAGTAGTCTTGCGGAGCCAATCACCTGCTACTATTGGCTCGGTGCTACTAGAAAACACCGGCGGATTCAGCCTAAGAAAACGGGCTAAGTGGTTAAAAGGTGGTGGTGGTGGTGGTGGTGGGTTGTTGTTGTTGTTCCCCTGATTCTGATTCTGGACTAACAACTGCATCAATGTGTTCTGCTGCTGGATCAACTGGGAGAGCTCCAGTGGAAAGGCAAATCCGGGGTCACGTCTCGGAGGCATCTGAGGGTTTAGAAAAGATGAGATATAAGAATAGAGGGGGTCTAAAGAGAAAACACTACCCATATGCACATGAGGCAAAAGCAAACAATTCACTTCATTCAATCAAACAAAGGCATACAATCGATCTAACTATCGCAAAAGTGCTCGGACTACTCTATTTACATGGTGGACTACTACTACTGATGAGGTGGTCTACTAGAAATATTCTACGGTCGTTGGCTCCATAATATATGCTCCAGCTTCATCAACATAGTCATCATCGCTACTATCTGCTTCCGAGTCGGTGCCGTCGATGATGATGTAGTCTTCCGGGCTAATTTCCTTGGGTTCTTCGTCTTCATCTACTGGCGTAGGGCCTCCCATAAATATTCCAATCTTCTTGATTAGTCGTCATTCTTCTCCACCAATACTTCAATTTCTTCTTCATAATCTTCACGTGTAGCCTTGAGTTCTTCCTCCAATTCCTTGATTCTAGTCTTTGCCTTCTTCAAATCTATCATGTCGGCACACATCTGGTTCTCCTGTCGTCGAATGTGCTGGTTTAATTCCTGGATAAAATCTGCAATTGATCTATCCTTCCTGGTGCTGATCATCTCCCAGTGTTCATCTTGGCGCCCACAAATCTGGTAGATAGTATCCTTGAGATCCTTGCGGTTGACTTCTCCAATGCGTTCCATGGCGATGTGAGCTGCCATGCTCTTTCCTAGACTCCAAGTTGGTGCATCAAAAGAAAACACTATGGGCTCAGTGACTGGCATGAACGTCCTTCCTGGAACTTGAACTTGAATCATCCAGCGCTCTTCTTCGGATAAAGTGGCGTTGTAGGTTCCCGTGAAGCTAGGTACTCCTATGTTCAGGTATCTAGTGACTTCCTTCAAGTGACGTCCAAAGGGTGTATCTTCACCCGGTTGTGTGAACTTATTCCTTGCATCCGCCATCCTAAAGAGTAGAAAAGATGAGAGGTCAGAAGAGAAGAGAGTAAATAGTGATCTAGGTCTTGTGCTTAGTGGTCGTGTCCTACAGTCAGTGTGTGCTCTGATACCATCTCTGTAGTGACCAGACCTCAAACAGTCTGATTTCTGTGCTCTGGTGTCATCCCTGGATCAGTAATGCTGACACCACACAGTACTCGGAGGATTTATAACAGAGTAGCAATCACACACTTATTACATCGAGTGTCTCAAAAGAGAACTTATTATAATAAGTATGGCTTAAGGCCATCTAATAACGATAACAGCGGAAGGCTTGGAAGACAAGTGAGTCCATCAACTCCAACGGCATCATTGAGTATAGAACCACGACCTAAAAACTCCTTAATCGTCGTCTGAAAAGTCTGCAACATTAACGTTGCAGCCCGAAACGGGTCAGCACATGGAATATGCTGGCAATGTAACACATAGAGAGTAATGAAATGAAACAGCTATACTATATGCATATTTGGCTGGTGGAAAGCTCTATGGTTACAGTTTTGCGTAAAGCCAATTTTTCCCTACTTCAAAGGAATAAAATTTAATTACTATCATGGTGGTTGTTAAACATTGAGAATGGTTGACAGCATTCTCAATCCCAATTAAGCATCATCATTAAACATAACGCAACAAAATTAATTTAGAGTAACATGTTGAGATTCACATGAAAATCCAGGTACTAGATACTCAAGATGTCCATAACCGGGGACACGGCTAACCATGATTAGTTTATTACACTCTGCAGAGGTTTGCGCACTTTTCCCCACAAGACTTGATCGCCTCCGTTTGGTTTCTCGCACTACAGGGTGTTTGAGAAGACGGCTGACCGAGACATAGTCTTTCATAAGCGCTAGCACCTTACGATCGGGTAGACCGTACCACCTACATCCCTTACATCTGCTAGTCTACCACTGTAAGAGTTCGCACAACTTAGTCAACTATACTAGAGCCCATAATAGCTTGTGGCTGCACACAGAAGTTTCTAGTATGAATAGTCTCATGATCCCTTTGAGCCTGGGTGGCGGTCCAAAAGAAAACAGGCAAGTCCTGGAATACCCAGGTGCCTCAATCCACCCAGATGTGTGTTTAAGTTGCCACCTTAGATAAACCATTAATTAACAATCTCACATCTGTCATGGATATCACTCATCCAATCCACGTCTACTAGCATAACACGGCATAATAAGCAAACGTAGAAGTAACTCCCGAAGGTTTGATAATAAACAGGTAATAGGTACTACCTCATCTACTTCACATCCCACAATTTAATTAGATCCTAATCATGCAATGTGTGAGGATTGATCTAATGCAATAAAACTGGATAGTAGAAAAGGTATGATCAAAGTGTTACTTGCCTTGCTGATAATCCGCGAAACCTAACGATTCGAAGTAACAGGCGGCGCACTTTGGGTATTCTATCGCAAACAAACAAACAAGCATGCAATAAGTACTCATCTAATGCACAGGTAAAACTCAAATAAGAGATCTAATCAGAAGGTTCAACTTAAGAACTCCGGTTGGCAAAAAGAATCAAATCGAACGAATCAACGAAAGACAAACGGCGAAAGAAAACAACTTCGTTCTAGTAATCTGGATCTAGGGCAATTTTTAAGTAGCAAAACCTTATTTAAGTTGGTTAAACGGATAAAGGGTTTCGAGACGAATCCCTACGCGCTTGAATCGCCTGATTCCGATAAACGAGGGAAAAGTTATACTAAAACGAAAATCGGATCAGGAATCGCGATCAGAAAAATCACGGATTTAATCCGAGAAAAAGAAAAACGACGAACGCCGAATATATTTTTTTGGGACGGAAAACGAGACGCGACGAACCTCGGGCGGCGGGATCATCCGCGGCTCCGGCAGCACGCGCGGATCGAGGCGGGGCTGATGGGCTGGTGCGGCTCAGGGCGGCGCTATTTAAAGGCTGCCCCCGGGCGGTGTCCTGCTCGGGTATGGCCCGAAGTCGGTTCGTTTTTTTAATTATTACGCTCGGAAGAAAAATAAAAAGAAATACTAAACGGACTCCAAAAATTCTGAAATAAATTTTCACGGGCTTCTAAAATCAAGCCGCACAAGGTGAGCATTTATTTGGGCTCTAAATGCAATTTTGAAAATCACACATTTTCCTAAATTCAAATAAAACACCGAAAAACTCCGAAATAAAATCTTATTTGATTTTATTATTAAATCCTCAATATTTCTTTATTTTGGGAAAGTCATTTTATTCCCTCTCTCATATTTTTGTAACAAAAATAATTGTTGATAAAATAAATAAAATCAAATGATCATATTCTCAAAATTTGAGAGAACTCAAATATGAAAATAACGAAATCCTCAACTCTCTCCGTGGGTCATTGAGTTGCGTAGAATTTCTAGGATCAACCAAAATGTAAAATAAAATATGATATGCATGATGATCTAATGTATAACATTCCAAATTGAAAATTTGGGATGTTACAGTGCCCATCTATGCGCCGCCGATGCGGGCGGAGCAACTACATGCATGGCGCGGCGCGGGGCAGCTGTGGCAGGGTGCACCGCCCCTTGTTCCCAGATCCACGGTCGCCTGGCCTCATCGTGCGGCAATGACGGCATTAGTGTGTGTGTGTGGGGGGGGGGGGGGGGGGAGGTGGAGAGAGTGGTGGGCGGGGGTCTGCATAGTGCATAGTGATGAGGGGCTGAATGGATAAGAGGCGTGCAGCTGGTTGCGTTTGCGACGACGTGCAGTTTCTCCGAACAAAAAAACGCCGACGTGGATAATCTCGTAGCTTTAATATTCAGGCCTCCTTTGGTTCACATGGTAGGAAATTATAGAAATAGAAAATCATAGAAAATGAGATGACATACAAATTCTATAAGTAGAAATGGGAAAGGACATGTCCTTTGTTTCACAACATAGGATTTTTTTCATTGAGTTTAGTCTAACATTTATTTTTCTATAAAATATAAAGAATATGAAGATTTCGTCCATAAAATAGGATTTAATTCCTACAAACCAAAAAGCTTTATAGGAATTTTTCTTATAAAAATCCTACAAAATTTCTCCAAACCAAAGGAGAGGCCTCATGCTGAAAATTTGACGGCGCAGGAGGCGTTTGGACAAGGTCCAAAAATGCGGTATGTTCAGGAGTTATTGATCCCGTAGATTTTTAGGATGAGAAAAAAGATTATTCAGGTGAATCAAAACAAAAATGCTGACATGTTGTCGAACCCACAACCTGTTGGAGATGGACGATCGAACCAACCGCCAGAGCAGAGAAACCAAGTCGACCATTTTTTGGCAAAGTCCCTATTATCGAAACTGCCACGACGCCCGACCGTACGTCGGCGCCATGGACGCCGGGACAGCAGTCGCGACGGAATTGAGAAGAGCTTTTCTTAGGCTGGATTGGCGTTCCAATTTGGTTCTCCCTCTTCTTGGATTCCAATATGGTTGGGCGCACACGAGTTGCTTGACGAAATGCAGCCACACTCGCACTTCGTCGGCCCGCTCCGCCTGGCTTCGGGGTTCTTGAACAATCAGCGTAACCGCCAGTTGCATACCCCTATAAAGTGACCGGCGGCTTGGTCGGCCCTGCCGCCTCCTCTCACCTCCACCCTCCAGCCCCCCACCTCCGTGCCCCCTCCATCCTCCTCCCACCTCCCACCTCCACCCTCCTCCGCGCCTGCCGCCATGGAAGCGGCACGCGTCTTCCTCCCCCTTCCACGCCGCCCACCGGTACTCTTGCCGCTTCCTCCCCGCGTCCCGCTCCTTCTTGCCGCCAGGCTCCCGCCGCGCGCCATGTCGGACCAGGAGCACGAGGAGGTGGTCAGGTGGCTGGCGAGGGTCTACGGCTGGCTGAAGAAGGGGAAGAAGCTGACGGAGGGCATGAGTCGCTTGACGGCCAGCTCTCCGTCGAGAATCAAGAAACGCCTTCTCGCGTGCGCCACCCCGTCCTTCCCCGACCTGCGCGACTTGATCGAGCGGCTGGCTCGGAGGGCCGACGCCCTCACGCTGGCGGCACTACTCGGGGCGGCGCTGCTGCTGTACATTATCACGAGGTCGGGCGCCGACGCCGACGAGGAGGAGGAGGGGATCGTCCTCACCGCGCGCCTTCCGCCATCGGCACGGCGGCACCTGGTCCTCATGACCCTGCCCTTGGTGCCCCGCGGACCCAGGTCACGGCGACCTCCGTGGGCGTGGAGCCTACGCTTCCACGGGCACGCTGCCGCCGCAGTACACCCGCAGGTATGTATGTGGGATTCTTGCGGTTGCGGATTCTTGCCCTATTGCTTGAGATTCTTGCTCTTGATTCTTTTTTCGTGGCAGCGTCTCATCTTCCCAGGGTGTCATGACCGCACCGAGGAGCGCCGCTTCTTGGCAGGGAGCCATGGCGGCACCCAGCAGCGCCCCATCTTCGCAGGGAGCCATGGCGGCACCCAGCAGCAGCGCCTCATCTTGGCAGGGAGCCTTGGCCGCACCGCACCCAGCAGCGCCTATGCTCACCTCCTCCTTTCCCCCACCGGCAACGCGGTGAGAACCCCAAACCCAGTCCATCTCTAGTTCCCAATGCCATACGGGATACGATCACAATTCGCTGCAGAACTGGATGCCTTCTTTACTTTGCCTGTAGATAGAATAGATAGATAGTTGCAGGTTCTTCTGAACTTGTAGGGCAATTTCGTGGCTGTTGCTGCGAGTACTTGAGTTTCAGACCAACGAAGGGCTGTTGATCATGCATTTCGCGAAAATGCAGTGGTTTCTGCAACTAGTTGATCAGGCTCTGAATTCTGTTTTAGACGCTTTTGGTTCTGCTGTTTGTGTTAACTGAATTTAAGCTTCAAAGGGTTGTCTGAATTCTGCAACAAGTTGATGGCTCTGAATTCTGTTTTAGAAGTTTCAGTCCAACTTGAAAGGGTTGTATGAATATAAGCTTGAGAGGTCTGTAAACTGAATTTAGTTCGTCTGTTTTGATTCAGAATTCCGAGAATTTAGTCTGACTGGCTTGTTGGTCAGCTGCATTATCTGACTAGTTTTGTACAAATGCAGGCAGCCTAGAGAAGCTGCGACCCCAGGATACGGATGATGCAGGCGACAGGAAGTTCATAATCTCAGAAGTTTCGCCGCCTCCGACGCAACCACAACAAAAATGAACACCTACTTTTGCCTATAGATAGACAGACATATATGAATACAGGACGCCCGTTTTTGGCTTTGCCGCTCGTCCAAGTAGACTTGTTTCAATTCTAGTTCAGAATATAGATAGATGCAGGTTTCTGCTGTAAACTTGATCAATTTTGCTGTTCTGGCCTTGCGGGTCAAGTAGGATTCAGAACTATGGTAGATGCGCCTCGGATTCTTTGGTTTGTAGTTGCGCATTATGATTAATCCCTGAAGATTGATCTAGTAGATTCTTTAGTAGCATGTTTTCTCTCAAGAAGTGGCTATCCAAAGTAGATTCTCTGGTTTATCCACTATACTAGTAGGTATCTGTTCTGAAGAAAACATTGCTCTGTTCTGGAAAAAATTGCTTCAGTTGTAATCTCTGAAAATTGCACAGGTCTACTCTATAAACATTGATCTGTTCTTTGGCTTCTACATAGATAGACATGTATATTCACATAGATGCAGGTCAGAGTACAGGTCAAGCAGCTCCCTCATCCGATTTTGGATTTGCTGCTCGTCAAAGTAGACTTGTTTCAGTTCTGGTTCAGAATATAGATAGATGCAGGTTTCTGCTGTAAACTTGATTCACAACTACTCCCTCCGTTCCGAATTACTCTTCACAGAAATGGATGCATCTAGATGTTTTTAGTTCTAGATACATCCATTTCTGCGACGAGTAATTTGAAACGGAGGGAGTATGCTACAGGAGAGGAGACACGAGAACAATGGCTTCTGAACCCGGAACAATGTTAACTGCGCTTCGAATTCTTTGGTTTGCAGTTGCGCATTATGAGTAATCCCTGAAGATTGCTCTAGTAGATTCTTAGTAGCATGTTTTCTCTCAAGAAGTGGGTATCCATAGTAAAAGATTGCTCTGTTCTGAAGAAAATTGCTTCGAGTTAGAATCTCTGAAGAAGCGGGCACAGGTCTGCTCTATAAACATCCTGCACCAGGTTAGTAGATAGACTACTTGTTGCCACTACCTCTGTGTTTGTGTGTTCGCAGGGTGACAAATCAACAGCATACTTCGGAGTTTATTTATAAAATCCCACGTAAATTTAACAACTGCAATATATCCACTAAAAAAAACAATTGTAATATGTGATACAAACAACGAAAAAAATAGCACGCTATTTCGGCGTTATAGCGTCGCTATAGCGTATCCGGAAGGGGCATTGTTATGTTTGAGCAATTTTGCTCATTACGACACTAATCGTGTTATAGCGTGCCATTTCCATGCTAAAAGTTGTAGCGTTATAGCGTTGTAACGTCATGCCAAAGCCTGAAGAAGAGAAAACAATAGTCGAGCCCCGGTGGCCCAAAACTACCCCTCGGCCGGCCACAGGTCCACAGTCTTTTTTTTTATTTTTTATTTAGAAAAGGAGGATGACCCCCGGCCTCTGCATCTAGGAGATGCATACGGCCACTTTATTGATTATTCTCGAGGACCTTACAATGTATTACAACAATGTGCCTGAATCCACCATCTTGGCAGCACATGCCGTTACTCCTATCCAAAATGATGAAGGGGTGCTAGCTGGTCCACTACCCAAACCACTCACCTAAGCCTAACATCAAAAGCCGGAAGCCGAAACATATTCGGAAGCCCTAGCCGAGCCACATACCGGGTCTGGGACACAATCCGGTCAGACACACTCGTGTGTCGCCGCCACCATCTTCCACAAGTCCGTCTTCAAGTCATATTGAGTCTTCTACCTTGTCTGGCCACTCAGCCATCGACATCACCATGACGCCAGACAGCAACCTCCACCTGCGCGAGTCCATCTACGCGCATCAGACGCCGAGTCTCAACAACACCACGCCGCCGAGATCCGCCACCTTCAATGGGAAAGATGAAGCACCGCTCCACCAGAGTCGCCGTCCTCTAGTCCCTCGAGCCCGTGTGCACCTCCAAGAATGACGCCCCCATAGGGGAAAACGACACCAGAGAGCCGCCGTCATCCGATCTACTGATCTAGGGTTTCCCCCGGAGATAGCAGAGAGTGGCCTTGAACATCTCCACGACGATGCCTTCAGGAAGGGAACGGCGCAGACAGCATCGCCATCGCCGGCCTTGGCAATAGCCAATAGCAGGTTTTCACCCAGATCTGATCGAAGACCTCCATCTCTCGTGCACGGGTCACCACCGTCCTTGCCGGGATCTGGATGATCCCGCATGGCAGATCTCAGCACGGGGAAGCCCCCCCACCGAGACCCGCCGGCCGAGCAGGGGAGGCCGAGGCCGCGCCCACAGGTCAGATCCGCGATGGATCCAAGCCCGCGCCGCCGCCCCGGAGTCAGCCCCGCGCACAGCCGCCACCGCCTGCCGAGGCTCGCCACCGCGTGCCCCGTGCCCCGCCACCGCTCGCCGAGGCCTGACGCCGCAGGACACCGCCGCCTGCCGCCTAGATCCGCCGCCCACGGAAGAAGGGGAGGCGGGAGAGGGAGTCCCCCCGCGGCCGCCGTCTGCCACGCGGGTTTCACCCGGCGGCGTCACCCGGTGGCGGCGCGAGGAGGGGAGAAGGAGAGGGCGGCGGCGGTGCCTAGGGTTGGAGGCCCCCGAGTCGCCCAGGACGGGGGCGACGCGAGGGGTACGCGATGTAGGGCAAATAAGCCACAGCGATGCGTCGGGCTCGTCTAGTGCATGTATGGGTGCGAGCTGGACGTGTTGGGCGCGTCAGGTTCGCGGCGATGGTGTGTGTGCGTGCGTGCGCATGTAAGGCTAGGGTGTGGGCGTGGCGTGTGCACGTCGCACCATAGGGCTAGGAGTCTGTTGGCGAGCTGGACTGGGTCACTAAGCAGCGCTGTTGAGGGCTCGCCGCGAGCTGGGTGCGTGCAAGCGCGAGGTGGCCGCGGCTAGAGCAGGCCAGAATGTGGGCTCGGGGGAGTGTAGGCGTGTGGGTCATGCCCAACACTGTCTAGGGAATAAAACCCGTGTGGTGTTCGGTGCAATGGGTATGGAGTGAGCTTGAGGGAAAACAAGGCCGTCCGCGCGGCGGGCGTTCGTGTGCCGGGAGCTCCACTTCGTACACTGTCTCCTTCTCCTTCCTCCTTCTTCTGTCGTTCGAGAACAGAGAGTGAGCAAGATGCAACGAGAGAGAGAGGTAGAGCTAGGGTTTAGGGTTCGTCAACAACATTTGGTATCAGACCCTCGTTGTGGGAGGCGATCGCCGGAGATGTCCCTCGTCCCGTACGCTGGCGGAGTAGGGAGCTCGCTGCCGCAGCCGGTGCCAATGCTCACCGGTGAGAATTATTCCGCGTGGGCGATCAAGGTCGAGGCCAACCTCGACACAGCCGGGCTATGGGAGGTGGTGGTGCTGTCGGAGGACGCAGCAACGGCAGTGATTGCGAAGAAGGACAAGCTGGCGCAGGCGTATCTGCTCAGGGCGCTGGCAGAGGATCTCCTGTTGTAGGTGGCGTCCAAGAAGACGGCGGCGGAGGTCTGGGCAAGCCTGAAGGCGCGGATCGAGTTCGGGCGGCGAGGCTGGGCACGCTCCGCGGAGAGTTCGAGCTGCTGCGCATGGCGGACGGCGGCACACTGGATGGGTTCGCCAGCAAGCTCAGTGGCATGGCGGCGTGCTTCGCGGGGCTTGGATCAACTCTGGAGGACGCCGCGCTGGTGAAGAAGCTGCTCGACTCCATGTCGGATGGCCTGTACGCGGTGGTGGCTAGGTCGAGTAGTTCCGTGATGTGTCCACCATGGCATTTGAGGAGGCCCTGTTGGAATTTTGCTAGTAGGCCTTTGGCCCAAAGCCCAACTAAAATTCTGAAATTCTCTTGGCCCATTCATGCACACATGTGAGTGGAGTGAGTGAGGCTAAAGTTTAGTCCCACATTGGAAGTTGAGAGAGAGTTGCACCTCTTTATAAGGTGAGCTCTTCTACCACTTGTATGAGCATGAGAAGAGGAGACCTACACGCGCGCTCCTCCTCCTCGCTCGCCTCGCCACGCCACGCCTCGTCACGACGCGCCGCGGGTTGCGGGATTGAGCCGAGCCGAGGACAGAGTTATGCACGTTGTCTATATTTTTGCTGCATGGGAAAATTAATGAGTCATTAATTAATAATTAATGGACGCGTTAATTACTGAACCGTTTCCGATTCTTTTGGATCGTGACGACCCCGCCCGCAATATATATAGTCAGCCAGACGTCTACCCTAGCTGCCGCTTCGTATGGTTTCTCATCACCGTTCCAGATCATTGCGCCGCCAAGCTAGTCTTCTCCATCCCTCCTTCCGGCGTGCACCGCAAGAAGGGACAGCAGGCCTCCGGAACCCCGCCTCTCGTGATCCTGTACGGGAGAGGGGCGATCAGGTTTTTGGGGAGCGCACTCGCGCGACTGCTGGCAGCGACGACTTCGCGAACGACAACTTCTTCCCCGACCTCGGCAACCTCATCCTCGACGACATGGGCGACAACATCAACGCCGGCGGTGCTGCACCCGCTGCACCGTATGTGATTCTATCCTTCCTGTTCGAGATCGTGGTAGAATTCATGTTTCTAGTATGTGCCCTAGATATGATATGTTCATCTGCTATGCTAGTTCGCATGATTAGTTTAATCTCTGCTGCTGTGGTCATGATTTATATTCTGTTTATTCGGATTAAATCTCGTAGTAATTTTCTCATATTTTCAACAGTCCAAAAACCTGATTATAGGCAATTTACTCCGAGTGCTTTTGCTGCGCATCTGAAACCGCCCGCCTTTAAGGGGGCGCAATATAAGAGGTGGCGCACGAGAGTAGTCTACTGGTTTCAGACCATGGGCTGCTATGATGCCACCAAGGGCAAGCCTGAGGGCGATCTTAATCCAGCACAGCTGGAAGCTTTTGAGAAGATCGATACCCTCTTTAAAGGCGCTCTTCTGAGTGTTCTTGATGACTCCATTGTGGATTCGTATATGTCGTTTGACAACGGCAAGGACATGTGGGCTGCGCTCGAGGCCAAGTTTGGTGCCTCGGACGCCGGCAGCGAGTTGTACGTCATGGAGCAATTCTATGACTACAAGATGACTGATGAGCGCCCTGTTGTACAACAGGCTCATGAGATACAGTCGCTCGCAAAAGAACTTGAGTACTTCAAGTATGTGTTACCGGACAAATTTGTTGCCGGAGGCATCATTGCCAAGCTTCCACCTTCGTGAAACAATTTTGCTACTTCCCTGAAACACAAGAGACAGGAGTTTTCCGTTGCGGATCTCATTGGTACTCTTGATGTTGAAGAGAAGGCGAGAGCAAAGGACACACGTGCTCGAGTTGCTGAGGGAGGTTCTAGTGCTCACATGGTACAGAAGAAGAACTCCCAGCCCAACAAGTACAAAAACAATAAGAACAAAACTCAGGGCAAAGGCAAGTTTGATACAAAGAACAAGCCATCACATTCTACCAACTTCAAGAAGAATTCTCATAAAAAGGGGAAGGGACTTTGCCATGTCTGTGGTGATCCTAATCACTGGGCTCCAAAGTGTCCTAACCGCTTTGAGGAGCGCGAACATGAGAAGAGCGGCAAGTCCGCTAATGTTGTCATCGGTGATATTGATATGAAGGAATCAGGGTACGGTATTTTTCCTACCATCCTTTCAGTATTTCAATCCCCTGATTGGTTAATTGACACCGGTGCCAACGTACATGTTTGTGCTGACGCCTTCATGTTTTCTTATTACCAGGCAACAGGGACTTCACCCGTGCTGATGGGGAACGGGTCACATGCCATCGTTCGAGGTGTTGGTATGGTCGATCTGAAGTTTACTTCGGGGAAGACTGTGCGCCTGAAGAACGTTCATCATGTGCCGTCCATTAATAAAAATCTCATTAGCGGTTCCCATTTATGTCGAGATGGTTTTAAGTTGGTTTTCGAATCCAATAAAGTTGTAATTTCTAAGTGTGGACAATTTTTTGGAAAAGGCTATGAGTGCGGAGGCTTGTTCTGCCTATCTTTGTCAGATATTTGCACTAAAGTTATTAATAATGTTTGCCACAATAATGCATAACGCGGTTAGCCAATATGAATTTAATTCCGAAAATCTCTACTGTCAAAGGTTCCAAGTGCCAAGTATGTGTGCAAGCTAAGCAACCTCGCAAGTCCCATAAGACTGCAGAGGCAAGAGACTTGGCGCCACTAGAGCTTATACATTCTGACCTTTGTGAGATGAATGGCGTGTTGACAAAAGGTGGAAAGAGATACTTCATGACGTTGATTGATGACTCCACTAGATATTGTTATGTGTATCTTCTGAAATCAAAAGATGAGGCTTTGACTTTCTTCAAAAACTATAAAGCTGAAGCAGAGAACCAACTTGATCGGAAAATTAAACGGCTTAGGTCCGATCGTGATGGAGAGTATTTTTCCAATGAATTTGATCTGTTTTGTGCGGAACATGGTATAATCCATGAGAGGACGCCTCCCTACTCACCCCAGTCAAATGGGGTAGCCGAAAGAAAGAACCGAACTCTAACTGATATGGTTAACACCATGTTAGACACTTCGGGTCTATCCAAGGAATGATGGGGGGAGGCGCTAATGACTGCGTGTCATGTCCTAAACCGAGTTCCCACAAAGCATAAGACCATGACTCCATTTGAGGAATGGGAAAGGAAAATGTTGAAACTCTCTTACCTATGTACTTAGGGTTGTTTGGCGAAAGTCAATATACCAATTCCCAAGAAGCGCAAGCTTGGACCAAAAACCGTGGATTGTGTTCTTCTGGGCTATGCTTTTCATAGCATCGGCTATAGATTTTTGATAATAAAATCTGAGGTATCCGACATGCATGTTGGTACGATTATGGAATCAAATGATGCAACTTTCTTTGAGGACATATTTCCTATGAAGGATATGTCGAGTTCATCAAATCAGGAGATACCTACTCCATCTAGTGAGGAATTCACTGTAATTCCTGAACCCACCATTGCGATGGAACATGTTGAGAATCCTGTTGAGGGTAACAATGGAACTCCTGTGAGGAGTAAGAGACAGAGGACTGCAAAGTCTTTTGGTGATGATTTCATTGTGTACCTCGTGGATGACACACCCAGGACTATTTCAGAAGCCTATGCATCTCCTGATGCTGACTACTGGAAGGAAGCTGTACGTAGCGAGATGGATTCCATCTTAGCTAACGGTACCTGGGAGATCACTGACCGTCCATATGGGTGCAAACCTGTAGGATGTAAGTGGGTGTTCAAGAAGAAGCTTAGACCTGATGGTACGATTGAAAAGTACAAGGCACGGCTTGTGGCCAAGGGTTATACCCAGAAAGAAGGTGAAGACTTCTTTGATACTTACTCACCCGTGGCTAGACTGACCACAATTCGGGTGCTACTATCACTGGCTGCCTCACATGGTCTTCTCGTTCATCAAATGGACGTTAAGACGGCTTTCCTTAATGGAGAGTTGAAGGAGGAAATTTACATGGATCAGCCAGATGGTTTTGTAATACCTGGTCAGGAAGGAAAGGTGTGCAAGTTATTAAAGTCTTTATATGGCCTTAAACAAGCTCCTAAGGAGTGGCATGAGAAGTTTGAAAGAACATTAACTGCTGCCGGCTTTGTAGTAAACGATGGTGACAAGTGCGTGTACTATCGCTATGGGGGGGGGGCGAAGGAGTTATTCTTTGTCTGTATGTCGATGACATATTGATCTTTGGAACCAAACTTGATTTAATCAAGGAGGTTAAGGATTTCTTATCTCGCTGTTTTGAGATGAAGGATCTAGGAGTAGCTGATGTTATCTTAAACATCAAGCTGTTGAGAGATGAGAATGGTGGGATCACACTGCTTCAGTCTCATTATGTGGAAAAGGTCTTGAGTCGTTTTGGGTATAGCGACTGCACGCCTTCTCCAACTCCATATGATGCTAGTGTGTTGCTTCGAAAGAATCGACGGATTGCTAGAGATCAACTGAGGTATTCTCAGATTATTGGCTCGCTTATGTATTTGGCGAGTGCCACGAGGCCTGACATCTCTTTTGCTGTGAGCAAGCTGAGTCGGTTTCTGTCAAAACCGGGAGATGATCATTGGCATGCGCTTGAGAGAGTTATGCGCTATTTGAAAGGCACCGCTAGCTATGGGATTCACTACACCGGGTATCCAAGGGTACTGGAGGGTTATAGTGACTCAAACTGGATATCTGATGCTGATGAGATTAAGGCCACAAGTGGTTATGTTTTTACACTTGGTGGTGGCGCTGTTTCCTGGAAGTCTTGCAAGCAGACCATCTTAACGAGGTCAACTATGGAAGCAGAACTCACAGCATTAGACACTGCCACTGTTGAAGCAGAGTGGCTTCGTGAACTCTTGATGGACTTACCTATGGTTGAAAAACCAATACACCCTATCCTGATGAACTGTGATAATCAAACTGTGATCGTCAAGACAAACAGTTCTAAGGACAATATGAAGTCCTCAAGGCATGTGAAGAGGAGACTAAAATCTGTCAGAAAATTGAGGAACTCCGGAGTTATTACGTTGGATTATATCCAAACGTCGAAAAACTTGGCAGATCCCTTCACAAAGGGTCTATCACGTAATGTGGTAGATAATGCATCGATGGAGATGGGTTTGAGACCCACCGCATGAGTTGTCCATAGTGATAACCCACTCTATGTGATCGGAGATCCCGTGAAGTAGAAGTGGGAGACAAGCTGTTGGTCAGCTGGGAGGAGAGTATCCCTATATTAATTATCCCACTCCGTAAAGATGCAATACTCTCCTGATCTGCATGGCAGGTTGATAATTATCTTAATGTGTTCCAAGTGGCTTATTCGGGTAAGCAGAGATGTTGTCCTGCAGAACATCTTCTGAGGAACACACCTATATGAATTTGACTGTCAACGTCGCAGTCTGTGAGAATTGGGTGTTCTCTAATAAATTCATGAAAGGCCCTGGAGTATGACGTATACGCTCCACCCGCGGGGAAGCCTTGCGGCAGCCCAGTATCGGTCAAGAATTTGTGTGAAACTAGTTTCACAGAAAACTTGTAGTTCAAGGCATAGTCCACTATTCAAGTTGTGATTTAGTGTAGCATAAATTTCTAAGTGGAAGTTCAACTTCACAGTCTCCACTAAGCACCGATATATAAAACAATGTTTTGAAACTAAATGATGAGATGTGCCAATGAGACTTTGTGGGGGATTGTTGGAATTTTGCTAGTAGGCCTTTGGCCCAAAGCCCAACTAAAATTCTGAAATTCTCTTGGCCCATTCATGCACACATGTGAGTGGAGTGAGTGAGGCTAAAGTTTAGTCCCACATTGGAAGTTGAGAGAGAGTTGCACCTCTTTATAAGGTGAGCTCTTCTACCACTTGTATGAGCATGAGAAGAGGAGACCTACACGCGCGCTCCTCCTCCTCGCTCGCCTCGCCACGCCACGCCTCGTCACGACGCGCCGCGCCGCGCCGCGCCGCGGGTTGCGGGATTGAGCCGAGCCCAGGACAGAGCTATGCACGTTGTCTATATTTTTGCTGCATGGGAAAATTAATGAGTCATTAGTTAATAATTAATGGACGCGTTAATTACTGAACCGTGTCCGATTCTTTTGGATCGTGACGACCCGGCCCGCAATATATATAGTCAGGCAGACGTCTACCCTAGCTGCCGCTTCGTATGGTTTCTCATCACCGTTCCAGATCATTGCGCCGCCAAGCTAGTCTTCTCCATCCCTCCTTCCGGCGTGCACCGCAAGAAGGGACAGCAGGCCTCCGGAACCCCGCCTCTCGTGATCAGAGAGGGGCGATCGGGTTTTTGGGGAGCGCACTCGCGCGACTGCTGGCAGCGACGACTTCGCGAACGACAACTTCTTCCCCGACCTCGGCAACCTCATCCTCGACGACATGGGCGACAACATCAACGCCGGCGGTGCTGCACCCGCTGCACCGTATGTGATTCTATCCTTCCTGTTCGAGATCGTGGTAGAACTCATGTTTCTAGTATGTGCCCTAGATGTGATATGTTCATCTGCTTTGCTAGTTCGCATGATTAGTTTAATCTCTGCTGTTGTGGTCATGATTTATATTCTGTTTATTCGGATTAAATCTCGTAGTAATTTGCTCATATTTTCAACAGGCCCTGGGTCGCCTGAAGGCTTTCGAAGAGTGGCTACGGCGATGTGAGCAGGCGGGCGGCGAGCGAGATGATGGACACCTCATGTACACGGCGGCGCTCGGGACGACGACGACGGGCGGAGCGTGGCGTCGGGCTATGGTGGCAACAGGCGCGGCCGCTACTACAAGTGCGGCGAGCGCGGCCACTTCAAGTGGGAGTGCCCCCAGCTTCGGAAGGCACAGGCGGCGAAGCATGTGCTGATGGTGGACGCCGGCGTCGAGGACGGCCTGCTCTGAGCCGTGGCTTAGGGGGTGTAGTGTAGGGCAAATAAGCCGCGGTGATGCGTCGGGCTCGTCCAGCGCGTGTATGGGCGCGAGCTGGACGTGCCGGGCGCGTCGGGACCGCGGCGAAGGCGTGCGTGTCTGTGTGCGCATGTAAGGCTAGGGTGCGGGCGTGGCGTGTGCACGTCGCACCGTAGGGCTAGGAATCTATTGGCGAGTTGGACCGGGTCACTCAGCTGTTCTGTTGAGGGCTCGCGGCGAGCTGGGCACGTGCATGCGCGAGGTCGCCGCGGCCAGAGCGGGCCAGAACATGGGCTCAGGGGAGTGGAGGTGTGCGGGTCGTGCCTAGCGCTGTCCAGGGTATAAAACCCGTGTGATGTTCGTTGTAATGGGTGTGGATTGAGCTCGAGTTCGTGCTCGAGGGAGAACAAGGCCGTCTACGCGGCGGGCGTTTGTGCACCGGGAGCTCCACCGTGTCCACTGTCTCCTTCTCCTTCCTCCTTCTTCATCTGTCGTTCGAGCGCAGAGAGTGAGCGAGGTGCAACTGAGTGAGAGAGGGTTAGAGCTAGGGTTTAGGGTTCGTCAACAACACAGTCCACACCCCTCTCATTCTCAATCTTAGATGATCAGACCTAATGGACAATCAACCCCAGCTCATTCACCCTTCCCATATGAGCTTGAGCACCAGCGGCTGCGGTGGCTTCCTCCAGCTCGACTCCAGCCAACACCGGAAAAGACGACATCAGCCACGCCTCCGGCAATGGCGGCAACAGTGCAACACCAGGTAATACCTTTTTGAACTTCTTCCATCTTGTTGAATGTTGAGCTCATGTTACTGCTTGCTCATGCGTGTGTCGCGTGCTCCTGCTACTGCCGGTGACTGGGGAGGAGCAGCGACTTGGCCAGGTTGTGGCTACTTCTTGCATCTACCATCAAAGGAGACGAGGGGGTGCGGTAGTGGAGGAGATGGGGAGCACGAGGACACTGCTTCTTGTATGTGGTTAACTGGTAATGCATGTATCGCTTCTGGATCAATTATTTAGCTATTGAAATCCTTGAATTATGTGATATGTTTGATATTTTTGAAGACGCTATTTTAAAATATAGCGTGCTATAACTTGTGTAGCATCTAGAGAAGGGTCACGCTATATCTTGTAGCGAGCTATTTTTTGGTTAGATCCAAATGAATTTAATACTTTGAATGTCCAATGAAAAACTTAGAGCATGTACAACCCAACACGTTTATATTGACACTATACGCCCGGGCAAACGACCCGGTCAAAAAATTGCAACCTAGCCTCCCCGAACCGACCCTATATGTCCCGAACTGACTGGCACCCCTCATATCTAGTTCATATCTAAGGCGGATATGGGGAAGTGGCTGGCGCGTCTGCCACGACAGACCCGACCCACCCTAAATTTCATCAAATCACCCTCGACCTAGCCGGACATGTCCTTTTCCTTTCCTTCCTTCTTCCTCGATCATCGGCGACGATCCTCCCCTAGTTTCGCCGCCACCCTAGCTCCACTGTCGTCCTGAGCCCACGACCTCGCCGTCACCACCGCAGAACTCCTCACGTCCATTCCCACCGTAGATGCCACGGCGATACATCCCGCTCCTCCTGTTAGACACCTTGCCATCTATATGTTCAACAAAATGTCCAAGCAATTTTTATTATTTTGTAGGTAAAATGAGGGATTCATCGGATTCGTCAGATGACGAGTATCGAAACAAGGAGCTTGATGAATTCATCCAAAAAGAGTCCATCGATTCGTCAGATTCGGATGATGAAGATATAGAGTTGAAGATGATGATCAGAATCCAAGAGGAAATGGGGAGGAAAGTGAAGCACATTCTAAACTTCAAGTGTTTGATCAAAGGGAGGAGAGTTCTCAACCGGGATAGGGTCGCTGGTGCAGGGTTGCTCTACAAGTATCACTTCCAACCTAGGACAAGATTCCTTAAAACTTTTTTCACTGGCGCTTCCGTATGCACAAACCCTTGTTTTTTCGTCGATGCTTCCATATGAGCAAGCCGGAGTACAAGTCCGCCTCCCAGAAAAAGATGCATAGCATATTGTGAACTTTCTAGAGATGCATTGAAATCCTTGAGATTAAAACGTGCACCTGCAACTACTAAATGATCTTTTAGAGTATATATGGACCCACAATGAAACCAAGAAGTTTAATGCTTGTATTGTGCACTTGGAAAAAAAATTATGTTTGAATTATGTATTTTTTGCTATGAACAAATATTATTATTTTTTGTGAGAAAACTTCCGATCTATTCATAAACTCTCATGGTATTACAAAACACTAGAAGTAAAAATTACATTCAGATTCGTAGACCTCCTAGCGACGGCTACAAGCAATGGAGCGAGCCGAAGGCACACCGCCATCATCACCCCTCCCTCATTGGAACTGGGCAAATCTTGTGGTAGTAGACAGTCGGAAAGTCATCATGCTAAGATCCCATAGGACCAGCGCACCAAAACAACAACCGCCGATAAAGAGAACCGTAGATCGGAAGCACCCAATTTGCATACACACAAACGCAGACGAACGAAGATCGGATCCAACACTATTAGGAAAAACCCTAGTAGTAGCGTGGGTGTTGAGGCTATCAGTAGCGCGGGCAGCCGCGCTACCGATAAGGCGCTACAGCTAACTGTTAGGAGTAGCGCGGTCTGTACCCGCGCTACTACTATTGACTATATCAGCAGTGCTTTTCCGGAACGCGCTACTATTAATTAGCTGTAGCGATTTTCTGGCCCCGCGCTATTGCTATATCTTTCATCATTTTCCCCCGGCTTCTTACCCCGTTTCAGCTTCAATAAACTGCAATTTATAGATACTAGGTAATACTAGATATCAATTTCATAAAGCATTATAGGTACTAGGTAGTACTCCCTCGGTTCCAAATTACTCGTCGTGGTTCTAGTTCAAATTTGAACTAAAACCACGACGAGTAATTTGGAACGGAGGGAGTACTAGATAACAATTTCATATATACTCAACATGCATTGTCAAGCAGTACTAGGTGATATCGACGATGATCATCATATGTAGTTCTAGATGATATCGACGACGATCATCATATGTAGTTCTACATGATATCGACGACGATCATCATATGTAGTTCTACATGATATCGACGACAATCATCATATGTAGTTCTAGATGATATAGCCACACACACATATGTAGTTCTAGATGATATCGACGACGATCATCATCCTCAAGCCTGGGCGGTGAGTGTTCCTGATAGTAATTAGGATGGCCTGTCCAACACGAAGATTCTTGCCAACGAGGAATCTCTTCCACCCAACCGAGTTTAAGTGTGTGCGACCGTCTGTGTCCATGCGGTAAGTATATGTGGTGACGGAGCCCCTTGCGGTAAGGCGTAGTCCAGCGGAGCCTTCTTCATCAGGCTCGATACCACAACTCACAGATAGGTTCTTTGGCAATTTCTGAATAAGAAAAACATATCAATTAATAAATGTTTAAGTGTGTGCGACCGTCTGTGTCCATGCGGTAAGTATATGTGGTGACGGAGCCCCTTGCGGTAAGGCGTAGTCCAGCGGAGCCTTCTTCATCAGGCTCGATACCACAACTCACAGATAGGTTTTTTGGCAATTTCTGAATAAGAAAAACATATCAATTAATAAATAGCCTCGCACAAACTCTTGCAAATATATTTCTATTAAGTCTAGATTTCTATACTATCAAAAGACACAGTACTACATATTTGTACTAATTAATCATGAATTCTACTAATAAGTATATATGGATTATCTACACTATTAATAGTTCCTTGGATTCTACACTAATAAGCATATGATCAGACTCTACACTAAAGCATATCATCAACTAGATTCCACAAAGCATATCATTGGACTCTACACTAAGCATATCATCGGATTCACTAAGCATATCATCAAATAATTTGCATTTGTAAGTATAACAATAAAGCATATATATATATATATATATATATATATATATATATACCATTTCATGCCGATCGACCATGGTACTTGTCAGGCAGGTCAGGAATGGCACCCCGACAAAGTCATCACGTGGCGGAATTATGTCCCATAGGTTGCACACCTCCTCCTCGCTCAGCCTCATTCTTTGAGCTACGATAGCTTCATGAAGTGGGTTCTCATCATCTTCATCGAGTGGGTCCTCATTATCTTCATCATCTTCGTCATTTTCATCATCTTCCACCAGGTTGAGATAAATGACAGCCAGCTTGGGTCTTTCTGCTCTGAAGGAGAAGCCGATCAACTCACTACCAGTAAGACGCATGTGGGCGAGGAAACGGGCCCATCCATCTCCTCCAATATGCGACATATTGCGTCCTTTCTCAACCTCCATCGTGTACGACCCCCCAGGAGCCTCAAATGTTACAGTGTCTCCTGTCAGCTTGTTGAATTTCAACCTCACATTGCATGGGACAATCTGTGTAAAAGAAGCAAAATGACACAATGCAGGAATGCCAACACTAAAAATAAAATAGTTGTTACATTTCATCTAATTTCTTACCGTCGCATGACGAAAACTTGGCTGGAAGTAGATGTCGAATAGCTTGCCAGTTGCAAGGCTGCTAGCGCACCTTGACTTGCACAGTCGACATAGTGGTGGTGGTGGTGGCACCATTTTCCTAAAGCAATATGAGCAAAGGATTAACCGTCCACTTCACAGGAAAGAAAAACAGTAACATGTGATATTTTTGGTTCTTCCGCGAGAAGCAATTTTATGGACAATTATAATCCTAAGATCTAGTAACATATTAGATGACAAGGTACCACCTAATAAAGCATTTCGGTGGCACCTATTGCCGAAAAAACTTTTCACAAATATCTACCAAATAAGGGTACCACCTACCAAGACATTTCATCTAATTTGGCCCCTATTGCCTAAGATAATTGATTAAAAGAACAAGTGGCAAATTTAACTAAATTGGGACCTACATTTTGCCAAAAAATAACTTATTACAAAAAAAACAAAAGCATCTACCTATTCATGTAAAGAAAAAATAACAATAAAATGGTGCATACTAAATCAACTAGCCTACTAAATCCCCTAGCATACGAAATACTCTAAATCAAAATGTTCTAAATCAACTAAATCAAAATGTTCTAAATCAACTAGCCTACTAAATCAACTAAATCAAAATGTTCTAAATCAACTGAATCAACTAGCCTACTAAATCAACTAAATCAAAATGTTGCATATGAACTAGCCTACTAAATCAAAATGTAGCAGTGAAGAGGGAGAAGGAGGGGCGACTCGAGGAGGGAGAAGAGAGTAGGACGGAGGAGGAAGGTGGAGCGAGGGGGGGCTGGCTGGCGGCGAGTCGAGGGAGGACGGAGGAGGAAGGTGGAGCGAGGGGGGGCTGGCTGGCGGCGAGTCGAGGGAGGACGGAGGAGGAGGGCGGTACCGAGTCCAGTAAGGAGGAGGAGTTGACGGTCGCACAGAGGGAAGAGGGGTAGGCGACGGCGGCCGACGGGGGAGGACCGGCGAGCGGGGGGGGGGGGGGGAGGGTTGAGGGGGAGTGAGTGTGAGTGTGAGTCTGGATCGGATAAAGGAGAGCGTGGGGGTGGGAGATAGCTAGTTTTAGCAGTAGCGCTCTAAAGGCAAAGGTGCTACTGCTAAACTACCTAGCAGTAGCGCGCTCTGAATTAACGCGCTGCTGCTAGAACTAGCTTCGCGGCGGGGTCGTGGGAATTATAGCAGTAGCGCGGCTTAGAGGAGGCGCGCTACTGCTACGTTTATTTCAGCAGCGAGTACTGCCGGAGCGCGCTACTGCTACATTGCAGCAGCGCCTTAATTTAAAACTCACTGCTGGTAAGATCCTGTGTATAAGCTTTTTCCTAGTAGTGCAAGAGGATCCACCTTCGACAAACGCCGACGGAATCCCAGGGGATCCGCCGGAGACACATCTCCATGGTCTAAGGACCATAGGAGACGAGGCGGACCAACAACTGCCGGCGAGAGACCGAGGAAACCCTAGTGCGAGCCACCTGGGTCTTCGCCTCACAGAAAACAATTCCACTATCTGTGGACTTTGATGAATAAGGATATGCTTTTTATGAACAAATATTATTAACGTGTGAAGATGAGTAGATTACACATTTCCTTCTGGCGGCAACATTTGAAGCGTGCAAATTCATGTTTCAGCGCGTGGCCCCCACTCGCAGTCACACGGCTCAAAACCTTGTACGTCGTCGGATCCATTCGTTCGTTCTGGCGCGCCTCGCTATCTCCCGTCAGGCCCAGCTGTTCGGGTTGGCCCATTTAGACATTAGCTTAGTCCGTCAAAAATAATAATTCAGTTCAGTGTTTAGAGGCAACGCACGGCTGCAACTGTTCATCGCCGTCCTACTCTCTGTATGAAGTTCTACAAACCTGACCTTTGCTATGATTCAAATCACACCCCTGGACTCCAAAAACCATTCGCGATATTTATTTTTCTTAACTAACTGGGTTTGACATGTTTGACTCTCATTTCACTGCCACGTCATACTGTTTATCTTCTATCGTGTCATCTCTTTTCAATCTTTTTTTTTGTGAATACGCAAAGATTGCGTATCATTTCATTGATAGAAGAATATAGAATAAATACATGATATGGTACAACACATGACACGAGCGCAATGGGCGTGAACATGGTGCCCGATGAGTAAAGACAAGAGATGCTCGACCCAAACAAAGAAAAACACAGCAAAACTCTTTGACTAGAGAAGCTATCCAGCTAATAACCATACTACAAATTCTCCAAAACTAGCACCAAGGACGCCCCGAACAAAACAAGACAACGCCTTCACCAAGGAGAACGACACCGAGACGCCGTCGTCGTCCGGTCCGAAAAAACGGACCTAGAGTTTCCCCTGAAGCTCGAAGAGGGGCGCAGAAGATGGCCATGGCAGCGCCTTCAAGAAGGGCACGACATCCACGGATGTCGTCGCTGCCAACATAACCTGCAGGGATTTCGCCCAAGCCAAATTCCGAGCAATCCCAAGCCGTCGGAGCACAGATCGGAAATGAGGCAGTCAGGCGTACGCAGAGTAGCGACCGCAGGAAGGGGAGCCGCGCCCGACGCCGAAGGAGGCACCGGGCGCCGCTGGACGCGCGAGCTTCGGAGGAGGACAAGGCTGTGAGGCTGAGCAGAGTGAAGGGTGGCGGGGATGCGACGGTGGCCGGAGCCTCGGACGAGCCATGATCTGGAAAGGAGCGCAGATACAGGCCGCCGGGATCGGAGCAACAGGGACACCAGCGTGCCAAAGGAGCCGGAAGGGGACGCAGCTCCTGAAGCAAACCGGAGGCGAAGATGCGCCGGGATGGACGGCCAACCAGGTACCGACAGGGTGGTGGTGAAGCGAAGACGCCGAGGAGCCAGCGAGCCAAGGGAGCCGGAAAGCGCAGCTCCTAGGGCACACCGGGTCCGAAGCCGCGCCGGTTGCCAGGAGCACAGGAGGAGGCGCAGGTCCATGGCCATCGGGCTGAAGCCGCTCCTGCCGGGTGGAAGACGAGGGGGACTCGCGCACAGCCAAAATCCGGACGAAGCGCAGCAAAAAACCGGCACCGCCGGCGCAACCAGCCGCCCCCAAGACTGCCTCACGAGGAGGCCGACCCGGAGCTCGAATGGAGGGGGGTCGGAGGAGGGGGTACGCAGTTGGCAGAGTGCGCCCGGCCGGAGAGCACCACAGCAGCCGGAGTGGATCCCCAGATCGGATCCGGGGCCGGACGGAGCAGCCGCAGGAAGTCGCAGCCCGCGGGGCGGGGGGTGGGCACCAGCGTGGCCAGCAAGCCGGAGCCGTCGGGGGAGGGGACGCCCGCATCGCCGGAGGAGGCCGTCGCCGCCGCAGGCACCAGATCCAGGGGTGGGAGTGCTGGTGGAGGGAGAGGGTTGGTGGAGAAAGGCCCCCCGCCGCCATCCCAGGGCCCGGCACGGCTTTGCCGGCCGGCCCTCTGGTGACGGCGATGCGGGGATGGGCAGGAGGTGGGGGCCGAGCCGGCGGCGGCTGGGGTTTCCCCCGAGTCGCCCGTCTCCTAGTGGCCAAAACAAAAAACACCGAATTTCTTTCCATATGTGAATTTAAGCTCACTGTTTTGCTAGATTGGTCACTAAGTGAGGGTTCATTTTTTTTTATAATAATAGAACAATTTATCTGAATAGCTTGAAAAACAATATGTGCAATGTGTTTTAAACGTGCAAAGCTTCAAAGTGTATAAACATTGAATTGTGAAGAAAATAATCAAAAAGTGTAAATAAGTAATATAAGAGCGCTTTTGACACTAGTGAGCAATCTGGTAAATCTTCAAAGACGAATACAATATCTCTACTCTTATAAAAGACTCGGTTGGTGATGATGGTGTATCTATCGTCTGTCATTTCTAATCATTAGATCTGTATCTAACGACTGTGAGGTAAGTTGTGACCTTTTTGAACAATAGCCCACGTATCTGCTCCAATTTGTAGAAAACCCCTTAGTATTTTGAAACAAACCACATCCCTCCCTCACCTTATCAAAACAACCCGAGAAATATATTTTGAGTGAAGCATATTTTTTTTAGTGATATATGTACGTCAAAACTAGAGTGTTTTGTTTTAAGTTTGTGAACATGTATTGTTCTACTTTGCATCTGTTGCAACGCACTACCACATTGCTAGTTGTAGATAATGTTCGAAGATGACGTGTTTGGCTTCCCCTCCACCTCTCGCGCCATAGTGCAAGCAAGGGAGCAGTAGTGGTATCACAATACACGTCTCACTGTATCTTCATCGTCCTGGCAAATCGATCTGCTCAAGCGAATGACCATAAAAAATTGATTAATTTGGTACGATGACATAATCAAGTGAGTAAAAAAGGGAAGCCGGTAAACGAGAGTTCATATGAGGTGAAAACACCGACAATCTCACTTAGGGGTCAAAAAGGATGCCTCATGCAAGGTACATAATCAAAATAATGTGTCTTCGCCTCTTTCATCGACGTTGAAGGGCGGTCTACTCCAGCCTCCGCACGCAATTCATGGTGCGAGCTCTACCCCATGAATAGTGGTGAGGTTGGGGAGAGTGCTTGGATGGTGGGTGTGAGCACAATCTCAAGGGTGGAGAGGAAGGACAAGCAATTGTATTGGAGGGTGGAGAGAGCTGGCAATTATTTATGTACATGTGGTTGGGGAAGAACGAAAGAAGGGAGAGTGAATTAAAATGTTTCCATGCGGATTGACGCTCTCCCCCATGGACTTCATGGTCTGGAAGGAGTGGGCGCCCCCGAAAGTAAAATTCTTCGTCTGGTTGGCCTTGCAAGATTAGATTTGAATCGTCGACCGGGTTGAGCGCCGTGGTTGGGCTAATTATGGCCTTTGCCCCCTCTGCAAATAAGAGCAAGAGACAGGCATCCATCTCTTCGTCAAATGCCGTGTCACTACTAGGCTTTGGCATCTAATCATTGATAAGTATAGTCTTGTGCACATGGACACTAGTGACTGGCACCTTACGGCATCTCTGTTAGAGTGGTGGGATACACAAACCTACTCGAGCAACTCCAATCGACGCACCATGGCCTCTATTACCATGGTTGTGTCATGGACAATTTGGAACGAGAGGAATTCTCGGGTTTTCCGCCACAAGAATGCACCACCGCCAATCCTACTAAAGCTTATCGTGGATGAGGCCAATCTTTGGGTTTCCGCAGGGGCTAAGAAACTAGGAAGAATTGTATTAAGTGAGTAATTGGCGCTCTTTCGGTCTTTTATAACACTGTAACTTTATTCTCCTCTCATTTAATCGGTGGGGCAAATCTTTTGTCTTCGTTTAAAAAAAATGTTTCCTTCCATTTAGTAATGGCTACTTCCGGTAATAAATATGAACTCCGTGTTTGCAGCACTACGGATCCAAGAATATGTTGCTCCTCATTTATGTGTTGCGAGGAACCTCCAATCAGATCCAGCTTTGTTGATTTCGACCGTTCAGCCTGGCTCCGTCGAGAAAGTTGACAGAGCTGGTCGTTGCAGTATGCCTGAACACACCCTTAATATTGGTACATACTCCAAATACCATGTTTTGTACATTTTTTTAGAAAAAGTAGGCTTTGGAATAAAGAAAAGGGGTCGCATTTCACTTCCAAACTTCGGTTCCTTCGGCCTAGAATAATTGTGCCTTCCGGTGAGTCCCAGCAGCCACAAAGCTATTCCGCGTCGACCGTTGGTGCGCGGGAAAGCACCAACTTTTTAAAAAAAAAAGTTGGCGGCACTTCCTAGCCTCAGCAATTTGGTCACAATTTTGAACGTTTGTATATGGTCGTTAATCTACGGTCCGTGTAGTGGCGAAGACGGGCCAATAGCCTTAGGTGTAACAATATACTTTACAATTCATTTTTATTCAATACTATTATGGGACGGAGAGAGAGTACAACGTACAAAACCATTAGAGTGCATCAACCAAGTACTTCGCTCCGTGTATGACGGTATGCACTCTATCCATGTCAGCCAAAACAACCTAACAAATACTTCCTCTGTAAATTAATATAAGAGAGTTTAGATTACTAAATAGTGAGCTAAATGTTTTTATATTAATTTACGGAGGGAGTTTTTAAATAACAACTTGCCTTTAAAATGGGTTAGGCTACATTGTTTTTTGAAATTGGGTCTTGGTCCATTTAAAACGTCTGATGTACATCCAACGGTGCCTGGATTTTCTTCTTCCTCCGGCTTTTCCTCTTCTTCTCCAGACCGCCGCCCGGGCCGCCGGCTGAACCGTCTGTGACCACCACTGATGCCGGTGGCGCTCCCGCGCGGTCTCGCCGCCCCGTCCTCCCTGAAACCGCCCCAACCACCGGCCTAGCCCCATCATCCCTCTAAGCCGCCCGCGTTTGGTTTTTTTTTCTCCGGCGAGGTGCATCATCGCCCCCACCCTAAACCCTAAGATAGATAATGGGGTAGCCCTCCAGCAAGCCCCTACCTTCTCATTCCTTCCATCAAGGTCACTCCGGCGAACTCCCAAAAGTCGACTGGCCCCAATTTCAAATTCAGTCCACTGTCATTAGCTAAAGTGCCTTAAATTTATACAAAGTCCCTTTAAATAGCCACACCGCATGCGCCGGTCGCTGCCATCATCTCGATCTGCGGCAGATGACAAATCTCGTGATGCAGCTAGCTTCAACTAAGTGGAGTATCTGTTCCTTTGGTTTTCTTTTTCTTTAATCTACTAGTCAGCACTGTGCATTCTGTAGAGTTTTCTCGTACTAGTTTCTAGAGTTCTCTGTAACCTTATTTTGTAAGTCTCCCCTAGTGACTAAAGGGGAGAACAGAGTACTAGATGAGGATTTTTTTTGAAACTATGACATTATTTATAGCAAATTCGGAAACTACATAACCTAATGTGTTATTTGCAAAACTATAACCTCGTCGGCTTTTTTTAGGCCGAAGAGCAACTTTTCGGTCAGCACTGGGCCGAAGTAGACTCTTCGGTCTCCTAATGGCCGAAGACAAGCGCAGCTGGGCCGAAGAGCTGTTTTCGGCTTTGCTCTGGCCGAAGACCACTCTTCGGTCATCTTTTGGCCGAAGAGCGCCTGCCCGGTAACCGATGCATGCGTAGCGTACATATGATGCTAGACTAATGCATCGAAGGGCTGATTGGTATTGCATGTGGTTCGTACGTGGCTAACGCATGCATCAGGACCGAGATAGCAATGCATGCATCAGAACTTGGTGCATACGTACTAGCACACACGCATGCCGCCAACATGCGCACATGTATTGGCCGAGAAGTACTGGCTGAAATACCAGTACAATATACGTACCTGATATAGTCCAGCCGGCAAGCACGCGTATGTATACGAATACGTGCACACAACCAGCCAGCCGGCGAGCTGCCCACGTACTAAACACATGCATCGACATCAAATCTCGGTGCAGCTAAGCGTGTGTGCACACATTCAGGTCATCCGTGCCGTCCGTCGGACTACGCTGCAGTATGCTTATGAGCTCTTCGGCCAAAAGATGACCGAAGAGTGGTCTTCGGCCTGAGCAAAGCCGAAAACAGCTCTTCGGCCCAGCTGCGCCCATCTTCGGCCATTAGGAGACAGAAAAGCCTATTTCGGTCTAGTGCTGGCCGAAAAATTGGTCTTCGGCCTAAAAGAGGGCGACGGGGTTATAGTTTTACAAATAACACTTTAGGTTATATAGTTTTCGAATTTGCTATAAAAAAGATCATAGTTTTAAAAAAAAAATCCTAGATGAGGACTACTTTCCCCTTGTAATGAAAAAGGACCAGAGGGTCAGTTCATAGCAACCCAGCCAGATTTTCCTGAGATTTGCTCGTGTGCCTCTTTGTCTTCTGATCTACAAGCCGATTCTACTCATCCCCCTGCATCAGTTGGTATTCAGAGTCCAGGTTCGAGTCCATGGCGGGTGGTGGTCGGAGAAATCGGAGCCGAGCCGGCTGGCCGGCGGCGGCTCGGGTTGATGTCGCAGATCTGGACGAGGAGTCCGGAGATGGGGCTATTCCCAGGTACCGGAACCTGTAGGACGTCGATGCCAATTTGGTGGATCAGAACCAAGAGTTGAGACGGCAAGTTCAGGGCCTAGCGCAGCAAATGGCGGCCGTGCAGACGCAGATGGCTCAGATTGCTGTAGCTGTGCAACGGAGGGATATGCCAGAAGACCAGGGCGGTGAGGATGCTTCGTCTGGTAGCGACAGCTCTCCCGCAAGCTCCCTGAGGCGTCCAGAAGTTAACCCCTTTCATGCCAGACAGCGACACGGACGGAATCGTGCTACTGCTGAGCGCGAGCACCGCAGGCGGCGCTGCTTTGGAGTTAAGTTGCCGGAGTTCTCGGGAGGGCTCTCTCCTGAGGATTTTATTGATTGGATAGATGAAGTTGAGCGTGTCTTTGAATATGCGGAGGTGCCGGAGGAGGAGCGTGTTCCTGCAGTTGCAATGCGACTGAAAGGGCGTGCATCTGTTTGGTGGAAAAATCTAGAGCAGAGTCGTAGAGTTCGGGGCAAACGAAAGATTGATTCCTGGTTTGCCATGAAGGAGAAGATGCAGAGAGAGTTTCTTCCATTTAATTATGAAGAATCATTATTCAGGCAACTCCAAAATCTACGACAAGGCACAAAAAGTGTGGACGAGTATACAAATGAATTCTATCAACTAGTATCACGCAACAATTTGAGTGATTCCAAGAGTCAACTGGTGGCAAGGTATGTTGGTGGTTTACGTCAATCAATCCAAGATGTGTTGTCCTTGCATATGAATTTTACAGTGTCAGAGGCATACCAGCGAGCCATTGTTGTGGAAAAACAGCAACAACGACCAGTGCGCACAAACAACGCTCAGTTCCGACCACGATCTAATAATTCTGCACCAACAAGGGCGGCGAGCAGCAGCGACCCAGGGCCAACAAGGTGTGCCCCTTTGCCTAAAGGTGTCAGGGATAAGTCCAAGTCAGCAACAACAAGAGGTACTTGTTTTAAATGTGGTTCTTCAGAACATTTACAAAGAGATTGCCCAAGGAACATCGGCAGGGAAGGTAAAGGATTAGTAGGTGACTATGATGAAGAGACAGAGCAGCAAGGTTAACCTACATATGATAATTATGATGATAATGATGAGGTTGAGCTGGATGGAGATACAGGGGACATGTTAGTAATGGAGCGAGCTTTGATGATACCTCCAAAAGACGAAGACTGGCAAAGACGGAGCTTGTTCCACACGCGCTGCACTATAGGTGGAAAAGTATGTCATGTTATTATTGATAATGGCAGCTGGGAAAATACTATATCAGAGGAGGCAGTAAATAAACTTGGGCTTAAGAAGGAAAATCATCCTTGTCCTTATAACATGCGCTGGTTCAAATCTGACAAGGTATCGAAGGTAAAATTTCGGTGTTTGGTGTCTTTCTCCGTTGGCAATAAATTCTTTGATGAGGTAGAATGTGATGTTGTTGATATGGATGTTAGCCACCTAATTCTGGGAAGACCTTGGCAGTATGACCGCCATGCTGTACATGATGGCCGTAAGCACACATATACTGTCATAAAAGATGGCCAAAAATTTGTGTTTAACCCAGTGAAAGAGGATGAGTTAGTCAAATCCAAGAGTTCTGAATCATCACGCACCACAAGTCTCATATCTTGTAAGAAATTTATGCGTGAAGCAATAGAAGGAGGCGTATATCTGCTACTGCTTTCAGAGCAGAAGAGTGAAGTTGGCATACCAAAGGAGGCACATGACTTATTGGAAGAATTTTCGGATGTCTTTCCAAAGGAGCTTCCTTCTGTATTACCTCCCATGCGAGACATTCAACATCAGATTGATTTAGTACCGGGAGCTAGTTTGCCAAATCGTCCGGCTTATCGAATGAATCCCAAAGAGTATGAGGAACTAAATCGTCAAGTGCAAGAACTATTAGATAAAGGTTTTATTCAACCTAGCCTAAGCCCATGTGCTGTCCCTGCACTCCTGACACCCAAAAAAGATGGTTCATGGCGCATGTGTGTTGATTCTCGAGCAATAAATAAGATAACAATTAAGTATCGGTTTCCTATACCTCGACTCGATGATATGTTGGATAATTTAGCAGGGGCAGTGGTGTTTTCAAAGATTGATCTCAAGAGTGGGTACCACCAATTGAGGATCCGTCCAGGCGATGAGTGGAAGACGGCTTTCAAGACAAGAGATGGGCTTTATGAATGGTTAGTAATGCCTTTCGGTCTTTCTAATGCTCCAAGTACATTTATGAGGTTGATGAATCATGTATTACAGCTTTTTATCGGAAAATTTGTTGTCGTTTATTTTGATGACATACTAGTATATAGCAGTAGCATGGAAGACCACCTGCAACACTTGAGAGAAGTGTTATGTGCTTTACGGCGTGAGCAGTTGTATGCTAATCCAAAGAAGTGTGAATTGTTGGTCTCTTCAGTCAACTTCTTGGGGTTTATTATGTCTGGAAGAGGCTTACAAGTTGATCCAAGAAAGGTTGAAGCAATTCTTAGTTGGCCAGCTCCACGCACATTAACTGAAGCTCGTAGCTTTCATGGGCTTGCTTCTTTTTATAGACACTTTATTCGCAACTTCAGCACAATCATGGCACCTTTCACTGATTGCATGAAACGAGGTGGAGCTTTTGTATTAACGGAAGAAGTGAGGCAAGCTTTCGAGGAGATTAAGGCCAAAGTGGCATCCACTGATTGCCTAGCCTTGCCGGATTTTAACAAGTTGTTTGAAGTGGATTGGGATGCATCAGGAAAAGAAATTGGTGCTGTTCTTAGCCAAGAATCTCGTCCTGTGTCTTTCTTCAGTGAGAAACTGACATGTGCACAAATACACTATTCAACTTATGAAGCTGAGTTGTATGCAGTGGTTCGAGCATTGCAACACTGGAGGCATTACCTACTACATCAAGAGTTTATTTTGTATAGTGATCATGAAGCACTAAAATACATCCGAAATCAGCCTAACCTGAACCGTAAACATGCACGGTGGGCAAGCTTTTTGGAAGAGTATAATTTTGTACTGAAGCACAAATCTGGAGCACAAAACAGGGCGGCTGATGCACTGAGCCGCAGAGCACAATGCCTAAGCATGATGAGGGTTCAAGTTGTTGGTTTTGACAGTATTCCAGAGCTCTATACTACTGATCCCTTTTTCAACAAGATTTATGAGGCTGCTCAAGAAAGGAACTCTGCTGAATATACCATCCATGAAGGATTTCTTTTTCGTGGGGTTCAACTCTGCATTCCAAATTGCTCTGTACGTGATCTGATCATAAAGGAGATTCACAATGAAGGGCATCAAGGCCGAGACAAATCTGTAGAACTATTGCTGAAACAGTATTTTTGGCCCCATGCTCGACGAGATATGGAAAGGTTCGTGAAGAGATGTCATATCTGTCAAGTTTCAAAAGGTACAGCTACGAATGCAGGTTTGTATATGCCCTTACCTGTACCTGATGCACCATGTATAGATATAAGTATGGATTTTGTTCTAGGTCTCCCACGAACACAACGTCGAGTGGACTCCATCTTTGTCGTGGTAGACAGATTCAGCAAAATGGCGCACTTCATAGCCTGCCGCAAGACATCTGATGCTAGTCAAATTTCTGTTTTATTCTTTCGAGAAATAGTGCGGTTGCATGGTGTGCCAAGGAGTATTACCTCTGACCGAGACACCAAGTTCATGTCTCATTTTTGGCGATCGTTGTGGAGACAAATGGGAACTACTTTGAATTTCAGCACGGCTTATCATCCACAGACGGACGGTCAAACTGAAGTGGTAAATAGAAGCTTAGGGAAGATGTTACGAGCTCTTGTAGGCGACAAGCCGAAACAATGGGACACAATTCTACCACATGCTGAGTTTGCCTTCAATAGGACACCAAATCGTTCTACTGGATTATGCCCCTTTGAGATAATTTATGGTAGAGTCCCCAATGAAGTTCTAGAACTAGCACCTATACCTGCCGTTGGAAAGAAAATTTTGAAAGCAGAGAATATGGTAGAAGAGATGGGCTCAATTTATAAACTTGTCCATCAGCGAATACAAGAAAGCAATGCTAAATATAAGGCTGCAGCTGACCAACACCGTCGTCAGGTTGTGTTCGTAGAAGGAGATTTGGTATGGGCTATCCTCACCAAAGATCGTTTTCCTGCTGGAGAATACAATAAGTTAAGCCAGAGGAAAATAGGACCGTGCAAAGTGATAAAGAGGGTTAATAACAACGCGTATAAACTCGAGCTACCTAGCCATCTACGCACTTCTGATGTGTTCAATGCTAGGCATCTTGTGCCATATCATCAGGAAACATCTGAAGTTTAGGTTTAAACTCGAGGACGAGTTCTTTTGCAGGCCTGGGAGGATGATGCAGCTAGCTTCAACTAAGTGGAGTACCTGTTCCTTTGGTTTTCTTTTTCTTTAATCTACTAGTCAGCACTGTACACTCTGTAGAGTTTTCTCGTACTAGTTTCTAGAGTTCTCTGTAATTTTATTTTATAAGTCTCTCCTAGTGACTAAAGAGGAGAACAGAGTACTAGATGAGGACTACTTACCCCTTGTAATGAAAAAGGACCAGAGGGTCAGTTCATAGCAACCCAGCCAGCTTTTCCTGAGATTTGCTCGTGTGCCTCTTTGTCTTCTGATCTACAAGCCGATTCTACTCATCCCCCTGCAACATCTCGACGTGATGGCGAAGCACGAGCAGCCGGGCGGCCAGCCGGACGTGGCGCTTGAAGCCTTCAATCAGCGCTGGAAGCTCATCCGCGTCCCCTGTAACCGTTTGGTCATGGGCGCTGGTGGTGGTGGACTCCATGGCGGCCGGCTGCTCCCAGCTCACCGCTGTCAGAGTACACCGCAGCAACGAGTGCCTTCGACGCGCCTTCGACAAGGATCTCGACGCGCTCGTCCACGTCCGCCATCCACACATCGTCTCCTCTCCTTCTGCGAAGAGCGCGAAGCCGACGAGGGCATGCTCGTGCCAGAGTTCGCGCCCAACGGCAACCTGCAGGACTACCTCCATGACGATGACATGCGCGCGGCGGGCTGTCGTTGCGAGCCCTGGGTGGTGCGCAGCAACATGAAAGCCCTCCAACGTGCTGCTCGACGTGGCCATGGAGGCCAGTCTCTGCGAATTCGACTCCGCGCGCGCAGGGTTCTCGTTGGCCGTGCGCCTGCCGCGTGGGGCTCCCCCTGCTACGTTGACCCGCACTACGTCCGCTCCGGTCCGGCGTGCTCACCAGGAAGAGCGACCTGAATAGCTTCGTCGTGCTGCTCCTAGAGCTGCTCACCGGCACACAACCGTTCATCAATGGGCGGCTCCTTACATCCACCGTCACCCCGTTCATCAAGGTCGGGTCCCCATCCCGCGTCGTCGCCTTCCTTGAGACCTTAACGCACGCATCAAGGTCGACCAGGTCAGGCTGATCCACGACGACGAGCCGAGCAACATCTTGAGCGACGGCACCGTGACGAAGGCCCATCAAGCGGCTCTGCCGTGACGCAGAGGTCAGCTGTCTTTGTCGTGGTTCTTTTCCTACCTGAAGCTGCCGGAGGCGCCACCGTCCAAGGTGCTGAAGCGCGTCGTCCTCGCCGCGCTCTAGTGCACGGAGGCGTGTCGCAGGATGGGCATTGTCAGGAATAAGCCGCGGCCCTCCCGGTGGCGACCGGCGTGCGTGTGCGCATGGTGCGGTCTGGGTCGGACACGGGTGTGTGTGTGCGTGTGTCAGCGCGTGTGTGGGTTGTAGTTGGCGAAATACGGGGGCGATGAGACCACGTCGGGAGCTGGACACGCGCTACTCGGCTCGCCACGGAAGATCGCGCAAGTGGGGTGCGTATGGGACCAGGTCTCACGCGAGACCTATCATGATGGATGACACGTGACATTCACAAATCTCAAAGCATCTCTCACTCCTCACTTAAAATCTAGGGGGAGAGAGATTAGATGCTTTGTGATTTGTGAATGCCACATGTCATCCATCAGGACGGGTCTCACCTGCTAACCGTGAGACCTGGTCTTATATAATTTTTTTCCGGCTAGCGTGTCTGTGCACGCGAGTATAAAGCCCTACTCCCGCCGGTGTATTGAGTTGAGATGTGGTGTTCGAGCTCGTGCTAGAGGAGAAAATACCGAAAACGCCGTTCGAGCAGCAGCTGTTTGTGCGCCACAAAATTCTCTGTGAGCGTCTTCTTCCTCTCCGATCTTGTCTCCGGTGATCACCGTCAGGTCACGCATCGAGTTGTGGCAACAGGCAGCACACCCACCGGAGGGCCGCGGCGTGCAGAATGCGCGCCGTCACTCTGCGCTCTCATGCGTGGCCTAACGGAGGACGACCAACGCCACCCATTGCCGCATCCTTCACGGGATTAGTAGCGCAGACTTGTGATCTGCTGCCGCCATAGCCGGAATGCCGGGTGCATTGCCTGAGCTCGGCCTCCCGAGCAGGCGAGAAGCTACTTTGGATGGCAGACGCGGTGCCGCGCGACCGAAGGCAGTCACGCTCGTACGGACGGCAGAGGGGAGGTGAACGTTCTCGTAGAGCCGCCACGTGTGGCGTCGAGGTGAGTTGCATTGGCGGCCGAGACTGGAGGAGAACACTATGTCTCGGTTTATTTTTTGTTTCTTTTTTAAGGTGATTACAATCAAGCAATTAATTTTTCTGAAAAAACAACTATTTACATTCCAATACAGTTAGTGTTTTGTATTTTGATTTTTTTTCCAGTCCCCTTCAAACTAAAAAAAGCCGTGTTAGCTCTGTTAAGGCTGGGTACGTCAATCTCATGTTAGACCAAGGATCAAAGTGTGTGTTCCGAAGTCCCAACCCTAGCCACTGCCGCCTCGGTCCCTTCATCTCCCTCATCAGGCGCACTCGTCGGCGG
The DNA here is from genome assembly GCF_056163025.1 of Triticum urartu. Classification (NCBI taxonomy): domain Eukaryota; kingdom Viridiplantae; phylum Streptophyta; class Magnoliopsida; order Poales; family Poaceae; genus Triticum; species Triticum urartu. Next base: position 24,656,392 of record NC_141877.1, on the reverse strand, counting down.
CAAGAGGAGTGGAAATCCATCCAATATTTTTTCTTTTTTCTCATTTTTTTTCTTGACGGCGTCGACAAGGTGATGACTGTGATGACATGTTGAAATTAGACCTCTCCCTACCAAGAAAAGCAACGTAGATAAAGGGGGACACACCTGAGGTACCTAGCCGTGGTTGGTCGGAGCCGTGCAGCACACACCGGCCATAGAGGCAAGCGCCGTTGATCGATCGTTGCTGAAGCTCGCATTGGATGCCTGGATATAAAACACCTCCCATGGTGCATCCGATCAATGAGCTCTGTGCTCCAGCTGGGCGAAGCCAGTGCAAGAAGTAAGCATAACACCAAGTGGTTGCCGTTGTCACCGATGTGGTGGCCGGTCGAGACAACACCGCCCTCGGAGCCAAGGAACCCACGTGTGAATCCTCCAATGAAAATATAGCGCCATCACCGATAGAATCGATATGGTTGACTAGGGGGGGAGGGGGGGAGGGCTGAATAGGCAACTAACAATTTTTAGCTTTTATTTACCAAATTAAATTTTGCATCAAAGTAGGTTGTCTAGATGTGCAACTAGGTGAGCAACCTATATGATGCAACAACAACGAGCACACAAGCAAGCAAGAGAAGTAAAACTAATAAGTTTGCACAAATAAAGGTAAGAGATAACTAAGAGTGGACCCGATGAAGACGAGGATGTGTTACCGAAATTTCTTCCTTTTGAGGGGAAGTACGTCTCCGTTGGAGCGGTGTGGAGGCACAATGCTTCCAAAGAAGCCACTAGGGCCACCGTATTCTCCTCACGCCCTCACACAATGCGAGATGCCGTGATTCCACTATTGGTGCCTTTGGAGGCGGCGGCCGGAGCTTTACAAACAAGGTTGGGGTAATCTTCACAACTTAATCGGAGGCTCCCAACAACACCACGAAGCTTCACCACAATGGACTATGGCTCCGTGATGACCTCAACCGTCTAGGGTGCTCAAACACGCAAGAGTAACAATATCCGCTAGAGATTGGTGGGGGAATCAAATTTCTCTTGGTGAAAGTGTAGATCGGGGCCTTCTCAACCAATCCCGAGCAAATCAACAAGTTTGATTGAATAGGCAACTAAATTTTTTTAGCTTTTATTTACCAAATTAAATTTTGCATCAAAGCAGGTTGTCTAGATGTGCAACTAGGTGAGCAACCTATATGATGCAACAACAACGAGCACACAAGCAAGCAAGAGAAGTAACACTAATAAGTTTGCACAAATAAAGGTAAGAGATAACTAAGAGTGGACCCGGTGAAGACAGATGTGTTACCGAAATTCCTTCCTTTTGAGGGGAAGTACGTCTCCGTTGGAGCGGTGTGGAGGCACAATGCTCCCCGAGAAGCCACTAGGGCCACCGTATTCTCCTCACGCCCTCACACAATACGAGATGCCGTGATTCCACTATTGGTGCCTTTGGAGGCGGCGACCGGAGCTTTACAAACAAGGTTGGGGCAATCTCCACAACTTAATCGGAGGCTCCCAACAACACCACGAAGCTTCACCACAATGGACTATGGCTCCGTGATGACCTCAACCGTCTAGGGTGCTCAAACTTCCAAGAGTAACAAGATCCGCTAGAGATTGGTGGGGGAATCAAATTTCTCTTGGTGAAAGTGTAGATCGGGGCCTTCTCAACCAATCCCGAGAAAATCAAGAAGTTTGATTGGCTAGGGAGAGAGATCGGGCGAAAATGGAGCTTAGAGCATTAATGGAGCTTTTGGGGGAAGAGGTAAGTCAACGAAGAAGAAAAGGACCTCTTTTATAGAAGGGGATCCCATCCAACCGTTACCCCCAAAACAGCCCCGCACAGGGCGGTACTACCGCAGGAGGCAGCGGTACTACCGCTGGACCCAGCGGTACTACCGCTCCCCCTTGCGGTACTACCGCCCAGCCTGGGAGGGCTATAAGAGAGAGCAGGAAACGTGCCCAGCGTGGTACTACCGCGGTGGTAGGGCGGTACTACCGCCCACGAGCGGTACTGCCGCAACTACAACTACTACACAGTGCCGCTCAACCCGACACGAGAGGCGACCCCCTCGAGTCGACGCGGTAGTAGCCCGGTACCACAGCGGTACTGCGGCTGAGAACTACAAGCGGTACTACCGCTGGGCATTATTGAGGAAATCGTTAACTGGTAGCTGCTCGGTTGGCTGGTGAGTAGGGGATTAATCGACTAATCGGCAAGTTAATCAGCCATTTAATCAATTAATCGGATGATTTTTGAGTTTATCGGCTACTCGGTGACCCTACGAGTAGCGATTAATCGACAAGTTAACTGGTTAATCAGATGAATTCTTGAACAGGGCCGCTGGGTACGGCGGTACTACCGCTCGGACACAAAACAACACAACTTCAGAGGGAACAAGCTCTCTAGACGAAGTGGAAAAGCTCGGAGGGTGAGGAAAGGATGTGTACGTGTTGATTCCACCCAAGCCTTACCAAAGTGGACCCCCTCTTGATAGTACGGTGACTCTTACGAAACTAGTCCACCAAACAAGAAACGAAAGAGCTACACCATCTTGAATAACACTTCGAGGGGAAAGAAATTGTCTCATGCCAAAGGATGAATCTCTGAAATGCTCAAAGCACACGATTAGTCCGCAAACATGATCAATCACCAAAACTACATCGAGAGAGATATGCCTTAACAATCTCCCCCTTTTTGGTGGATTGATGACAACCAGGGATTTGCACAGGGATAAGACATGAAAAATAAAGATACTTAGAACTACAAAATATAGACGGGCTCCCCCTGAATGTGTGCACCTAGTTAGTAGTGCCTTTGGAATGCAAGACACACACATTAGGATCAACACTCCCTATATATTTTATAGTCCAACAATCTAATCAAAGGATACATGAGAGCAGGGTATATAACAGGATAAGCATGCAACCCATAAGATACCAAAGTACTAGATATACATAGATAATGATAAGATAAAGATAGCGTAGCATATGTCTCACACCATATGTCTGGAACTTAGGTCTCACTGGCACAAAACCAAACAAAGCAAGCAGCGAGAAAACACAATGACACCACAAACCACAAAGACACTCACGCAACAGCAACAACACAAATCCCTAAACTCTCTCCCCCTTTGGCATCGAGACACCAAAAGGGAAAAGAGCATTGCTACGGCTCCAGGTGATAGCAAGCTGAGGATCTCGAACATCACATCCCGGCGGGATCGTCTGCACCTCCATCATTGGTCGGAAACTGCTCTGTGTCTGAATCGGTCCACTGGCAATGCTGCTGAACCCACTCCTCCTCATCAGTGATCCTATCCTCAGATTCCTTGTTAACAGTGGCACCCAACTGGCGCATGAGCTCCTTGTGACATCTACGGGCCTTCTTCTCAGATACATGAGACATGTACTGGCCATGAGACTCCATGCAAAAAAGTTTCTTCATCTTGCGCTTAATCCTTTTAGCCCATGAGGGCTCCACACCGGAGGGCTCATAGTCCTCATCCTTGTCGGCCTCAGCCTCGTCCTCAGACTCCATGTTAGCCTCAAAAGGTGGATCATCAGATCGAGGGGCCTGGGTGCCCCAGTTGTCCTTCTTCCTCAGACGCTTGATATCATGAGAAATCAACTCTCCAGTTTCCAGCGCAGTCCTGGGATAGTGATGTGCCCAGGCCTTCTCAATGAGCCGCATGATGAAAAGTACATACGGACCTGAATGTAGCAGATCCGTTGACTAAACCTCTCCCTAGGGCAAAACATGATCAACACCAGAATTCCATGGGTGTTCGATTCATCACAATGTAACTAGATTATTGACTCTAGTGCAAGTGGGAGACTGTTGGAAATATGCCCTAGAGGCAATAATAAAAGCATTATTATTATATTTCCTTGTTCATGATAATTGTCTTTATTCATGCTATGATTGTGTTATCCGGAAATCGTAATACATGTGTGAATAACAGACACCAACATGTCCCTAGTAAGCCTCTAGTTGACTAGCTCGTTAATCAACAGATAGTCATGGTTTCCTGGCTATGGACATAAGATGTCATTGATAACGAGATCACATCATTAGGAGAATGATGTGATGGACAAGACCCAATCCTAAACATAGCATAAAGATCGTATAGTTCGTTTGCTAGAGTTTTGCAATGTCAAGTATCTTTTCCTTAGACCATGAGATCGTGTAACTCCCAGATACCGTAGGAGTGCTTTGGGTGTACCAAACGTCACAACATGACTGGGTGACTATAAAGGTAGACTACGGGTATCTCCGAAAGTGTCTGTTGGGTTGACACGGATCAAGACTGGGATTTGTCACTCCGTATGACGGAGAGGTATCACTGGGCCCACTCGGTAATGCATCATCATAATGAGCTCAAAGTGACCAAGTGTCTGGTCACGGGATCATGCATTACGGTACGAGTAAAGTGACTTGCCGGTAACGAGATTGAACGAGGTATTGGGATACCGACGATCGAATCTCGGGCAAGTAATATATCGATTGACAAAGGGAATTGTATACGGGGTTGATTGAATCCTCGACATCGTGGTTCATCCGATGAGATCATCGTGGAGCATGTGGGAGCCAACATGGGTATCCAGATCCCGCTGTTGGTTATTGACCTGAGAGTCGTCTCGGTCATGTCTACATGTCTCCCGAACCCGTAGGGTCTACACACTTAAGGTTCGGTGACGCTAGGGTTGTGAAGATATGTATATACAGTAACCCGAATGTGGTTCGGAGTCCCGGATGAGATCCCGGACGTCATGAGGAGTTCCGGAATGGTCCGGAGGTAAAGAATTATATATAGGAAGTGTTGTTTTGGCCATCGGGACAAGTTTCGGGGTTACCGGTATTGTACCGGGACCACCGGAAGGGTCCCGGGGGTCCACCGGGTGGGGCCACCTATCTCGGAGGGCCCCATGGGCTGAAGTGGGAAGGGACCCAGCCCTTAGTGGGCTGGGGCGCCACCCCTAAGGGGCCCATGCGCCTAGGGTTAGGGGAAACCCTAAAAGGGGGGCGCCCCTTGCCTTGGGGGGCAAGGCCCCCACCCTTGGCCTCCGCCCCCCCTAGGAGATCTAGGGCCGGCGCCCCCCCTTGGCACCCCTATATATAGTGGGGGAGAGGAGGGACTTGAGGCTACGGCTTTTGGTGCATCTCTCTCTCCCTGTTACATCTCTCTCTCTTGTAGTATAGGCGAAGCCCTGCTACTGTGACGCCCTGCATCCACCACCACGCCGTCGTGCTGCTGGATCATCACCAACCTCTCCTTCCCCTTGCTGGATCAAGAAGGAGGAGACGTCTCCCGTCCCGTACGTGTGTTGAACGCGGAGGTGCCGTCCGTTCGGCACTTGGTCATTGGTGATTTGGAACGTCGTGTTCGACTACATCATCCCCGTTCTTTGAACGCTTCCGCACGCGATCTACAAAGGTATGTAGATGCATCTGATGACTCGTTGCTAGATGAACTCCTAGATGGATCTTGGTGAAACGAGTAGGAAATTTTTTGTTTTCTGCAACGTTCCCCATCAGTGGCATCATGAGCTAGGTCTATGCGTAGTTCTTCTTGCGCGAGTAGAACACAATTTGTTATGGGCGTGGATTTGTCAACTTTCTTGCCGCTACTAGTCTTTTCTTGCTTCAGCGGTATTGTGGGATGAAGCGGCCCGGACCAACCTTACACGTATGCTTACGTGAGACCGGTTCCACCGACTAACATGCACTAGTTGCATAAGGTGGCTGGCGGGTGTCTGTCTCTCCTACTTTAGTTGGAGCGGATTCGATGAACAGGGTCCTTATGAAGGGTAAATAGAAGTTAACAAATCACGTTGTGGCTTTCACATAGGTAAGAAAGCGTTCTTGCTAGAACCCTAATTCAGCCACGTAAAACTTGCAACAACAATTAGAGGACATCTAACTTGTTTTTTGCAGCAAGTGGTTTGTGATATGATATGGCCAAAGTTGTGATGAATGATGAATGATCTATATGTGATGTATGAGATGTTCATGCTATTGTAATAGGAATCACGACTTGCATGTCAATGAGTATGACAACCGGCAGGAGCCATAGGAGTTGTCTTTATTCTTTTATATGACCTGCGTGTCATTGAGAAACGCCATGTAAATTACTTTACTTTAGCCATAGTAGTAGAAGTAATAGTTGGCGAGCAACTTCATGGAGACACGATGATGGAGATCATGATGATGGAGATCATGGTGTCAAGCCGGTGACAAGATGATCATGGAGCCCCAAGATGGAGATCAAAGGAGCTATGTGATATTGGCCATATCATGTCACGTTTATTATTTGATTGCATGTGATGTTTATCATGTTTTGCATCTTGTTTACTTAGAACGACGGTAGTAAATAAGATGATCCCTCATAAAAATTTCAAGAAGTGTTCTCCCCTAACTGTGCACCATTGCTAAAGTTCGTCGTTTCGAAGCACCACGTGATGATCGGGTGTGATAGATTCGTACGTTCACATACAACGGGTGTAAGACAGTTTTACACATGCAAAACACTTAGGGTTAACTTGACGAGCCTAGCATGTGCATAGACATGGCCTCGGAACACAGAAGACCGAAAGGTCGAGCATGAGTCGTATAGAAGATGCGATCAACATGAAGATGTTCACCGACGTTGACTAGTCCGTCTCACGTGATGATCGAACACGGCCTAGTTAACTTGGATCATGTAATACTTAGATGACTAGAGGGATGTCTAATCTAAGTGGGAGTTCATTATATAATTTGATTAGATGAACTTTATTATCATGAACATTAGTCTAAAATATTTTACAATATGTATTGTAGATCAAATGGCCCACGTAGTCCTCAACTTCAACGCGTTCCTAGAGAAAACCAAGCTGAAAGACGATGGCAGCAACTATACGGACTGGGTCCGGAACCTGAGGATCATCCTCATAGCGGCCAAGAAAGATTACGTCCTACAAGCACCGCTAGGTGAAGCTCCCGTCCCACAGAACCAAGACGTTATGAACGCTTGGCAGACCCGTGTTGACGACTACTCCCTCGTTCAGTGCGGCATGCTTTACAGTTTAGAACCGGGGCTCCAAAAGCGTTTTGAGAGACATGGAGCATATGAGATGTTCGAAGAGCTGAAAATGGTTTTCCAAGCTCATGCCCGGGTCGAGAGATATGAGGTCTCCGACAAGTTCTTCAGCTGTAAGATGGAGGAAAACAGTTCTGTCAGTGAGCACATACTCACTATGTCTGGATTACATAACCGCTTGACTCAGCTGGGAGTTAATCTCCCGGATGATGCGGTCATTGACAGAATCCTCCAGTCGCTTCCACCAAGGTACAAGAGCTTTGTGATGAACTTCAACATGCAGGGGATGCAAAAGACCATTCCTGAGTTGTTTTCAATGCTGAAATCAGCGGAGGTAGAAGTCAGAAAGGAACATCAAGTGTTGATGGTCAATAAAACCACTAAGTTCAAGAAAGGCAAGGGTAAAAAGAACTTCAAGAAGGACGGCAAGGAAGTTGCCGCGCCCGGCAAGCAAGCTGCCGGGAAGAAGCCAAAGAATGGACCCAAGCCCGAGACTGAGTGCTTTTATTGCAAGGGAAGCGGTCACTGGAAGCGGAACTGCCCCAAATACTTAGCAGACAAGAAGGCCGGCAAAACAAAAGGTATATGTGATATACATGTAATTGATGTGTACCTTACCAGTAATCGTAGTAGCTCTTGGGTATTTGATACCGGTGCAGTTGCTCACATTTGTAACTCACAGCAGGAACTACGGAATAGGCGGAGACTGGCAAAGGACGAGGTGACGATGCGCGTCGGGAATGGTTCCAAAGTCGATGTGATCGCCGTCGGCACGCTACCTCTTCATTTACCTACGGGATTAGTTTTAAACCTCAATAATTGTTATTTAGTACCAGCTTTGAGCATGAACATTGTATCAGGATCTCGTTTAATTCGAGATGGCTACTCATTTAAATCCGAGAATAATGGTTGTTCTATTTATATGAGAGATATGTTTTATGGTCATGCTCCAATGGTGAATGGTTTATTCTTTATGAATCTCGAACGTAATGCTACACATGTTCATAGTGTGAGTACCAAAAGATGTAAGGTTGATAATCATAGTCCCACATACTTGTGGCACTGCCGCCTTGGTCACATAGGTGTCAAACGCATGAAGAAGCTCCATGCAGATGGACTTTTAGAGTCTCTTGATTATGAATCATTTGACACGTGCGAACCATGCCTTATGGGAAAAATGACCAAGACTCCGTTCTCAGGAACAATGGAGCGAGCAACCAACTTATTGGAAATCATACATACTGATGTGTGCGGTCCAATGAGTGTTGAGGCTCGTGGAGGCTATCGTTATGTTCTCACCCTCACTGATGACTTGAGTAGATATGGGTATGTCTACTTAATGAAACACAAGTCTGAAACCTTTGAAAAGTTCAAGGAATTTCAGAGTGAGGTTGAGAATCAACGTGACAGGAAAATCAAGTTTCTACGATCAGATCGTGGAGGAGAATACTTGAGTCACGAATTTGGCACACACTTAAGAAAATGTGGAATAGTTTCACAACTCACGCCGCCTGGAACACCTCAGCGTAACGGTGTGTCCGAACGTCGTAATCGCACTCTATTAGATATGGTGCGGTCTATGATGTCTCTTACCGATCTACCGCTATCTTTTTGGGGCTATGCTTTAGAGACTGCTGCATTCACTTTAAATAGGGCTCCAACAAAATCCGTTGAGACGACACCGTTTGAATTATGGTTTGGAAAGAAACCTATGTTGTCGTTTCTGAAAGTTTGGGGATGCGATGCTTATGTCAAGAAACTTCAACCTGAAAAGCTCGAACCCAAGTCGGAAAAATGCGTCTTCATAGGATACCAAAAAGAAACTATTGGGTATACCTTCTACCTCAGATCCGAAGGCAAGATCTTTGTTGCCAAGAATGGATCCTTTCTAGAGAAAGAGTTTCTCTCGAAAGAAGTAAGTGGGAGAAAAGTAGAACTTGATGAAGTGTTACCTCTTGAACCGGAAAATGGCGCAACTCAAGAAAATGTTCCTGAGGTGCCTGCACCGACTAGAGAGGAAGTTAATGATGATAATCATGAAACTTCTGATCAAGTTGCTACTGAACTTTGAAGGTCCACAAGGACACGTTCTGCACCAGAGTGGTACGGCAACCCTGTCTTGGAAATCATGTTGTTAGACAACGGTGAACCTTCGAACTATGAAGAAGCAATGGCGGGCCCGGATTCCGACAAATGGCTAGAAGCCATGAAATCCGAGATAGGATCCATGTATGAAAACGAAGTATGGACTTTGACTGACTTGCCCGTTGAAAGGCGAGCCATAGAGAATAAATGGATCTTTAAGAAGAAGACAGACGCGGATGGTAATGTGACCATCTATAAAGCTTGGCTTGTCGCTAAGGGTTATCGACAAGTTCAAGGGGTTGACTACGATGAGACTTTCTCACCGGTAGCGAAGCTAAAGTCCGTCCGAATCATGTTAGCAATTGCCGCGTTTTACGATTATGAAATATGGCAAATGGACGTCAAAACGGCATTCCTTAATGGTTTCCTTAAGGAAGAATTGTATATGATGCAGCCGGAAGGTTTTGTCGATCCTAAGAATGCTGACAAGGTGTGCAAGCTCCAACGCTCGATTTATGGGCTGGTGCAAGCATCTCGGAGTTGGAACATTCGCTTTGATGAGATGATCAAAGCGTTTGGGTTTACGCAGACTTATGGAGAAGCCTGCGTTTACAAGAAAATGAGTGGGAGCTCTGTAGCATTTCTCATATTATATGTAGATGACATACTTTTGATGGGAAATGATATAGAACTCTTGGACAGCATTAAGGCCTACTTGAATAAGAGTTTTTCAATGAAGGACCTTGGAGAAGCTGCTTATATATTAGGCATCAAGATCTATAGGGATAGATCAAGACGCCTCATAGGTCTTTCACAAAGCACATACCTTGATAAGATATTGAAGAAGTTCAATATGGATCAATCTAAGAAGGGGTTCTTGCCTGTGTTACAAGGTATGAAATTGAGCTCGGCTCAAAGTCCGACCACGGCAGAAGAAATAGAAGAGATGAGTGTCATCCCCTATGCCTCAGCCATAGGTTCTATTATGTATGCCATGCTGTGTACCAGACCTGATGTAAACCTTGCCGTAAGTTTGGTAGGAAGATACCAAAGTAATCCTGACAAGGAACACTGGACAGCGGTCAAGAATATCCTAAAGTACCTGAAAAGGACTAAGGAGATGCTTCTCGTTTATGGAGGTGACAAAGAGCTCGTCGTAAAGGGTTACGTTGACGCTAGCTTCGACATAGATCTGGATGACTCAAAGTCACAAACCGGATACGTGTATATTTTGAATGGTGGGGCAGTAAGCTGGTGCAGTTGCAAGCAGAGCGTCGTGGCGGGATCTATGTGTGAAGCGGAGTACATGGCAGCCTCGAAGGCAGCACATGAAGCAATTTTGGTGAAGGAGTTCATCACCGACCTCGGAGTCGTACCCAATGCGTCGGGGCCGATCAAACTCTTCTGTGACAACACTGGAGCTATTGCACTTGCCAAGGAGCCCAGGTTTCACAAGAAGACAAGGCACATCAAGCGTCGCTTCAACTCCATCCGTGAAAATGTTCAGGATGGAGACATAGATATTTGTAAAGTACATACGGACCTGAATGTAGTAGATCCGTTGACTAAACCTCTCCCTAGAGCAAAACATGATCAACACCAGAATTCCATGGGTGTTCGATTCATCACAATGTAACTAGATTATTGACTCTAGTGCAAGTGGGAGACTGTTGGAAATATGCCCTAGAGGCAATAATAAAAGCATTATTATTATATTTCCTTGTTCATGATAATTGTCTTTATTCATGCTATAATTGTGTTATCTGGAAATCATAATACATGTGTGAATAACAGACACCAACATGTCCCTAGTAAGCCTCTAGTTGACTAGCTCGTTAATCAACAGATAGTCATGGTTTCCTGGCTATGGACATAAGATGTCATTGATAACGAGATCACATCATTAGGAGAATGATGTGATGGACAAGACCCAATCCTAAACATAGCATAAAGATCGTATAGTTCGTTTGCTAGAGTTTTGCAATGTCAAGTATCTTTTCCTTAGACCATGAGATCGTGTAACTCCCGGATACCGTAGGAGTGCTTTGGGTGTACCAAACGTCACAACATAACTGGGTGACTATAAAGGTAGACTACGGGTATCTCCGAAAGTGTCTGTTGGGTTGACACGGATCAAGACTGGGATTTGTCACTCCGTATGACGGAGAGGTATCACTGGGCCCACTCGGTAATGCATCATCATAATGAGCTCAAAGTGACCAAGTGTCTGGTCACGGGATCATGCATTACGGTACGAGTAAAGTGACTTGCCGGTAACGAGATTGAACGAGGTATTGGGATACCGACAATCGAATCTCGGGCAAGTAATATATCGATTGACAAAGGGAATTGTATACGGGGTTGATTGAATCCTCGACATCGTGGTTCATCCGATGAGATCATCGTGGAGCATGTGGGAGCCAACATGGGTATCCAGATCCCGCTGTTGGTTATTGACCTGAGAGTCGTCTCGGTCATGTCTACATGTCTCCCGAACCCGTAGGGTCTACACACTTAAGGTTCGGTGACGCTAGGGTTGTGAAGATATGTATATGCAGTAACCCGAATGTTGTTCGGAGTCCCGGATGAGATCCCGGACGTCACGAGGAGTTCCGGAATGGTCCGGAGGTAAAGAATTATATATAGGAAGTGCTGTTTCGGCCATCGGGACAAGTTTCGGGGTTACCGGTATTGTACCGGGACCACCGGAAAGGTCCCGGGGGTCCACCGGGTGGGGCCACCTATCCCGGAGGGCCCCATGGGCTGAAGTGGGAAGGGACCCAGCCCTTAGTGGGCTGGGGCGCCACCCGTAAGGGGCCCATGCGCCTAGGGTTAGGGGAAACCCTAAAAGGGGCGGCGCCCCCTTGCCTTGGGGGGCAAGCCCCCCACCCTTGGCCGCCGCCCCCCTAGGAGATCCATCTCCTAGGGCCGGCGCCCCCCCCTTGGCACCCCTATATATAGTGGGGGAGAGGAGGGACTTGAGGCTACGGCTTTTGGTGCATCTCTCTCTCTTGTAGTATAGGCGAAGCCCTGCTACTGTGACGCCCTGCATCCACCACCACGCCGTCGTGCTGCTGGATCATCACCAACCTCTCCTTCCCCTTGCTGGATCAAGAAGGAGGAGACGTCTCCCGTCCCGTACGTGTGTTGAACGCGGAGGTGCCGTCCGTTCGGCACTTGGTCATCGGTGATTTGGAACGTCGTGTTCGACTACATCATCCCCGTTCTTTGAACGCTTCCGCACGCGATCTACAAAGGTATGTAGATGCATCTGATGACTCGTTGCTAGATGAACTCCTAGATGGATCTTGGTGAAACGAGTAGGAAATTTTTTGTTTTCTGCAACGTTCCCCATCAGCGACATAGGTCCCGATCACCCCAACTGGGCACCACTACTGATCATCAGGAAAAGACACATAGTAACGCTGAGAGTCCTCGTCGTACTCCCATTTGAGCTCAAGCGCGCCATCTGGAGCGGTATCATCTATCCCTGCATCTGGTGTAATAGTAATCTGTGAGCCACAGGGACTCAGCAATCTCGCACCCTCGCGATCAAGACTATTTAAGCTTAATAGGCAGGGAAGGGGGTAATGTAAGTGGAGCTGCAGCAAGCGACTAGCATATATGGTGGCTAACTTATTCGCAAAAGAGAGCGAGAAGAGGAGGCAAAGCACGAGCGGGAAACTAGATAGCAACCTGCGCAAACATAACTCCAACACCGTGTCCACTTCCCGGACTCCGCCGAGAAGAGGCCATCACGGCAACACACTCAGTTGATTCATTTTAAATAATTAAGGTTCAAGTTATCTACAAATGGACATTAACAAATTCCCATCTGCCCATAACCGCGGGCACGGCTTTCGAAAGATCAATCCCTATAGGGGGGTCCCAACTTAGCCCATAACAAGCTCTCACGGTCAACGAAGGAATAGACCTCCACCCAAGACACACCGATCAGACTCGGTATCTCGGTACAACAAGACGATTCGACAGGTTAAAACAAGTCCAGCAACACCGCCCGAATGTGCCGACAAATCCCGATAGGAGCTGCACATATCTCGTTCTCAGGGCACACTCAGATGAGCAATCCGTACAACTAAAACCAGCCCTCGAGTTTCCCCGAGGTGGCGCTGCACAGGGCTCTAGTTCGGACCAACACTCAGAGGAGCACTGGCCCGTGGGGGGCTAAAATAAAGATGACCCTCGGGCTCCGGAAACCCAAGGGAAAAAGGGGTAGGTGGCAAATGGTAAAACCAATGTTGGGCATTGCTGGAAAAGCTTTAATCAACACAAACTATCAAGGGGTTCCCATTATAGCCCAACCGCGTAAGGGACGCAACAATCCGGGAACATAACACCGATATGATGGAAACTAGGGCGGCAAGAGTGGAACGAAACACTAGGCGAGAGGCCGAGCCTTCCACCTTTTACCAATTATATAGATGCATTAAGATAACATGGCAATATAATAATATCCCAACAAGTAAATAAATGTTCCAACAAGGAACGGCTCCAATCATCACCTGCAACTAGCAACGCTATAAGAGGGGCTGAGCAAAGCGGTAACATAGCCAATCAACGGTTTGCTAGGACAATGGAGGGTTAGGGGCTCAACATGGCAATTGGGAGGCTGACAAGCAAGTGGTAGGCATCGTAGCATTGGCATAGCAAAAGAGCGAGCAAACTAGCATAGCAAAGATAGTAGTGATTTTGAGGGTATGATCATCTTGCCTGCACAGTTGTCAGAGTTGACTGGATCCTCACAAGCAAACTCAACGGGCTCCTCGTTAGCGAACTTGTCTCCCGGCTCTACCCAACAACACAAACAAGCAACAAGGATACAATCAACCACGTGCAAGGACAAACAATAAGATGCAAAGATGGTATGCTATGCGGGATGCGATGCGGGATGCAAAATGCAAGACATGACAGGAAATGCATGAACCTGGCCTCAACTTGGAAAAACCAAGTGTGCCACTGGATAGAGGGGATGAAATCACCTGAAAACGATATAAAGATCAAAGGAATCGGAGCTACGGTTTGGAAATGGCAAGCGTTTTACGAAATGAACCGGTCTGCGATTTACAGCAAGTAGGCTCCTAAATGCAACGAAATGAACATGCTACAGCCACCAAACATGACAACAAAATACATGACAGGGATGTACACAAGATGCTTATCAAAACACTAGCACTGAGCCACGGCCAAATTCATCCATTATGAGGTTCAAACAAGCATGGCAAAAACGAATAAGCAAAACAGATTTCAGACTTAGTGAAATTAACACTAGTCTGAAATTTCAGACCACGATGCTCTCTTCGGAGCAGCAAAACAACATGAAACACAACCTGATTATGACAAGTAAGAACATGGCATGGAGCTACTAAACAAGCTTACCAAAACACCCAAAGTGACCTGGGGCCAAAAGGGTTCACAAAATACTCTAACGAGCACACGAACATAGATGAAACACAATCAGTTTTCAGACTTAGTGAAAACTGAGACATGCTGAAGTTAAACTCACGAAGGCATGTAAACGAGCTCGATGCACTCACCATGGTGCAAGTCATAGCAAGTCAAGCATATATCCATAAAGAAGGCACAAAATGCTAGCTATACATGGCAAGAACAATGGCATAGCATGCATGGATCACTAACAATAGCATCGGCAAAATCGCAAACAAGTTGACGATCTGCCCAGATTTACCACAAAGCAAAAGTAGAGCTCGATTGACTCAAGCTAGAGCACTCCACATATGCAAACAAAGACATGGATGGATAGAGCATAACATGAATATCAAAACTCCCTTACTGATCATCCTCAAAAGAGGCACGGATCACTAGGAAACAAGCTGAACATATGGCATCATGAACTAAAATATCCCAGACTTAGTGAAATCCACTAAGTCCCTGAAAACAGAATTCTCAGGTGCCTCTCTTTGCAAGCTTGCACAAGTCACCACACACATCCTAAAAATGCATGGGTGGCACCTCTGGAAAGAAGACGAAATGCTTAACAATTCATCCCAAAGACTCACAGACATGTCATGCACACAATAATCATGGCAAAAATGACAAGTCTATGATGAGCTAACGGATCTGCAATTTAACTCATGAAGCCTCCTTCTATCAGCATTTTGGGCATCAAGATGAACTCAAAT
Source organism: Triticum urartu (assembly GCF_056163025.1). NCBI lineage: Eukaryota > Viridiplantae > Streptophyta > Magnoliopsida > Poales > Poaceae > Triticum > Triticum urartu. The sequence goes on along the minus strand of NC_141877.1, from coordinate 24,641,076 downwards.
GAAAATGATGCAATGGAATGAAATGATGTACATGTCGAGACGAACCTTTTGATATATCATATGTCCAAAACAGAGCTACGGATGCGGAGATATCATCGGTCAAAGATTGCTCCGAAAATTAGGGTTTGACGGAAAAGTCAACCTCCGAATTTCAGATCTGGATCCGGATCTCAGGTACTGTTCATCGACGCAGAATCCGAGGACGGCCGGACTTGGAACCCTCCGGCGAGGTGGTGCTCCGGCGAGGCGGAGAGGGGACCGGGCGGCGGCAGGCGGCGCCGGCCGGCGAGGCGAACGTGGCGGGGCAGCGGAGTGGGCGTCGGGGTCCGGCAGGTGGGCGAGGTCGGTGAGGGGCCGGCGTGGAATGGCCGGTGCGGGCTCCGACGGGAGGCGAGGACGCCCGCGGCGGCGCCGGCCACCGGGCGTGGAGACGAGGGCGCGGAGCGCGGGACGAAAGGCGGCGGCGGATCGGGCTCGCGGGGGCCCCTCTTGGGCCTCCCGGGCCGGCGGCGGCGGTGGGCAGGCGTGCCACGTGGCGGCTCCGGAGTGGCTGCGGGCGGCGGAGCGGACGCGTCCGGTCCGTCCGGACGTGTCCGGCGGCGGCGGAGGAGGAAATTAGGGTTTCGGGGGAGAGGAAGATCCGGATTCGGAGGGGGTCTTTATATAGGCATAGAGGGAGTTAGGAGTGTCCAAATGAGGTGCGGTTTTCGGCCACGCGATCGTGATCGAACGGTCTAGGACATGGAGTAGAGTTTGGTGAGTTTTGGGCCAAAATAGAGGGGTGTTGGGCTGCAACACACACGAGGCCTTTTCAGTCCCTCGGTTAACCGTTGGAGTATCAAACGAAGTCCAAATGGTACGAAACTTGACAGGCGGTCTACCGGCAGTAAACCAAGGCCGCATGACAAGTCTCGGTCCAATCCGGAAATGTTTAGTCCCCACACACGAAAGAAAGCTAGAAATGGCCACCGGAGGAGAACGAAGCGCCGGAATGCAAAACGGACAACGGGGAAAATGCTCGAATGCATGAGATGAACATGTATGCAAATGCAATGCACGTGATGACATGATATGAGATGCATGAAAACGAAAACAACACACGGAGACAAAGACCCGAAGCCGAGAAATAAATATAACTTAACGCCGGAAACGGCAAGAGTTGGAGTACAAATTGGGAAAGTTATATCTGGGGCGTTACAACACTCCACCACTACGAAAAGATCTCGTCCCGAGATCTAGGACTGAAAGAACTCCGGGTACTCAGAACAGAGGTGATCCTCGCGTTCCCAGGTAGCTTCACGGTCGGAATGGTGTGACCACTTGATTTTGAGAAATTTGATTGACTTGTTGCGAGTCCCGCGTTCTGTCTCTTCAAGGATTGCAACTGGGTGCTCACGATAGGAGAGTGAAGGAAATATGCCCTAGAGGCAATAATAAAGTTATTATTTATTTCCTTATATCATGATAAATGTTTATTATTCATGCTAGAATTGTATTAACCGGAAACATAATACATGTGTGAATACATAGACCAACAGAGTGTCACTAGTATGCCTCTACTTGACTAGCTCGTTAATCAAAGATGGTTATGTTTCCTAACCATGAACAAAGAGTTGTTATTTGATTAACGAGGTCACATCATTAGTTGAATGATCTGATTGACATGACCCATTCCATTAGCTTAGCACCCGAACGTTTAGTATGTTGCTATTGCTTTCTTCATGACTTATACATGTTCCTATAACTATGAGATTATGCAACTCCCGTTTACCAGAGGAACACTTTGGGTACTACCAAACGTCACAACGTAACTGGGTGATTATAAAGGAGTACTACAGGTGTCTCCAATGGTGGATGTTGGGTTGGCGTATTTCGAGATTAGGGTTTGTCACTCCGAGTGTCGGAGAGGTATCTCTGGGCCCTCTCGGTAATGCACATCACATAAGCCTTGCAAGCACTGCAACTAATATGTTAGTTGTGAGATGATGTCTTACGGAACGAGTAAAGAGACTTGCCGGTAACGAGATTGAACTAGGTATTGGATACCGACGATCGAATCTCGGGCAAGTAACATACCGATGACAAAGGGAACAACGTATGTTGTTATGCGGTCTGACCGATAAAGATCTTCGTAGAATATGTAGGAGCCAATATGGGCATCCAGGTCCCGCTATTGGTTATTGACCGGAGACATGTCTCGGTCATATCTACATTGTTCTCGAACCGCAGGGTCCGCACGCTTAACGTTACGATGACAGGTATTATGAGTTTATGCATTTTGATGTACCGAAGGTTGTTCGGAGTCCCGGATGTGATCACGGACATGACGAGGAGTCTCAAAATGGTCGAGACGTAAAGATTGATATATTGGAAGCCTATGTTTGGACACCGGAAGTGTTCCGGGTGAAATCGGGATTTTACCGGAATACCGGGAGGGTTACCGGAATCCCCCGGGAGGCAAATGGGCCTATTGGGCCTTAGTGGAAAAGAGAAAAGGGGCAGCCCATAGCTGGCCGCGCGCCCCCCTTCCCCAAGTCCTATTAGGACTAGGAGAAGGGGCCGGCCCCCCTCTCTCTCCTTTCCCCCTCGGGAGTCCTAGTTGGAATAGGATTGAGGGGGGGAGTCCTACTCCCGGTAGGAGTAGGACTCCTCCCGCGCCCTCTCCCTAGCCGGCCGAACCCCTCCCCCTGCTCCTTTATATACGGGGGCAGGGGGCACCCCATAGACACACAAGTTGATCATTGTTGATCGTTCCTTAGCCGTGTGCGGTGCCCCCTGCCACCAAATTCCACCTCGATCATACCGTTGTAGTGCTTAGGCGAAGCCCTGCGTCGATAGTACATCAAGATCGTCACCACGCCGTCGTGCTGACGGAACTCTTCCTCGACGCTTTGCTGGATCGGAGCCCGAGGATCGTCATCGAGCTGAACGTGTGCTAAGAACTCGGAGGTGCCGGAGTAACGGTGCTTGGATCGGTTGGATCGGGAAGAAGACGTACGACTACTTCCTCTACGTTGTGTGATCGCTTCCGCAGTCGGTCTGCATTGGTACGTAGACAACACTCTCCCCCTCGTTGCTATGCATCACCATGATCTTCGGTGTGCGTAGGAAAATTTTCGAAATTACTACGTTCCCCAACAGTGGTATCAGAGCCGAGGTTTTTATGGTTTGATGTTATTTGCACGAGTAGAACACAAGTGAGTTGTGGGCGATACAAGTCATACTGCCTACCAGCATGTCATACTTTGGTTCGGCGGTATTGTTGGACGAGACGATCCGGACCAACCTTACGCGTACTCTTACGCGAGACCGGTTCCCTCGACGTGCTCTGCACACAGATGGCTTGCGGAAGACTGTCTTTCCAACTTTAGTTGAACCAAGTGTGACTACGCCCGGTCCTTGAGAAGGTTAAAACGGAGTCTATTTGACGAACTATCGTTGTGGTTTTGATGCGTAGGTGAGATGAGTTCTTACTTAAGCCCGTAGCAGCCACGTAAAACTTGCAACAACAAAGTAGAGGACGTCTAACTTGTTTTTGCAGGGCATGTTGTGATGTGATATGGTCAAGGCATGATGCTGATTTTATTGTATGAGATGATCATGTTTTGTAACCGAGTTATCGGCAACTGGCAGGAGCCATATGGTTGTCGCTTTATTGTATGCAATGCAATCGTGATGTAATGCTTTACTTTATTACTAAGCGGTAGTGATAGTCGTGGAAGCATAAGATTGGCGAGACGACAACGATGCTACGATGGAGATCAAGGTGTCGCGCCGGTGACGATGGTGATCATGACGGTGCTTCGGAGATGGAGATCACAAGCACAAGAAGATGATGGCCATATCATATCACTTATATTGATTGCATGTGATGTTTATCCTTTTATGCATCTTATCTTGCTTTGATTGACGGTAGCATTATAAGATGATCTCTCACTAAATTATCAAGAAGTGTTCTCCCTGAGTATGCACCGTTGCCAAAGTTCGTCGTGCCCAGACACCACGTGATGATCGGGTGTGATAAGCTCTACGTCCATCTACAACGGGTGCAAGACAGTTTTGCACACGCAGAATACTCAGGTTAAACTTGACGAGCCTAGCATATGCAGATATGGCCTCGGAACACAGAGACCGAAAGGTCGAGCGTGAATCATATAGTAGATATGATCAACATGACGATGTTCACCATTGAAAACTACTCCATCTCACGTGATGATCGGTTATGGTTTAGTTGATTTGGATCACGTGATCACTTAGAGGATTAGAGGGATGTCTATCTAAGTGGGAGTTCCTAAGTAATTTGATTAACTGAACTTAAAACTTATCATGAACTTAGTACCTGATAGTATCTTGCTTGTTATGTTGATTGTAGATAGATGGCTCGTGCTGTTGTTCCGTTGAATTTTAATGCGTTCCTTGAGAAAGCAAAGTTGAAAGATGATGGTAGCAATTACACGGACTGGGTCCGTAACCTGAGGATTATCCTCATTGCTGCACAGAAGAATTACGTCCTGGAAGCACCGCTAGGTGCCAGGCTGCTACTGGAGCAACACCAGATGTTATGAACGTCTGGCAGAGCAAAGCTGATGACTACTTGATAGTTCAGTGTGCCATGCTTTACGGCTTAGAATCGGGACTTCAACGACGTTTTGAACGTCATGGAGCATATGAGATGTTCCAGGAGTTGAAGTTAATATTTCAAGCAAATGCCCGAATTGAGAGATATGAAGTCTCCAATAAGTTCTATAGCTGCAAGATGGAGGAGAACAGTTCTGTCAGTGAGCATATACTCAAAATGTCTAGGTATAATAATCACTTGATTCAGATGGGAGTTAATCTTCCAGATGATTGCGTCATTGACAGAATTCTCCAATCACTGCCACCAAGCTACAAGAGCTTCGTGATGAACTATAATATGCAAGGGATGAACAAGACTATTCCCGAGCTCTTCGCAATGCTGAAAGCTGCGGAGGTAGAAATCAAGAAGGAGCATCAAGTGTTGATGGTTAACAAAACCACTAGTTTCAAGAAAAAGGGCAAAGGGAAGAAGAAGGGGAACTTCAAGAAGAACAGCAAGCAAGTTGCTGCTCAGGAGAAGAAACCCAAGTCTGGACCTAAGCCTAAAACTGAGTGCTTCTACTGCAAGCAGACTGGTCACTTGAAGCGGAACTGCCCCAAGTATTTGGCGGATAAGAAGGATGGCAAGGTGAACAAAGGTATATGTGATATACATGTTATTGATGTGTACCTTACTAGAGCTCGCAGTAGCACCTGGGTATTTGATACTGGTTTTGTTGCTAATATTTGCAACTCGAAACAGGGACTACGGAATAAGCGGACGCTAGCAAAGGACAAGGTGACGATGTGCGTGGGAAACGGTTCCAAAGTCGATGTGATCGCGGTCGGCACGCTACCTCTACATCTACCTTCGGGATTAATATTAGACCTAAATAATTGTTATTTGGTGCCAGCGTTGAGCATGAACATTATATCTGGATCTTGTTTAATGCGAGACGGTTATTCATTTAAATCAGAGAATAATGGTTGTTCTATTTATATGAGTAATATCTTTTATGGTCATGCACCTTTGAAGAGTGGTCTATTCTTGTTGAATCTCGATAGTAGTGATACACATATTCATAATGTAGAAGCCAAAAGATGCAGAGTTGATAATGATAGTGCAACTTATTTGTGGCACTGCCGTTTAGGTCATATCGGTGTAAAGCGCATGAAGAAACTCCATACTGATGGGCTTTTGGAACCACTTGATTATGAATCACTTGGTACTTGCGAACCGTGCCTCATAGGCAAGATGACCAAAACACCGTTCTCCGGTACTATGGAGAGAGCAACAGATTTATTGGAAATCATACATACCGATGTATGTGGTCCGATGAATATTGAGGCTCGTGGCGGATATCGTTATTTTCTCACCTTCACAGATGATTTAAGCAGATATGGGTATATCTAGTTAATGAAACATAAGTCTGAAACATTTGAAAAGTTCAAGGAATTTTAGAGTGAAGTAGAAAATCATCGTAACAAGAAAATAAAGTTTCTACGATCTGATCGTGGAGGAGAATATTTGAGTTACGAGTTTGGTGTACATTTGAAAAATTGTGGAATAGTTTCGCAACTCACGCCACCCGGAACACCACAGCGTAATGGTGTGTCCGAACGTCGTAATCGTACTTTACTAGATATGGTGCGATCTATGATGTCTCTTACTGATTTACCGCTATCGTTTTGGGGTTATGCTTTAGAGACAGCCGCATTCACATTAAATAGGGCACCATCAAAATCCGTTGAGACGACGCCTTATGAACTATGGTTTGGCAAGAAACCAAAGTTGTCGTTTCTTAAATTTTGGGGCTGCGATGCTTATGTGAAAAAGCTTCAACCTGATAAGCTCGAACCCAAAGCGGAGAAATGTGTCTTCATAGGATACCCAAAGGAAACTGTTGGGTATACCTTCTATCACAGATCTGAAGGCAAGACATTCGTTGCTAAGAATGGATCATTTCTAGAGAAGGAGTTTCTCTCGAAAGAAGTGAGTGGGAGGAAAGTAGAACTTGACGAGGTAACTGTACCTGCTCCCTTATTGGAAAATAGTACATCACAGAAAACTGTTTCTGCAACCCCTATACCAATTAGTGAGGAAGCTAATGATGATGATCATGAAACTTCAGGACAAGATACTACTGAACCACGTAGATCAACCAGAGTGAGATCCGCACCAGAGTGGTACGGTAATCCAGTTCTGGAAGTCATGCTACTAGATCATGATGAACCTACGAACTATGAAGAAGCGATGGTGAGCCCAGATTCCGCAAAGTGGCTTGAGGCCATGAAATCTGAGATGGGATCCATGTATGATAACAAAGTATGGACTTTGGTTGACTTGCCCGATGATCGGCAAGCAATTGAGAATAAATGGATCTTCAAGAAAAAGACTGACGCTGACGGTAATATTACTGTCTATAAAGCTCGACTTGTCGCAAAAGGTTTTCGACAAGTTCAAGGGGTTGACTATGATGAGACCTTCTCACCCGTAGCGATGCTTAAGTCCATCAGAATCATGTTAGCAATCGCCGCATTTTATGATTATGAAATATGGCAAATGGATGTCAAAACTACGTTCCTGAATGGATTTCTGGAAGAAGAGTTGTATATGATGCAACCAGAAGGTTTTGTCGATCCGAAGGAAGCTAACAAAGTGTGCAAACTCCAGCGATCCATTTATGGACTGGTGCAAGCATCTCGGAGTTGGAATAAACGCTTCGATAGTGTGATCAAAGCATTTGGCTTTATACAGACTTTTGGAGAAGCCTGTATTTACAAGAAAGTGAGTGGGAGCTCTGTAGCATTTCTGATATTATATGTGGATGACATATTGCTGATTGGAAATGATATAGAATTTCTGGATAGCATAAAGGGATACTTGAATAAAAGTTTTTCGATGAAAGACATCAGGGAAGCTGCTTACATATTAGGCATAAAGATCTATAGAGATAGATCAAGACGCTTAATTGGACTTTCACAAAGCACATACCTTGACAAGATTTTGAAGAAGTTCAAAATGGATCAAGCAAAGAAAGGGTTCTTGTTGGAAATATGCCCTAGAGGCAATAATAAATTAGTTATTATTATATTTCCTTGTTCATGATAATCGTTTATTATCCATGCTAGAATTGTATTGATAGGAAACTCAGATACATGTGTGGATACATAGAAAACACCATGTCCCTAGTAAGCCTCTAGTTGACTAGCTCGTTGATCAGTAGATGGTTACGGTTTCCTGACCATGGACATTGGATGTCGTTGATAACGGGATCACATCATTAGGAGAATGATGTGATGGACAAGACCCAATCCTAAGCATAGCACTAGATCGTGTAGTTCGTATGCTAAAGCTTTGCTAATGTCAAGTATCATTTCCTTAGACCATGAGATTGTGCAACTCCCGGATACCGTAGGAGTGCTTTGGGTGTGCCAAACGTCACAACGTAACTGGGTGGCTATAAAGGTACATTACAGGTATCTCTGAAAGTGTCTGTTGGGTTGGCACGAATCGAGACTGGGATTTGTCACTCCGTGTGACGGAGAGGTATCTCTGGGACCACTCGGTAGGACATCATCATAATGTGCACAATGTGATCAAGGAGTTGATCACGGGATGATGTGTTATGGAACGAGTAAAGAGACTTGCCGGTAACGAGATTGAACAAGGTATCGGGATACCGACGATCGAATCTCGGGCAAGTATCGTACCGATAGACAAAGGGAATTGTATACGGGATTGATTAAGTCCTTGACATCGTGGTTCATCCGATGAGATCATCGTGGAACATGTGGGAGCCAACATGGGTATCCAGATCCCGCTGTTGGTTATTGACCGGAGAACGTCTCGGTCATGTCTGCATGTCTCCCGAACCCGTAGGGTCTACACACTTAAGGTTCGATGACGCTAGGGTTATAAAGGAAGTTAGTATGTGGTTACCGAATGTTGTTCGGAGTCCCGGATGAGATCCCGGACATCACGAGGAGTTCCGGAATGGTCCGGAGGTAAAGATTTATATATGGGAAGTCCTGTTTTGGTCACCGGAAGAGTTTCGGGGTTTATCGGTAACGTACCGGGACCACCGGGAGGGTCCCGGGGGTCCACCAAGTGGGGCCACCAACCCCAGAAGGCTGCGTGGGCCAAGTGTGGGAGGGGACCAGCCCCTAGGAGGGCTGGTGCGCCCCCCACAAGGGGCCCAAGGCGCAAGGAAGAGTGGGAAGGGGAAAACCCTAGTCCAGTTGGGCCTTAAGGCCCACCTAGTGGGCTCCTCCCCCTCTCTCCCCTCTTGGCCGCCCCTTTGGTTCCCATCTAGGGCTGGCCGCCACCCCTAGGGTGTGGAAACCCTAGAGGGGGCGCAGCCCTCCCTCCCCCCTATAAATACATGAGGTCTAGGGGCAGCCCAACACACATGAGAACTTCTCCTCTCTTGGTGCAGCCCTGCGTCTCTCTCTCCCTCCTCTTCTGTGGTGCTTGGCGAAGCCCTGCAGGATAGCCACGCTCCTCCATCACCACCACGCCGTTGTGCTGCTGCTGGAAGGAGTCTTCCTCATCCTCTCCCTCTCTCCTTGCTGGATCAAGGCGTGGGAGACGTCACCGGGCTATACGTGTGTTGAACGCGGAGGTGCCGTCCGTTCGGCACTTGGTCATCGGTGATTTGAATCACGACGAGTACGACTCCATCAACCCCGTTCACTTGAACGCTTCCGCTTAGCGATCTACAAGGGTATGTAGATGCACTCTCCTTTCCCCTCGTTGCTAGTTTCTCCATAGATAGATCTTGGTGACACGTAGGAAAATTTTGAATTTCTGCTACGGTCCCCAACAGTGGTATCAGAGCTAGGTCTATTGCGTAGATTCTATGCACGAGTAGAACACAAAGTAGTTGTGGGCGTTGATTTTGTTCAATATGCTTGCCGTTACTAGTCCAATCTTGTTTCGACGGTATTGTGGGATGAAGCGGCCCGGACCGACCTTACACGTACTCTTACGTGAGACTGGTTCCACCGACTGACATGCACTAGTTGCATAAGGTGGCTAGCGGGTGTCTGTCTCTCCCACTTTAGTCGGATCAGATTCGATGAAAAGGGTCCTTATGAAGGGTAAATAGCAATTGGCATATCACGTTGTGGTCTTTGCGTAGGTAAGAACCGTTCTTGCTAGAAACCCATAGCAGCCACGTAAAACATGCAAACAACAATTAGAGGACGTCTAACTTGTTTTTGTAGGGTATGCTATGTGATGTGATATGGCCAAAGGATGTGATGAATGATATATGTGATGTATGAGATTGATCATGTTCTTGTAATAGGAATCACGACTTGCATGTCGATGAATATGACAACCGGCAGGAGCCATAGGAGTTGTCTTAATTTATTTATGACCTGCGTGTCAACTTAAACGTCATGTAATTACTTTACTTTATTGCTAACCGTTAGCTGTAGTAGTAGAAGTAATAGATGACGTGACAACTTCAAGAAGACACGATGATGGAGATCATGATGATGGAGATCATGGTGTCATGCCGGTGACGATGATGATCATGGAGCCCCGAAGATGGAGATCAAAAGGAGCAAAGTGATATTGGCCATATCATGTCACTATTTGATTGCATGTGATGTTTATCATGTTTATACATCTTATTTGCTTAGAACGACGGTAGTAAATAAGATGATCCCTCACAACAATTTCAAGAAGTGTTCTCCCCTAACTGTGCACCGTTGCTACAGTTCGTTGTTTCGAAGCACCACGTGATGATCGGGTGTGATAGATTCTAACGTTCACATACAACGGGTGTTGACGAGCCTAGCATGTACAGACATGGCCTCGGAACACATGCAAACACTTAGGGTTAACTTGACGAGCCTAGCATGTGTATAGACATGGCCTCGGAACACAGAAGACCGAAAGGTCGAGCATGAGTCGTATGGTAGATACGATCAACATGAAGATGTTCACCGATGATGACTAGTCCGTCTCACGTGATGATCGGACACGGCCTAGTTGACTCGGATCATGTAATCACTTAGATGACTAGAGGGATGTCTATCTAAGTGGGAGTTCATAAGATGAACTTAATTATCCTGAACATAGTCAAAAGGATTTTGCAAATTATGTCGTAGCTCACGCTATAGTTCTACTATTTAGATATGTTCCTAGAGAAAAATTAGTTGAAAGTTGAAAGTAGCAATTATGCGGACTAGGTCCGTAAACTGAGGATTGTCCTCATTGCTTCATAGAAGGCTTATGTCCTTAATGCACCGCTCAGTGTGCTGAACCTCGAACGTTGTGTGTGGATGTTGCGAACATCTGACATACACATTTTGATGACTACATGATAGTTCGGTAATGTTAAATGGTTTAGAGTTGAGGCACCAAAGATGTGTTTTTGAAACGTCGCGAAACATATGAGATGTTTTGAAGGCTGAAATTAAGATTTCAGGCTCGTGCCCACGTCAAGAGGTATAAGACCTCCGACGATTTTCTTAGCCTACAAACTAAGGGAGAAAAGCTCAATTGTTGAGCTTGTGCTCGGATTGTCTGAGTGCAAACAATCATTTGAATCAAGTGGGAGTTGATCTTCCAGATGAGATAGTGATGTTTCTCCGAAGTCATTACCACCAAGCTGCTAGAGCTTCGTGATGAACTATAATATATCAGGAACATATATGATGATCCTTGAGATATTCGCGATGTTTGACACCACAAAGTAGAAATCAAGAAGGAGCATCAATTGTTGATGGTTGGTGAAACCACTAGTTTCAAGACGGGCAAGGGCAAGAAGGGATACTTCATGAATCGGCAAATCAGCTGCTGCTCTAGTGAAGAAACCCAAGGTTGAACCCAAACCCGAGACTAAGTGCTTCTGTAATAAGGGGGAACAACCACTGGAGCGAAATTACCCTAGATACTTGGTAGATTAGAAGGCTGGCAAGGTCGATAGAAGTATATTGGATATACATTGTGTTGATGTGTACTTTACTAGTACTCCTAGTAGCACCAGGGTATTAGATACCGGTTCGGTTGCTAAGTGTTAGTAACTCGAAATAAAAGCTACGGAATAAACGGAGACTAGCTAAAGGTGAGCTGACGATATGTGTTGGAAGTGTTTCCAATGTTGATATGATCAAGCATCGCACGCTCCCTCTACCATCGAGATTGGTGTTTGCGTTGAGCATAGACATGATTGGATTATGTCTATCGCAATACGGTTATTCATTTAAGGAAGATAATGGTTACTCTGTTTATTTGAATAATACCTTCAATGGTCTTACACCTAAAATGAATGGTTTATTGAATCTCGATCGTGGTGATACACATGTTCATGCCAAAAGAAAGTAATGATAGTACCACCTACTTGTGGCACTGCCACATAAGTCATATCGGTATAAAACGCATGAGGAAGCTCCATGTTGATGGATCTTTGGGCTCACTCATTTTTGAAAAGTTTGAGACATGCGAACCATGTCTATTGGTGTATATGCATGAAGAAACTCCATGCAAATGGACCATTTGGACTCACTTGATTTTGAATCAGTTGAGACATGCAAATCATACCACATGGGCAAGATGACTGAAAGCCTCGGTTTCAGTAAAATGGAACCAGAAAGCAACTTGTTGGAAGTAATGCATTTTGATGTGTGCAGTCCAATGAGTGCTGAGGCATGTAGTGGATATCGTTATGTTCTTACTTCACAGATGATTTTGTTGAGTATATTTACTTGATGAATCACGAGCCTAAATTATTGAAAGGTTCAAGTAATTTCAGGGTGAAGTTTAAAGATCGTCGTGACGAGAGGATAAAGTATCTATGATATGATCATAGAGATGAATATCTGAATTACGAGTTTGGCACAGAATTAAGACATTGTGGAAATTGTTTCACAACCAATATAGCCTAGAACACCATAGTGTGATGGTGTGTCCGAACGTCATAACTGCACCCTATTGGATATGATGCATACCATGATGTCTCTTATCGAATTACCACGATAGTTTATGGGTTAGGCATTAGAGACAACCACATTCACTTTAAATAGGGCACCACGTAATTCCGATGAGATGACACCGTATGAACTATGGTTTAGAGAAACCTAAGCTGTCATTTCTTAAAAGTTTGGGGCTGCGACGCTTATGTGAAAAAGGTTTCAGGCTGATAAGCTCGAACCCAAAGCGGATAAATGCATCTTCATAGGACACCCAAAACAATTGGGTATACCTCCTGTCTCAGATCCGAAAGCAATAAGGGATTGTTTCTAGAATCGGGTCCTTTCTCGAGGAAAAGTTTCTCTCGAAAGAATTGAGTGGGAGGATGGTGGAAACTTGATGAGGTTATTGAACCATCTCTTCAACTAGTGTGTGGCAGGGCACAGGAAATTGTTCCTGTGGCACCTACACCAATTGAAGTGGAAGCTTATGATATTGATCACGAGACTTCGGATCAAGTCACTCCCAAACCTCGTAGGATGACAAGGATACGTAATCCTGTCTTGGAAGTCATGTTGCGAGACAACAATGAACCTACGAGCTATGGAGAAGCGATGGTGGGCCCGGATTCCGATAAATGGCTCGAGGCCATAAAATCCGAGAGAGGATCCATATATGAAAGCAAAGTGTAGACTTTGGAAGAACTACTTGATGGTCGTAAGGCTGTTAGGTGTAGATGGATTTGAAAAGGAAGACGGACAATGATGGTAAATGTCACCATTAAGAAAGCTCGACTTGTCGTTAAGATGTTTTCGACAAGTTCAAGGAGTTGACTACGACGAGACTTTCTCACCCGTAGCGATGCTAAGAGTCTGTTGGAATTATATTAGCGATTACTGCATTATTTATGAAATCTTGCAGATAGGATGTCAAAGCATTGTTTCCTCGACGATTTTCTTGAGGAAAGGTTGTATGTGATACAACCGGAAGGTTTTGTCAATCCTGAAAGATGCTAATAAGTATGCAAAGCTCCAGCAATCCTTCTAAGGACTGGAGTAAGCATCTCGGAGTTGGAATGTATGCTTTGATGAGATGATCAAAGATTTTGGTGTATACAAAGTTTATGAGAAACTTGTATTTCCAAAGAAGTGAGTGGGAGCACTATAGAATTTCTGATGAGTATATGTTGTTGACATATTGTTGATCAGAAATGATATAGAATTTCTAAGAAAGCATATAGGGTTATTTGAAAAGTGTTTTTCAATTGAAAGCCTGGATTAAGCTACTTGAACATTGAGCATCAAGATCTATAAGGATAGATCAAAAACGCTTAATGGTACTTTCAAATGAGCACATACCTTAACATGATCTTGAAGGTGTTCAAGATGGATCAGTCAAAGAAGGAGTTCTTGCCTGAGTTGTAAGGTATGAAGTTAAAGCTCGACCACGGCAGAATAGAGAGAGAGGACGAAGGTCGTCCCCTATGCTTAAGACATAGGCTCTACAGTATGCTATGCTGTGTACCGTACCTGAAGTGTGCCTTGCCGTGAGTCAGTCAAGGGGTACAAGAGTGATCCAGGAATGGATCACAGGACAGCGGTCAAAGTTATCCTTAGTAACTAGTGGACTAAGGAATTTTCTCGATTATGGAGGTGGTAAAAGAGTTCGTCGTAAAGGGTTACGTCGATGCAAGCTTAACACCTATCCGGATAGCTCCGATAGAGATACCGGATACGTATAATGGAGCAACAATTTAGAGTAACTCCAAGTAGAACAGTTATTTGGAATAGCTCCAAATAGAACGTGGTAGCTACATCTAGGAGATGACATAGAGATTTGTAAAGCACACACGGATCTGAAAGGTTCAGACCCGTTGACTATAACCTCTCTCACAAGCATAACATGATCAAACCTAGAACTCATTGAGTGTTAATCACATAGTGATGTGAACTAGACTACTGACTCTAGTAAACTCTTGGGTGTTAGTCACATGGCGATGTGACCTGTGAGTGTTAATCACATGGCGATGTGAACTAGATTATTGACTCTAGTGCAAGTGGGAGACTGTTGGAAATATGCCCTAGAGGTAATAATAAATTAGTTATTATTATATTTCCTTGTTCATGATAATCGTTTATTATCCATGCTAGAATTGTATTGATAGGAAACTCAGATACATGTGTGGATACATAGACAACACCATGTCCCTAGTAAGCCTCTAGTTGACTAGCTCGTTGATCAATAGATGGTTACGGTTTCCTGACCATGGACATTGGATGTCGTTGATAACGGGATCACATCATTAGGAGAATGATGTGATGGACAAGACCCAATCCTAAGCATAGCACTAGATCGTGTAGTTCGTATGCTAAAGCTTTGCTAATGTCAAGTATCATTTCCTTAGACCATGAGATTGTGCAACTCCCGGATACCGTAGGAGTGCTTTGGGTGTGCCAAACGTCACAACGTAACTGGGTGGCTATAAAGGTACATTACAGGTATCTCCGAAAGTGTCTGTTGGGTTGGCACGAATCGAGACTGGGATTTGTCACTCCGTGTGACGGAGAGGTATCTCTGGGCCCACTCGGTAGGACATCATCATAATGTGCACAATGTGATCAAGGAGTTGATCACGGGATGATGTGTTACGGAACGAGTAAAGAGACTTGCCGGTAACGAGATTGAACAAGGTATCGGGATACCGACGATCGAATCTCGGGCAAGTATCGTACCGATAGACAAAGGGAATTGTATACGGGATTGATTAAGTCCTTGACATCGTGGTTCATCCGATGAGATCATCGTGGAACATGTGGGAGCCAACATGGGTATCCAGATCCCGCTGTTGGTTATTGACCGGAGAACGTCTCGGTCATGTCTGCATGTCTCCCGAACCCGTAGGGTCTACACACTTAAGGTTCGATGACGCTAGGGTTATAAAGGAAGTTAGTATGTGGTTACCGAATGTTGTTCGAAGTCCCGCATGAGATCCCGGACGTCACGAGGAGTTCCGGAATGGTCCGGAGGTAAAGATTTATATATGGGAAGTCCTGTTTTGGTCACCGGAAGAGTTTCGGGGTTTATCGGTAACGTACCGGGACCACCGGGAGGGTCCCGGGGGTCCACCAAGTGGGGCCACCAACCCCAGAAGGCTGCGTGGGCCAAGTGTGGGAGGGGACCAGCCCCTAGGAGGGCTGGTGCGCCCCCCACAAGGGGCCCAAGGCGCAAGGAAGAGTGGGAAGGGGAAAACCCTAGTCCAGTTGGGCCTTAAGGCCCACCTAGTGGGCTCCTCCCCCTCTCTCCCCTCTTGGCCGCCCCTTTGGTTCCCATCTAGGGCTGGCCGCCACCCCTAGGGTGTGGAAACCCTAGAGGGGGCACAGCCCTCCCTTCCCCCTATAAATACATGAGGTCTAGGGGTAGCCCAACACACATGAGAACTTCTCCTCTCTTGGTGCAGCCCTGCGTCTCTCTCTCCCTCCTCTTCTGTGGTGCTTGGCGAAGCCCTGCAGGATAGCCACGCTCCTCCATCACCACCACGCCGTTGTGCTGCTGCTGGAAGGAGTCTTCCTCATCCTCTCCCTCTCTCCTTGCTGCATCAAGGCGTGGGAGACGTCACTGGGCTGTACGTGTGTTGAACGCGGAGGTGTCGTCCGTTCGGCACTTGGTCATCGGTGATTTGAATCACGACGAGTACGACTCCATCAACCCCGTTCACTTGAACGCTTCCGCTTAGCGATCTACAAGGGTATGTAGATGCACTCTCCTTTCCCCTCGTTGCTAGTTTCTCCATAGATAGATCTTGGTGACACATAGGAAAATTTTGAATTTCTGCTACGTTCCCCAACAGTTCTTGCCTGTGTTGCAAGGTGTGAAGTTGAGTCAGACTCAATGCCCGACCACTGCAGAAGATGGAGAGAAAATGAAAGATGTTCCCTATGATTCAGCCATAGGCTCTATCATGTATGCAATGCTGTGTACCAGACCTGATGTGTGCCTTGCTATAAGTTTAGCAGGGAGGTACCAAAGTAATCCAGGAGTGGATCACTGGACAGCGGTCAAGAACATCCTGAAATACCTGAAAAGGACTAGGGATATGTTTCTCGTATATGGAGGTGACAAAGAGCTCACCGTAAGAGGTTACGTTGATGCAAGCTTTGACACTGATCCGGACGATTCTAAATCGCAAACCGGATACGTGTTTACTTTAAACGGTGGAGCTGTCAGTTGGTGCAGTTCTAAACAAAGCATCATAGTGGGATCTACATGTGAAGCGGAGTACATAGCTGCTTCGGAAGCAGCGAACGAAGGAGTCTGGATGAAGGAGTTCATATCCGATCTAGGTGTCATACCTAGTGCATCGGGTCCAATGAAAATCTTTTGTGACAATACTGGTGCAATTGCTTTGGCAAAGGAATCCAGATTTCACAAAAGGACCAAACACATCAAGAGACACTTCAACTCCATCCGGGATTTAGTCTAGGTGGGAGACATAGAGATTTGCAAGATACATACGGATCCGAATGTTGCAGACCCGTTGACTAAGCCTCTTCCACGAGCAAAACATGATCAGCACCAAGGCTCCATGGGTGTTAGAATCATTACTGTGTAATCTAGATTATTGACTCTAGTGCAAGTGGGAGACTGAAGGAAATATGCCCTAGAGGCAATAATAAAGTTACTATTTATTTCCTTATATCATGATAAATGTTTATTATTCATGCTAGAATTGTATTAACCGGAAACATAATACATGTGTGAATACATAGACCAACAGAGTGTCACTAGTATGCCTCTACTTGACTAGCTCGTTAATCAAAGATGGTTATGTTTCCTAACCATGAACAAAGAGTTGTTATTTGATTAACGAGGTCACATCATTAGTTGAATGATCTGATTGACATGACCCATTCCATTAGCTTAGCACCCGATCGTTTAGTATGTTGCTATTGCTTTCTTCATGACTTATACATGTTCCTATAACTATGAGATTATGCAACTCCTGTTTACCAGAGGAACACTTTGGGTACTACCAAACGTCACAACGTAACTGGGTGATTATAAAGGAGTACTACAGGTGTCTCCAATGGTGGATGTTGGGTTGGCGTATTTCGAGATTAGGGTTTGTCACTCCGAGTGTCGGAGAGGTATCTCTGGGCCCTCTCGGTAATGCACATCACATAAGCCTTGCAAGCACTGCAACTAATATGTTAGTTGTGAGATGATGTATTACGGAACGAGTAAAGAGACTTGCCGGTAACGAGATTGAACTAGGTATTGGATACCGACGATCGAATCTCGGGCAAGTAACATACCGATGACAAAGGGAACAACGTATGTTGTTATGCGGTCTGACCGATAAAGATCTTCGTAGAATATGTAGGAGCCAATATGGGCATCCAGGTCCCGCTATTGGTTATTGACCGGAGACATGTCTCGGTCATGTCTACATTGTTCTCGAACCGTAGGGTCCGCACGCTTAACATTACGATGACAGTTATTATGAGTTTATGCATTTTGATGTACCGAAGGTTGTTCAGAGTCCCAGATGTGATCACGGACATGACGAGGAGTCTCGAAATGGTTGAGACGTAAAGATTGATATATTGGAAGCCTATGTTTGGACACCGGAAGTGTTCCGGGTGAAATCGGGATTTTACCGGAATACCGGGAGGGTTACCGGAACCCCCCGGGAGGCAAATGGGCCTATTGGGCCTTAGTGGAAAAGAGAAAAGGGGCAGCCCATAGCTGGCCACGCACCCCCCCTTC